>NW_020954596.1:14965316-15410251 GCF_900497805.2 Vombatus ursinus | reverse complement strand
TTCAGGATTCTGGTCTTAAAGAAGTTGGTTGAACTTATCAGAAATCAAAGGCAACTGAAGGGGCTATATCTTTGGAAACATTGCCTCCTTGAAGGTGGTACAACTGAATTAAGTCACAAATTTTTGATAGCAGTGAGGTGCTTCAATGGTTAGTGGAATAAGGAGGACTTGAGTTCAGATCCTGCCTCAGACACATGCTAGTTCTGTAATCATCGGCAAATCACTTAACCTGCCTTAGTTTCCTCATTGGTAAAATGGGTTAGGTGGTAAAGTACATAGAGAGGAAGGCCTGGAGTCAGGAAGATTCATCTTCCTGAATTCAAGTCTAGCCTCAGACACTTACTAGTTGTGTGACTGTAGACGAATCACTTGATCCTTGAGCTGGAGAAGGAAATAGCAAACCACTCCAGTATCTCTGCCAAGAAATCCCCAAATGGGGTCACAAAGAATTGAACACAACTGAAACAACTAATCAACAACAAGAACAAAATGGGAATAGCACCTTCCTCCTAGGGTTGTTGTGACAGATCAAATGAAATAATATATGTAAAGCACTTTGCAAACTTTAAAGCATGATATAAATATGTGTGATTATTATTCCCCCTTTAGATCATGAATTCATTGAGAGCAAGAACTTTTTCTTGTAACCCCAACAGTTAGCACAGTGCCTGAGGCATAGTAAGTGATTAATAAACATTTGTTGATTAATTTAGAACTCAAAATCTTATAAAAGCAAATGTTGAAAACTAAAAATTAATTAATTAATTTAAAAAAATAAATACTTGTTGGTTGACTGATCTTTGAAGTACTGAAATGTATATGTAAATATGATTAATACATGTAAAGTACTAAGCGAACCATAAAGCATTACATAAACCTCAATTATTGTTATTGTTCTTATCATGTGAATGTAGCACTAGGCAATTAGGGAATGATGCATTTAGAGTCAGGTATTCTGGTTGGACACCTACCAATGTCACTAACTGCTGCCTGTGTGGCATTAGGCATATCAACGCACCTTAATGAGGTTAACTATAAAATGAAAAGGTTAGGCAAGATGTCTTCCAAGTTCCACTTGTAAATTTATGGTCTTTTGAAGAATATTCAGAGGTGGACATATATATTATTTGTTATCCTAGAATGATTAAGGTGGAAGAGACCTTAGAAGTCCTTTTGTAACCCCCCCCCCAGTTTACAAATAATATATTATTGCTATTATTTAGCAGATGGAAAATTAGTCTCAGAGCTTTAAGTGACTTCCTTAAGGTAATAGACAATGAAGCTTTCCAAAGAGGGTCTACATTCTAGACATGAAGATACTGCAACAATTTTGCTTGAATGAACTTAAAAAAAAACCCCACCAACTTGAGCATATGTGAAGTTTCATGCCACTAATTGAAAGATCAAAGACAAATCACATAACCTCATTATTACTGACTTTCTTTATCTTCAAAATTCAAGTAGCAATACAATCTTTACCTCCCTCATAAGTAAATTTGTCAGTCTGTCATCAGCAGTTGAGTGTTCATTGTGTGAGCTGAGGATAAATTAGATACTATAAATAGCTGTGTTGAACTTTTTAAAAGAAAGGTGGTATTGCATTTAATCCAATATAGTGAGTTTTGGATTATCTTGGGGTGGTTTGCAGATTTCTAGCTCCTTCACTTCTCTTCTTTCTCCTCACTTTCCTTTCAATTAAATTCAAGTATATACTAAGCACCTACTAGGTAGGTGCAAAGAACTGAGCTAGGTACTGGGGGAGAAAACCCAGTAAGAAACATTCCCAGCCTGATAGAAAGTTACATTTTCCTGGGGGAATGCAATATGCACACAGAAAAATAGATTTAAAAAATATATATTACATATCTATATATATATAGAGAGAGCAAGAGAGACAGAGACAGAGACAAAGAGAGAGAGAGAGAGAGAGAGAGAGAGAACAGGAGGAGGGAGGAAAAGAGAAACTTGTCAAGTCTGACTGAAGAGAAACTTTTTCTAAAGTGGAATATTGAATTTTAGGGTAAGCTTAGTCTATGTAGCAAAGATCTACTGAGAGAATTATTGTAAAAATATGTAAATAAATGATTATCATTACAACTACCAGTTCTCATAATAACAATAATAATACAATTCTGCTGTTTTTATAATTGGACATCTCTAAACCCTGCCATACTCACATTTAAATATGTCAGAATTATAGATATATTAATTGAAATGTCTGTATTATTAGTAATATGACTTTGTTGTTCAGTCATTAAGTCGTGTCTGATTCTTCATGACCCTATGGACCATAGAATGTCAATATTATCCATGGTTTTCTTGGCAAAGATACTGGAGTGGTTTGCCATTTCCTTCTCCAGTGGATTAAGGCAAACAGAGGTTAAGTGATTTGCCCAGGGGAGCTAATAAGTGTCTGAGGTCAAATCTGAACTCGGGTCTTCTTGACTCCAGGCCCAGCACTCTATCCACTGAGTCATCTAGCTGCCTCAATAACATGACTATTATATCCATTTTACAGGGGAACAAACTGAGACAAGAAAAGGGGAAATGATAGCTCTGCTCACAACAACTGCACATTGTTTATTTATTATGGACCTTAGTCTCAGACAAAGCTTCAAGAAAAAATGACAATGTAGAATAGCTTAACCCTGAATCATACGTTTCTCTGTACTTTATTGCCTTACCCATTCAGTGACTAGATTCAACCCAATTTCTTGTTCTAGACTTAACTGTTTTTTTTTTCTTATCCTGGTGGAGAGTTCCTGTAACTTCTCCCTCCGAAGAAGTCTGCTTTGAGACAAACAACATGTTTAATTTTTAACCTTGAGCAGAGGGACTTTAATGAAAGGGATGCTACTTTTAAATGTTAAAAATTGTTCCTGCTTTCTCTGCTGCTCTTTCCTGTACCACCTCCCATACTCCCATTTGCAGCTGAGGGTGTCCTTTTCAGAATAAGAAAGGTTGACTTCTTTCAAATCCACCCACTCATCTTCTTTAAATAGTTCCTGGATATAACATCATTTCCAACATTGACTGCCTGTTGACAAGCCTCTGATGGACAAGTCAAGTTCGTATTTTAAATTTAAGTCCCATAAAGAAACTTAAAAAAAATTATCTTAAAAAATTCTTATGAAGTGGACAGCTCTAATATTAAGGTACTGCATTTACAAATGATAGGGAGATGAACAAGAGCGAAAATAATAAATGACTATTATTTGCAGTTTGCAAAGTATTTTCCTTAGAAACAATACTGGGAGGGGAGCTAGGTGGCGCAATCGATAGAGCATAGGCCCTGGAGTCAGGAGGACCCAAGTTCAAATCCGACCTCAGACACTTGAAACTTACTAGCTGTGTGACCTTGGGTAAGTCACTTAACCCTATTGCCTATCCAAAGAAAAAAGAAAAAAAGAAAGAAACAATCCTGTTGTTGTTCTCCTTCACTTTCAAAGAGGACCGATGATATCATGGAGTGATGTCTCAACTTGTACGTGAATTGGATTTAAGTGAGGCAGAGTCGAACAAAGTCATCAGCTTCACTCTCTCCTCCAGAGTCATCAAAGTCCAATAGCAAGACAAAAGTCAGGATGAACTGGTGATGGCCCAGGATGTAGTGGGTGGCTTTGGCATCTTCAGTGTCTGACCAAGCTCTAAGTTTTCCACAGAGCCTGCTTGAGCTGCCTTCATGGTCACTGGAATAAATTGTTCTCATCCACTCATTCTTCCAGAGGAGTCTTCACATACTTGGAGTAGACATCTTCCTAACTCACTGATGGTTTTGAGGTTTGGTTGCCCTCAACCTGGTTTAGCCCATCTGTTGAGACAGTTCTACCTGGCTTTGGCCGCTATACATGTTACAGTTTCTTGGAACCACAGAAGAGAGCTGAATGAGAGGTGGACACCAAAGGTAGATGAGCAGCCCTGAAAAGGGCTTGGCAGGTCCTCATACCAGAGGTGTTAGTACTCCCTGAATACCCCATATGCCCCATCCTGGGAGGTGGGCAATGTACATATCATTATCCTCATATTGAAGATGAGAAACCTGAAGTTCACAGAAATTGTGTTTCCCCAATGTTCATGTTTAAATGCAGATCTTTTGGCTCAAAGCCCAGTGCTAAATTTACATGAAGTCATTTTATGATAATAACTCATATTTATCTGTCATTTTTGTGACCTGAGGCAGTGGGACCTAGTAGATAGGGACCTAGCCTCAAAATCAGGAAGACTTAGGTTCAATTCCCACCATACTGGCCATGTGGTAAGTTATTTAACCCCTCAGTGCTTTGGGACACTCTCCAGGATTATAAGTTGCAGAAGTGCTAACTTGAACTGGTAGAGGGAGGAAGTTTCCCATAGCAAGGAAACCACAGGTCTATTCCCTATCTGTTTATGACCACCAGTGAGAGAGATGGCACAAATATCATCATCCTCATTTTTTAGATAAGGAAATGCAGATCAGAGGGGTTAAATGTCTTATATTCTACAGCTAGTAAGTGATGGTGGCCATACTCAAAATTCAGGCCTTCTGATGTCTATTTCATTGTTCCTTCACTATGCCATGTTGCTTCTCCATTGGGAAAAAAAAACCAGATCATCTTTCAATTATAATGCAATAAAAAGAAACCAGTTGTTTTTTCATCAAAGATTCTGAAAGATCAGAAGATCATATATCCAGAGCTGGAAGGAATGTTAGAATTCATTTAGTCTAATCCAAAACAAGGATTTTACAGACAAGAAAACTGAGGCCCAAAGAGGTTAAATGATTTGCCTAAGATGACACAGGTTGCAAATAGAAGAGCTGGTGACATTAGAACTCACTTCAGGTACTATAACTCCAGGTTCAACTCAAAGCTCTTTCCATTTGATCACAATACTTCAGAAGCCATCCATTACAAATTATACCTACAGAGGTATCCTGAAAACAAAATGTCTGACAAGCAGTCATCTAGTCTCTGTTTGAAGACCATCTGAAATAGCCCATCCACTTTTGAATAACTCTGATTGTTCAAGTCTTTCCTTACTTTAAGTTGAAACGTGTCTCTCTACAACCTCCACCCCGTGCTTCCCATTCTACCCTCTCAGGTCAAGCATGACGAATGCAATCTCTCTCCTTCAAACGCTTGAGTACAGTTATTATATCACTTCTTTTCTCCTACCAACTAAATATCCCTGGTTCCCTCAATCAGTTCTTCTTCTATAGGAGATCCATTTCCTTCACCGTAAAGATCATCTGCCTCTTGGTGTGCTCCAGCTTACCAAATGTCCTTCCTAAAATGTAGTGTCCCAGGCTGAGCCCAAAGACTCTAGATGTCGTCTAGTCAGGCCAGAGTTTCCGACAGGACTGTCATCTCCCTCTTTCTGAGCACCATGCTTCTCTTAAGATAGTCAAAAATTGCATTTGATTTTTGGTTGCCATGTCCCCCTCTTCACTTATACTGAATTTGCATTCCAGTAATGTTTCTAGTTCTTTTTTCCCACATGCATTCTTATCTAGCCATAATTCCCCCATCCTGTACTTGTGATGTTGATTCTTTGATCCCAAATGTAGGACTTTGCATTTACCTCAATTAAAGTTTTCTTCTTCGCATTTTACCCATATTTTAGGCCATAGTTTTACACTGTCAAGATCTTTCTAGTAAAATATCACAATTGACTTGTTTTATTAATGAGAATATTGTTTTCTAAGAAATATTAACCACAAAACTATCACATTGTCATGATTCCGTAATAGGGGTGAGTGACTACACAAGGATTAAATATTCTCAATTGACTCATTTTGCCCTGATCCCAGTGGAATCTCCTCTGTTCCTCCTACATCCAGTGTGTTGTTAACCAACCCCCTCAACCCATTGCCCAATAGATAAGTAAGTGGTCAAAAGATATGAAAAGCCATTTCTCAGAAGATGAAATAAAAGTTGTCAACATCAATATGAAATAATTCTTCCAATTGCTAATTGGAATCATTAATTATAATAATCCAATCACTAATGATAATAATAATAGAAATGCAAATTTAAATAATTTTAAGGTTTTTAATCTCCCTCCCACCAAAGATGACCAAAAAAAAATAAAATGGTAAATGTTGAAGATGGAGAACATTTATGTACTGTGAATTGGTTGACTCTTCAGGAAAATAGTTTGAACTATATTACAAATGTGTCTTAACTATAGTTATATATAGTTGGATTGAGGAATATATATTCCTCAATCCAACTTATACACCAAAGAAGTAAAAGACAGAGGGAAGGATCTCATATATGCAAAAAAAAATTTATAGCAACACTTTCATGGTAGCAAAAACAAAAACAAAAAACTGGAAACAGAGTGGGTAGTGTGGTATGGTGGAAAGATTGCTGGATTTGGATTAAGAGAATATAGGTTTAAATCCCAGCTTTGTAACTTAGATTCCAGTCATTTAACCTCTGTGGGTCTTAGATCCCTCCTCTGTAAAATTCAGAGGTTAAATTAGATGACTAGATCCCTTCCAGCTCTAATTCTATGATCCTAGAAACCTATAGGTGCCCATTAATAGGGGAATGTTGAACAAATATGAAATATGAATGTAATAGAAAATAAATATGGAATGTGAATATAATAGAAAATAAATATGGAGAATTTGGAGAAACCTAAAATGAATGGACACAGAGTGAAATACACTGAATGGAGAAAAAATTTAGGCAATGAATAACCACAAATAATTAAAGAAAAGGAAAATAAGACACAGACTTCAGAACTCTGAACTCAATAACCAAGCCAGATGTTGGAGGATTAATAGTGAAGCATATTTTTCTCTTTTTGCCAGAAAACTGGTGGGCTACAAGTTGGGAATGAGGCACACGTAGTAAAACAAAATCAATGAATTGATTTGTTTTGCTTAACATATTTTGTTACAAGGGAGAGTTCTGTGGATAGTAATAGGGGTAGGGAAGTGGTCATTGGGAAGCAATAGTAATGCAAAAAAAATTAAACACTTATTTTTTAAAAATTATATTGCAGTCAAGTAGTTTATTCCTGTAGTCTCTGCTGTTGGAGAGGCTGAAGCTTGGTGGATGGCTTGATTTCAGGAGTTCTGAGCTGCAAGAGAGCTAAAGTCAACGGGACATCTACACTAAGCCCTGCACCAACATGGCAAGGTCCTGGGTGCTGAGGACTGCCAGGCTGCTAAAGGTAGGGCAAACCAGCCCAGGTTGAAAAATAGAGCAAGTTAAAGCTTTCAGGTGATCAGTATTGGGATTGGACTGTAAGTGGCTACTGTATTTCCAGCCAAGGAAAGATAGGAAGACAGTCTCTCTCTCTCTCTCTCTCTCTCTCTCTCTCTCTCTCTCTCTCTCTCTCTCTCTCTCTCTTTCTAATCTTCTTGACCTATTACGATAGTGAAATCAAGTAGCTTTTGTTCAAGCTTGGTAATAGCAGCAGCAATTGCTCCAAGTCTAATTCCCTAGGCCCTAGGAAAGTCAGATTTCTCTGCTCACTCTCTTTAGTTTCTGAGCTTTAGAAAAAGAAATTAGGAAATTCATTGGTTTAATACAAATCTCCCACTTCCTGATGTCACAGGAGCTAGAGATAATTCCCAGCACTCTAAAGGGAAACAAGCAGCCCCTATCTGAAGTACAATGGCCTTAGCTCTATGTGATCACAACCCCTAGTACCCTTCCTCCCAAAATACCTTGTATTGAACTACTTTGTATTTCTTTATATTTATTCTCTTCTTCTCTATTCAAAGCTAATTTTAATAGCTTAAAACGGCACTTCCTTTTGAGACACACTGTATACGTACTCTTTAGCTCCCTCATTAGAATGCGAGCATCTTGGTGGAAAGTATTGTTTCATAGTTTGTATTTGTTTTCCCAGTGCTTGGCCTAATGCCTAGCACGGAGTAGGTGCTTAATAACTTCTTGATTATTAGATGATTGATTTATTGGATCTTTTTGCTAGGGCTGCATCACCTCAATAGGAATGAGTAAATAGAAAGCAAGTATAAAATGCTTACTATATGCTGAGCATTGTGCTAAGTGCTGGGAATACCAATACAGGCATACCCCAGAGATATTGTGAGTTCAGTTACAGACCACCACAATAAAGTAAATATTGCAATGAAGTGAGTCACGTGAATTTTTTCCCCAGTTTCCCAGTGCATATAAAAGTTATATCCACACTATTCTGTCTATTAAGTGTTCAGTCATATTATGTCCAAAAAACCATTATATTGTATTATGTCTAAAAATGTACATACCTTAATTAAAAATACTTAATTGCACAAAGATGCTAACCATCATTTGTGCCTTAAATAAGTCATTATCTTTTTGCTGGTGGAAGGTCTTGCCTCAATGTTGATGACAGTGGACTGATTACAGTGGTAGTTGCTGAAAGTTGGGGTGGCTGTGGCAATTTCTTAAAATAAGACAGTAATGAAATTTGCCACATAGATTAACTCTTCCTTTCACTTGAACACTTGAAGGCTATTGTATGGTTATTAATTTGCCTAATTTCAATACTGTTGTGTCTCAGAGAGAGGGAAAGAGATCCAGAAAGGCTGGTAGATGGAACAGTCAGAACACACATTTATCAATTAAGTTCCGTCTTATATGGTCACAGTTCATGGTGCCCAGAACAATTACAATAGTAACAACAAAGATCCCCGATCACAGATCACTACAAAGGATATAACAATAATGAAAAAATTTGAAACATTGTAAGAATTACTAAAATGTGACACAGAGAAACAATGTAAGCACATGCTTTTGGAAAAATGGTACCAATAGACTTTCTTGATACAGGCATGCCACAAACCTTCAATCTGTAAAAAATGAAGTATCTGCAAAGTGCAATAAAAGGAAGTATGCCCATACAAAAGTGAATGTAGTCCCTGACTTCAAGCAACTTACATTCTAATTGAAGGAGACAACATAAAAAGGGGAATGGTAAGTGAAGGGTGTTTTGTTCTGGAAAGTCACTGGGATGGGGAGAGGACCTGTAAGGGTTCTTTTTCAGAATCAGTAGGAGGAAGTAGAAAGCAGGATTCAAGGTCCAGATTTGAGCTGAGCTCAGAAGAAAATGGTCAAGAAAATGGCATACATCCAAAGCATAAAGATCTCAGAAACTCCCTTTCCTGGACAAATTGAACCATCCTCTTGGTTTATTGGCACTGCCAGTGTGCAACAAAGGGAAGGGAGGACATCCAGTGCTTAAAAAAAGAATCCAGAGCAAGCATGCCCAACAAAGTCTCCCTACTTTGTGGCCCTCCATTCATATTCTCTTCAACATTTGGTTCCTAACAGAACCTTTCTGTATTTCATGTGTTCTTGCAATCTGTGTTCCTGGTGCTCCATGCCCCTCCAGGTAGTCCTTCCAATTGGAGTTCACATTAGGGATTGCTCTGCTTCATTCAGTCTTAGCAGTGTCCCCCTAAAACAGCTATTGGGGAAGTAACCAGACAGAAATTTCAGGGCCACATACAAACCACCAGACACATTGCAATTGGAATACCTCCTCCCTGTTCATTTAGAAATTTCCTACATTTACATAAATCTTTAATATCTTTGATCATACAGTTCTGGTTAAAGGATTTCAATTAATATTAATTTCATGCTATTCTATAACACTTTGATATTGAGCAGAATATATTCTAAGGTAGATCCACCTTAGCTTGATCCAAATAGAAATAACAAAGATGATGATTACATTCTTTTTTTTTTTTAATTTGACCATGTGATTTTATTGGTATAGCAAATTCCCTTCATCAATGCAGATTGGCAACTGTTCTGCAATTTATAGTTTTAGAGAGTTGTGTGAGGGTAAGTTAGGTTAAGTGACTTGTCAAGGGTTATAAAACTAGTATTTGTCAGATGTGAGATAAACTCAGGCTCTCCTTTCTCTGAGGCTTTCAAGCTATCAACTATACTACACTGCCTATCTCTCAGCCTGTGCTTTTTCCATAAGAAAAAGTCTAACAGTAATAGATCAGGTGACTGAGGTGACTAAGAAAAAGGACTTTCTTTTCCAATCCATGGATCTCAGAAAATGTCATCCAGAAATTGTCATGCACACAATGCAAAATGACAGAGTGCCCCATCTTGTTAAAATTAAAATTTCATTATTCAAAATTCACAAAACTAAGTATAAAAGAAATTTAGATAAACTTTCAAATGATGTTTTTCTAAGTTTGTAGCATTTTTATTTCTGAAGTTATTAAACTTCACTAAGACTTATCTAGTATCTAGATATATCTAATTTATGTGTGAATGTACTTGTGTGTGTGTGTGTGTGTGTGTCTGTGCACTCATGTGTATATTCTAAAAAAAACTTCTCTGGTTATAACAGACTTTTTCTTATGTAGCCAAATAGCAGTAACTTTGATCAATGACTTTTGATTGTCAATATCAAATAAAGCAGAGAACGAGGAGTCACCAAAAGTGTTTGCCACTGTCATCATGGAGACTGTCCAGTATAGAATATAAATGGAAGAAGGATTTCCTATTAAAAAAAAAAAAGAGTTCCTCTAAATGCATCAAGTACTAGAACATTGTAAAGCCTCTTAAATGAGAGTCATAATCACTCAAAAGAGTTGGACTTAACTATCCAAATAGGGAAAAACAAGTGGATGAAGAATATCAATTGTCTAGAGCTATGATATGCAGTGAACTGAATAGCTTAGCCCATTGAGCTAAATCTATTAGTATATAAATATCTTGGACAGACATTGCTACTGGACAAAGAGGTGGCTTACTCTGTATGTTTTACCTCCCCTTTGTTGTGTTTATCTCTGGGGAACATCGTGTGTATTGAGTTATAAGGTACTTGAAGTCCTAGGTACAGATTATACCATGGGGCTTGCTGTGTTGACTGTATGAAGAAAAAGAAAAAGAAGGGGGAGAAAAGGTCAATGACAGTTGGGTCTTTGACAACACTTCTTTGCCCTGTGGGGGGGGGGGGAGGACAACAGACACGACACATTCTTGTTACATAGGTCCTGCAACCACAACAGCTGCTGATAGTGATACCCTGACACAAGGTAATTCACTTTAGCTTAGAGCTGAATATTAAGTATAGCAAAGTTTCCATGATTTTTTTTGGATTACCACTATACAATTATGAAATGTTGCTTATTTTTTATTTTGCTCTGGATATAAAAGTTAAGCTGATATAACCATAATACTTTTTTCCCTGAAGCACCTTGCAATCTAAAATGAAAAAAATATGTAAAATGACATGGACAATGGGCACCTGGACAAACACTGTCAAACCAATTAAACAAAGTATTTACATTATGTACTAAAGTTGAGAGCAAATGTTTTATATCAATATTGATTGAAAGATGAATCTAATGCTTGTCATTTGGGAAAAGTCTGGAAGAATAATAATACATTTATGAAACAGAGCATTTTCCTACAAACTATATCATTGGATTTGATCCCCATAACCATCTTGTGTGGTAGTTGCTGCAAGGATTCTTAACCCTCCTTTACAGATATGAAAGCTATGGCCCAGATTGGTTGAGTAACTTAAACAAGGCCATACAACTGGTGAGAGGCAGTTTTGGGGTTCAAACTCAGGATAACTCCAACTCCAGTCCATGTTCTACTACCCTGAGCAATAGAAGAAAAAGGTACAGAATGGGGAGAGTAGAGAGTTCCTTTGTATGGCTGGGAGCAATCCAAGTTGGCTAGGACATAGAATGAAGGGAGGGAAACAATAACAACAATAACAACTAACACTAAGAAATAGATGAAATAAATGAATGAAAGCAGTTTGCTCCATGAAAATACAGAGTTTGTTCATGACACATAATGTAATGGAGTCCCTGACAGGGTTTTAAGGAAGGGTTGATATGAGTTAAATGGTAACAGCAACTAGTAGCAACCCATATAAAATAATGCATCCTAATGTTTTACAAGTACTGTTTTTGTTTTGTTTTGGTTTGGTTTTTTTTGTATAGGTTTATACAGCCTAGGCAACTATACTTGAAAGTTTGGTTCTATAATTGTCCATTTGCATCTTGTCTGTGCCATGAATTAAGGTTATTGGTCCACAATGGGATAAGATAGCTGGGAAGCTTGACAGGTCACAGCATAATTTTATACTACTGACCATAGGATGTAGAATTGTAGAGCTGCAGGAGATCTTAGCAACCTCATCCAAATCTTTCATTTTCCAGGTGAGTAAACCAAGGCAAAGAAAAATTTAACTGACTTCCCTAAGATCACATAGCTAGTTAATAGCAAAGCTAGGATCAGTGTCTTAGAGGCAATGGGATTTAATGAATGAGTAAAGCATTTATTAACCTCTTACTATGTGCAATGCACCATGCAAGCCCTGAAGATAAGACAGCCTTTGCTCTCAAGGAGCTCACATTCTAATGGAATGTGGTAGCAAAGCAAAAGGTAATACCTTTCCTTTAATATCATTGCCACTGATAAACTCATATCAGTTTCTAATGTCAAACCATTCGATGGACATTGGGCTGGAAGGATTACTATTCCAAAGGCTTTTGGATTCAGAACTTGGCTATCTCTTTGGCTGTCTCCATCAGAGTCTGAGAGGATATGGTGGTGAACATGGTGGTTTGACTCATTCTGGCACACACAGACTACTGTTTCTTCCTCATTGTGTCTTACTGCTTCAGGGAGGCTGGCTTATATTACCTGTGGGATGGCAGTTGGTGGGGATATCTGGCCCCCTTGTCCACAAGAATTCCTTCCCTGGACAGTGGTTGTGAGGGTTGGGACAGAAGCAGGACTGGTGGTCTGGGTGGGGATGCTGCTCCCAGGTCTGTACTTATCCAATCATGATTGGTAATTGGCCAGCAGCTGTTGCTGGTGGTGATGAGGAAGATAGGTCCCTTCTTCACAATGATTGCTCCTCTCAGTGATGGCTGTGAGGTCTGTGGAGGGGGGGAGGGGAAGAGGGACACTATTATTCCCGGGGTGTTTGGGCTTAAAGTCCTAGACTGTCTCCATTAGCGTCTGAAAGGGGATGGTAGTTAAAGTGGTGGTGGCGATTTGACTGGCCTGGCACATGCTACCTCCTATCTCACCCTCAGGGTACCTTGCTGCTTCGATGAGGCTGGGTTTTCCCTGGATTCAAATCCAGTCTTTATCATTTACTAGCTCTGCCATCTTAGGCAAACCATAATTCCTCCAAAACTCAGTTTCCTCATCTGTAAAATGAAATAAATTAGATAACCTCAAAGTTTTCTTCTATCTCTGAGATTTATGAGTTCAGCATCACAGTCAGAACTCACAGAATGTCAGTCTAGTGTTATTTTCTCTATACACAACAGTAGCAGCAGCAGCAGCATAATGTAATTCCTGTCCCAAAGCCCATTGATATGGGACTCTTTCCTTAGTGGTGATGATAAATATACCCTACCTTGCATGAAGGACTTTGGAACAAGAATAATAATAATAATAGGAAGGAGAAGAAGAAGGAAGAGGAAGAGATGGAGGAGGAGGAGGTGAGGGAGATGGAGGAGGAGAAGAAGAAAGTAGGAGGAAGAGAAGAAGCAGAAGCAGAAGAAGAAGAAGCATGTCTATAGCAGCTATTATGTGTTAGGCACTGTGTTAAACACTGTTAATTATTATTATTAATAAGTTAAACAAATACTACCTCATTTGCACCTCACAACAACCCTGGGAGGTAAGCGTTGTTATTGTCATTTTACAGTTGAGGAAACTAAGGCTGACAGAAATTAAGTGACATCAGAGTCACACAACTAGTAAGTATCTGAGGCTGAATTTGAACTCAGATCTTCATGACTCAATTTATAGAATGCTTCCGTGATTAAAACTACTAAAAATGCTTTTAGTTGCTAGAACTCTCCAGGTAGGCAATCACTGCACCAACATCAAAGCTACCATTCTTCTGTTCCTATTACATGCTCGGGTTAAATGACTATATATACCGTGGGATCTTTTTTCCTTGCTATAGTCTGATCTTACTCAGTTGTTTTACTGACCAGAGAAGGTAAATTATTCTCTGTAGATAGGGCTCATAAGGACTATTAAAGTCTGGTTTTATTAGAATTTTTCTCCCAAACCAATTGTACTCTGTGAAACTACTCTGACATCTCAGATTCTTCTAGTTGCTTGGCTTCAGCTGTGTACCCCAGGAATCTTAACTACCAGAAGCAAGAAAGCTACAGATAATCTCCATTTTTAAAGGGAAGGGTAATTAACTATGAACTTTTAGGAGAGCTTTGGGAAAGGACAATACTTTCAAAATGCCAAGGTAAGAGCTTTATAGCTTTCCAACGTGCTACCTTCCACATGCTTGAAGCCTTCTTTGTTTTCATCCCTCAGTTTCCATGCTCTCTCAAAACTACTTTACAGTAGCAAAGTGCCTTGGGCCAGTCAAGTATCTTCAGTGAAAAACAAACAACAACGAAACAAGTCTCTGTGTCATCTTTTAATAAATTTAATAAACTTATGTAGTTCCTTATGTAAGTTCACACAAAAAAATTAAGATTAACCAAATGAACACTGGAGAGATATGACCTCTGTAAGTTCCTGTGGAATTGAGTTGTTGTCATTATTGTCAGGCCTGTAGTTTCGGGGTGATCATGAGTAGGTCCGCCCTGGGTCTCAGGTTCCTACTCTATATAGCCAAGGGGGTTGGATCCGTGACCTTCAACTCTGAAAATTCTGTTCTGGGAACAATAGGAGGGTCAGAGGTTGCAGGTCGTGGAAAGGTTAGTGCTTATCTGCCAATTGGATTTTCACTTTCATATCCTTCAGTATTACTTTCATTTTTCTTTATGAATAAAAACAATCTTTTGAGTTTTGCTTTTCAGCCGGGTTTTATAAAAAAAATATTCTTCTGTCTTCTCTACTAGGATAAAGAAGAGGGAAGCCGACAGGTGAAGCATCTGAGGAAGGCACTTGAAATTCTCCAATACACACCTGATCAGCAGGGTGGGAGGAGAGGGCTGTCATTTCTGCCGGTTTATTGATCTTTCCGCGGGTAACCATGGAGGAAAAGGGATGCAGAGCAGCCAGAAGGGGCTGGTGGCGAATTGGGGCAGGGGGGGGAGTAGAAAAGTCTCATTGGAGAGGGGAATGAAGTCAGAGGTGGGGTTTGCGGCACAAGCTGACAGCTCCCGCTCCCTTTTCTAATCTCCAGACACGAGGGTGGGCTACAGAAAGACAGCAATCTATACCGCGTCCCTGCTAGTTTTGCTATTCTCCATGCACAACAGAATTGGGGAGGAAAGGAGGGGTCCCTCCCCTTCTCTTGCTTGCCTTCTATCTTCACTTCTGCACATTTATTTCCCGAGTAAGAGAATTTGGCTTTCTCTTTCCCTGTATATTCTGCATAGCTCTTTACACCCCCCCACCACGCCCCAATCTTCTCTCCCACCTCCTTCCCACAACCCTCCCTTTTACACCGGCTACCCTCTTTCCTTTCTCCCTCCCCCGCTTCTGTCGCCCTCTCCCCTTTTCTCTCTTCCCGTCCCTCTCACGCCCTCTTTTCCTCCCTCCTTCTCCTCTCCTCCGCTCCTTCCCTTCCTCTCTGCTCGCTCTCCGCCCTAAAGGGGGAGGGGACTATGTGACCCTGTTCTGATGTAATCCCGGGTGTCTGAGCGGAAGGATATGGAGCTATCACCTGGTTGGCGGGGCGCTGAGGCCAGTTGCCGGGTAACCGAGTGGAGAGGCTTCCCCGTCCCCCTCCCTCTTCCCTTGCCCCCTCCCTTCCCCTCCCCTCCGCCTAGTGGCGCTGGGAGCCGCCGCCGGAGTCGCCGCCGCCGCTGCCGCCGCTGCCGCCGCCGCCGCCGCCGGTTTACGTAAGGCGCAGGCCAGGGCCGGTCGGGCGCTCGGCAGCGGGACGGGGGTCTCGGTCGGAGCGAGAGGCCGCCCGCCAGCCTGCGCTGTGGGCTGCTCCCGCCGGCGCCCTCCCCGCAGCCTCGGCAGGTACTGTCTGGAGCGGGCGGGAGCCTGGGGGGGGGGCGGGCGAGCCGCCGGGGCCGGGCCGGGGACGGTTGGGCTCGTTGGTCCTCGGGGCCTGCGGGCCTGCCTCCTCCGCCTGCCGCCGCGGCCCGGAGGGAGGATGGGCATCCCGGCCTCCCTGGGGCGGCGGCGGCGGTGGCGAGGCCTCGGGAGCCGGGAGAGGGGACCCGGGAAAGGTCGGGGATGCTGCCCACGGCCGAGGGCCTCTGGTGCGTCAGGCGGGAGCCGGTGCCGGCCGAGGGGGGCGGGGGGCCCTGGACAGCGGCCCCGCGGGGCTCGGGAGCGGCTCGGCGCCCGGGGGCTGCCCGGCCTCTGCGGACCCGGCTAGGCTCCGCGCTTGCGTGGGGTCAGAGGACGGCGGACCCTTCCACCCACTCGGCCGGTCCTGCTCTGCCCGTGCACAATGGGCTAACCTTGGCCTCGAGGCCGTTTCTTGCGTGGAAAGTGGGGTCGGAGCTGGGGGTCAGGGCGGGAGGGCGGGCGAGGGGTGCCTCGGGACCCTGCACAGAGAGGCTTGGCGTTTTTGCCCCTTCCCGGGGCCGGCGGGGGGACTGAACTGCCCTCCCCCCGGAGCCCTTGGTGCTCCCGGGCATCCGAAGGCGAGAGAGGGTAAACAGTGGAGGGAGCTTTTGGCCCCAAGATGACTTTGCAATTAATGGGCTGCGCTGTCAAGGAGCCGTCGAGATTGTCCGCCGCGCTGTTGGACCGGGTAGACGGACTCCCCCCGGGTCCTCTCCTCTCCTCTCCCTCCTTCCCCCCTCCCATTTAGCATTGTCCTTTAGGGGCCTATTGAAGGGAAACCGCGGAGAGCGAGCTGCTGGAGGAACTGCACGGGGGGGGGGGGGGGCTGACTGACAGGAGACGGTGTCCTATGGTGACTTGGAATTGCTCTCTATTTGGGCGGGCCTTGAGTGGGCGGGGGAGAAGGGGTGCGGCACAAGGTTTGGCGAAGGTTACAGCTGAATGCAGAAGTGACAGACCAACAAAGTCAAACTCATTGCGTTGTTTTAATGGAAGAGTATTCCAAAAAGTCGCTCGGAAGGATCTGATCCTCCTGCGTAGCTTTTGCCCCTCTTTAGATCATTCCTAAGAGTACTCCTTCCTAATCGACTTTTAAAGAGCTCTTAGCCTCTCTGCCTGGAGAAAGCAAAATCTGCCGTCATTGAAATAACTGCACATTACTCAACAGTCATTTAGCTTGCAGTTTGTGGTGCTACCGAGTAAAGGTGCCTACTAAGTTGTATTGGTAAGCTCTCTTCCCCCAATTCGGAGCAGGATCCATTTCTGCCTCTTCGCTTTCTGCTGACAGCCTCTTCTCATTGGGTCAAACTGTGCACTTTTTTAGAAATAAGGGAGGAGAACGAGATTATTGGGACGTATTTAACCGTACTTAGCTTTAGTAAATTACTTCCTGGATTAGATACTTTAAATAATAACCGAAGTTTCTATTCACCCAGTTTCATTTTTTATTGACTTTAACTATTTGCAGTGATATTAGAAAAGTATGATGTCAGACATTGGGATAACAATGAAGACAAATGGGGAGTAGGGACAACTGAAGAATAAGATTTGTAGATAAAACTGTTTACCAAGTAATAAATTTACACGCCTGATTTCTATTACGGAGTAACAGAAGCCATTCCAAAACATTAAAAAAAACAAACAAACCTGTAACGAATTTAAGGAACAGTCTTTTGGTCTCCTGCCTTAGTGCATTTTGAAGGTCAAATGTTCGAAGACTAGTTACTTGAACAAAGTTCAAATGAGTCTTGTTGAGGATCTCTTTTCCTCCCCATTGGGTGATGCTGTTTTGAGGATTGTACTGCCATTTACCTCACCTCATTTTTGATGATATTCCTTAAATCCTAGACTCAGCTGCTGAACTGTTATTTTGCGGAATAGGTTTATTTTTTAAGCAATATACTCTTAGAAATGTGGTGCTCTGGACAATATCTATTGGTTCTTATTTCACAATAAGCTTATAGTATTTCTATTTCAGAAAATCCTAATTTGGCTACTGACACTCTAAAGAAGCAGGAAATATCATATTTGAATACATGTTACAAAGCAAATATTTCACCAAAGATGTTCTAATGTGGTGCATTTGAAAATAATTTCATTCAATTCAATAAGCTTTCCGAAAATGCCTAGGAGGTCTGAGGCCTGGGAGGTCCTACTAGGGAAGGACAAAAAGGAAATTGTCTCTACCTTTAAGGAATTTACACTATACTGGATAGTTAGCTTATATTTTTTATGTAGAAGTTCTAGAAAGCTAGAACTAATATCTGGAAAATTTAATTTTTGGTTTTCTGTAATCATGCTAATTTGTGCCTTATTTTACAAAAGTATTTTTCACAAATAATTGTTTTTATTTAGTGGTGATATTAATATCAAGAAACGAATCTGGACGTAGTGAAGAGAGAGCTTTTCTCAGAGCCAGGAAGACCTGAGTTCAAGTGGCTGTGTGACTCTGGGTAACTCTCTAAGACTCTAAATTCTAGAGAAGGTACAAACATAGAAGGAGTTGCCTCATTTGAGAATTCCCTGTATCAGTGAAGTCACAGGCTTAGTTTCTATCCTTACCATAATTTCCAGTGCTTTTTCCTTGGATTCAAATTACTGCTAACCCTTTGACCTGGGATAAGTCTCTTAACCTCTCTAAACCTTGGTTTCCTCCTCGGTAACCTGAGATTTAACATCTGCCCAACCTCCTTCATGAAGTTGTTTTAAGGATCAAATCAGATAATCAAAATAAATGTACTTTGAAAGCTATTATGAAGTATTATGTAATATGAAACATCAATTTATTGGGTTTGGATCTAAACTTAGGTACTAAATATTAGAAATCACTTTTTACAATGAAAGCTTCAAGAAAGTAACGTGACTGATTTTTTGGGGAGGGGGGTAGTTAAATTTGGCCTTTCAGAGTTTTAATTATTGAATGTTTCCATCCTGGGGAATTTTGTAAATATGGATCTAAAATTTACTGGCATGAAAATGCATCGAGAATATGCAAGCAATAATGAAATCAGCATCCTTTACTACTGCATACAACTTAATTATTTATACTATCAGAGAGTACTGGTAGAACAGATTATTAAAAATTCTTTGTGTGTGGAATACATTATATGAATTTTTTTCAGTAGTTTCACTTCTAACTAGAATGAAAATGCATTTATATTCCCACAGTATTTAGCTAGTAGCAAAATTTTTTAAGGCTTTAAATCAGCACCTCTGAAAGTGTGGTTCATTTTCCATTGATCATCTTTTAAGTTTGTCATAGAGGACAAATTAAGTGATGACTGTATAAATGCTTTTGTTTCTGACATTTGGGTGGAGGTTTTTGTGTGTGTGTTGAAGATTTTTTAACTTCCATTTTTTCATTTCTGGTAAAGTTTTTTCTTTACCTGTCTGAAAAGCAGGAACAGGTGGGTGGGGTTTTTTTTGTTTGGTCTGTTGGATCTGACCCTAAATTGTCCAAATTTATGTATAGTTCATCTTGTCATTCAAAGATGGCCATACCTATGGAAAAGTGGGATTTGATAAGATTTTACTTGAATTTTTAGTTACTTGAAAGCTTTTCCATTTTAAACCTGTGTGCTTTTAATTGCTTATTCACCAGGTAATTGAAATAGGGTTATTTCCCCCCACCCCACTTTGGTGGCATTCTTCCCCAGTATCCTTTGAAGTTAGGTAGAAGGAATAGTATTGAAGACTTCTTTTTCTTCCAAGGACTTTATTTTTTTGGCCGTTGCTGCTCCGCTAAAGTGTTAGAACCACTACGAGATGTAGCAAGCCTTCCATCCACTGCCACTGTAAGCCCCTACAAAATATGAAAATCAGAAGGGTAATAAGTTCCTTAAACTATTACTTGTGGTAGTGAATTGGGGGGGGGGCAGTGGAGAGAGAAGTGGTTATTTTATGTTAACTGTTCAGGAAACCCCCGTAAGGAAGGTCCCTTTGCCAATGCATGTCAGCTCATTCTCTACAATTTATATCTTAGGTGCCTATAGTAGGGGTGTCAAACACAAGTCTGAATTTGGCTAGCTATCCTACACCCCAGAGTCCAATTGAATCAGATTAAAATGTAATTGGAGGGGGGAGCTCGCAGCTAGGTGGCGCAGTGCATAGAGCACCAGCCCTGAAGTCAGGAGGACCTGAGTTCAAATCTGGACTCAGACCAAACACTTGACACTTACTAGCTGTGTGACCCTGGGCAAGTCACCTAATCCCAATTGCCTAAAAAACAAACCAAAAAACAAAATGTAATTGAGGAATATTTAACAAAATACATAAAAAATACAATAAAACATAGATAACATTACATTTTAAAACTAAGTCATTTTGCTGCCCACAGGATCCTTATGTACAAATTAGTGGTTCACGTTTCTATTTGAGTTTGATACCACTGCCCTAGTATATAAAGGGATTAAATGACTTACCTAGGGTCACACAGCCAGTATTTGTGATAGGCAAGCCTTAAGTATTCTTGGCCCTGAGGCCATTTGTTCTCTTCAGTACTGGTTAATAACTCTTCTACAGAGAAACTTTTTAAAAAAGAAAAACAATCAATTTGCTTTTTAAAAGGAACAAAATTTGGGATCACTACACTAAAGGAAGCTGTATTATGTATGTAATAATGTATACTGGGACATATAGTAATAAATGTGTTGATTTTTCTGTTATGTTTGTTGTTCCCCCCTTTAGCAAATTTGTCTAGTCCTGCTGTCTTCTGCACCAAAGATTGAAGTAGTTAACCATCTAACTGCCAGTAGTTAGCAAATTAACAATATTTGTGGAAGCCTCTAAGAACTTGTTTTAACTAAGAAGTTTATATGTGACAAGAAATTTCACATTTTCCAAAGCAGTTTTAAAATTCCTACAACCCAATCATGAATATTAGGGACTGCTTATTCATTTTGAAGATTATGGGGGCTCTTAATTTTACTTCATATGCTAAGCTTTTGTTATGTTGTTCATTAGCAGTAAGTATCCTTTTTGCAATTTGTTAATAGCAACTGTTTTAAAGAGTTTAGTTGGATTTCAGGTTGAATTGGATGGAGAAAAGGAGGCTTTGGGATTCTTTTTGTTTACAGCAATACTCCTATCTCCTGTTATTAGAGATAATTGAGAGTTTACAACTCCAGAAAGACAGCCAAACCTTCACAGGATTATGTTTCTGATGAAAAAATCCACCTAATAAAACTGAATTAAATAAGCCAGATCATCCATAGGTAAGTCTGCAGTGCAAATAAAGATGACTAATCCATTGTGACTCTTAAACTAAAATAATCCAGTTGAATAGAAATTTAGGTTTTTATGTCCGAGTAGGTGCTTAGTATTATTTAATAGTGGCATGCTCTTTAGCTGTGAAGTGGTCAGAATGCCTGCTGAAGTGGAAGAGTGAGGAATTCTGAGAAATAGCTGCAGTTAGTACTCTATTACTGTTATTTAGTGCATCGTATGTAGTCTTTTCCTCTCTCTTCTTCCCCTCTCTCTTCCCCAAAAGGGTTTCTGAACATAAGTTTTTTTCTGTCATAAAATAGGAATTTTGATGTCAACAAGAGTTTAACCAGGTGAAACTTGTTTAGCTTGGAAAGGCGTTTATTAAAGGGGATAAATTAAAAATGCTGTGTATAATACCCAGTATTTTGGCACTAGCTGGAATGATGAAAAAGGGAGAGTGCTAGTCACCAATTACTCTCCTAGCACCACATCTTCTGGCTGAGGTTGTAGGATTGCCAGCATCTCACACAGACTATGTTATGGTTTTTTGAGTTATTTGCGTTTGTTCTTATCTTCCCATTGTACTGCAAGCACCATTAGTACAAGTTCTGTCAAGGACTTCTCAGCTGAGAGGGTACAAACCGGACTCTAATATTTTGGTAAGTTATGAAAAACTTAGGCATTAAGTGTTTCAAAAATATTTATCAAGTCCTAATTCTGTGGAAATCATGGGGGCCACAAAGATGGAACATACCTGCCTCCCTGCCATCAAAGAGTTTACAGTCTAGTCGGGGAAGAGGAATGGTGAACATTTTACATAAATAATTAGAGTAAAAGTTAGAAAATTATTAAATCTCTAGATATTATTAAATTGTATTATAATTATTATTTTAAATTTATAAATCTTAGAGGTCAAATTTCTAGCTGGGGGTGAGTGTGATTCAGATTCATAAAGGATTCATGGAGGAGGTGATAAATGAACTGATCCTTGAGGAGAGAGGAAGAATATAGGTAGAGATGGGTTTTAGGGGAAGTCTGTCTCTCATGGTGTGAGCAGACTTGGAGAAGCCTAACTTTTGCTACTGAGTTACTTTGTTGCTCTAGAGCTCTGTCTCTTCATATGGCCTTATGTATACTTCTCCATGTTCACATATTTTTTATTTGAAATTCCTACAGAACAGAGAGTTCATCTGTTCTGTTTGCTTAGCTTTTAATATGTGGATCTGAATTCTTGATGAGGATGGGAGTGAGACCAAAAAAAAAACATTAGGAAGAAGTTTCTGGATATTTAAGATCATAGAATCATGGATTTAGAACTAGAAAAGATTTAAGGGCAATCAAGTCCAATCCTTTCTTTTTACAAATGAGGAAAATGAAACCTAGAGAGGTTAAGTGACTCATCCAAGGTCAAACTGGTACTCTGTGTTAAAATTCCAACCCAGGTTCTCTGACTCTTAACCCAATGCTCCTTCTACTGGAGAATCTCTAAGAGATGTGAGACAGTATTGTAATCTAATCCTCTTTTTTTTATATGACTATATAGAATAAAAAAATCCAAGGGATACTTTACATATATGTGTACATATATATGTATATGTTTATATATGGTCGCAGTGTCAGAAAAGTTCTATCAGAAACTGAAAACTGGACAGTGTCACCTTGGCATTGTAAGGATACCTATACTTTTTTGAGGTTGTAGGAGGATTAATAACAGTAGCTGACTTTTGAGTCATTGTCATATTATTGGTACATTGCCAGTCTCCCAGTCTTCTACCCACTGAAAAATACGGTACCCTGACAATGTTCACAATTTTTCAAGATTTGCAGTCTTGGAGATATCCTTGATTCTTCCCTCTCCCTTTTGTCCTGACCCTCACCCCCAGCTTCCCACCATAATTAATTAGTTGCCAACTTATTGATTCTATCTCCATGACATCTTGAATCTGCCCTCCTTTTTCTATTCTCTGGCCCTCATCATCTCTCTTCTGGATTATTTTAATCACTTCCTAACTGGTCTTCCTGCTTCCAGTCTCTTCCTCATACAATCTCTCTTTCACACAGCTGTTAAAATATTCAATCTAAGGTATTAGTCTAATCACATCATTCTTTTGCTCAAAAACCTTCCATGGTTCTCCATGGTCTTCATGGGGTGTGGGGTGGGGGGGAATACAAACTCCACAGCCTACTTCAACTTACTTTTCAACCTTATTTTACATTACTCACCTTTGCCCACTTTACATTCCATGCAAACCATGTTAGTAGTTGTTTCATGAACTTGACATTCCGTTTCCTGTTCCTTGGAATTTTTACAAGCTGTCCACCATGATTGGAATGTACTCGCTTCTCATCCCTGCCCCTCAGATTCTTTACCTTCTCTCAAGTTTAGTTCTGGTGCCACTTTTCCACATATGAAGCTTTCCCTGATTTCCACTTTGTACACTTACCCCTTTGTTATTAGTCTCCCTTTTCAACTCAATCTACATTCATTCATTCATTTATTTATAGTGTATTGGTTTTTTCCCCATATGTTATAAGTTCTTTGAGGTTAGAGACTCTATTTTTTGTTTTTTATTTTTTGTATCTATAATTAGTGCCTTGCACATAGTAGATACCTAATAATTGCTGAAATAAATTCTAGTGTGACTCTGTGTGAAGGTTGCTAGAGAGTGAAAAGGAAGTAATTAAGTGAACATAGATACAGTGTTTAGGATGGTAATTACTCTGCAGGTGATTTGATTTTATTTTTTTTAATAAAAAAAGAAAATTTAACTATACTTTTTTGGTTTGTAAAATAATATTCATAATGGTGACATTGAAATACTGCTGTCTTCTGAATTATCAAAGAAAGTTTAAATTTGTTATATTTCCAAAAATGTAAGTTTCAAAGAGGATAGATTCCTTAGTTTAGTATAATATTCAGTATTTTGCTGCTTATTTCAAAGTTTTAAGAAAAAGGAAGCAGGAGACCATTGTAGTTACCAAGAAGCATAGATTTTAAAGTTAAAATGGATTTTTGAGGTGATCCAGCAAAACATGTTGAGATCCCCTCTATAGTATCTCTGACAGATGACTTCGTAGTCAATGTACAAACTTTCCAGGAAAAGGGAGTTCAGGTCCTTATAGGGCAACTTCTTTCACTGTTTGGCAAGTATTTTCATTGTAAACTTTTCTAATGTTGACCCCAAATCTGCTTCTTTTAATTTTACCTCTTGTTTTTTTAATGTTAAAAAACAAAGCTTTTTGGAACAACATTGGACAATTCTTTTCCATCTTCTATATGGCAGCCTTTCAAATATTTGAGGATACCTATCAGGTCACCTGTTGTGTGTTCTCTTCTGGACTCAACATAGCTAGTTCCTTTAATAGTTGTGCATACTTTTTACCACCATGTACCAGCTTATTTGTCTGACATTATTGGAAGTTCTCACTTTTTTTGTGGCTAGTTTTATTCTTCTTGGTTTTTATATAGCTAACTTTATGCTTTCAATGACTAATCAATGGCATTAAGCTCTTTGGGCATCTGGAACTGATATTCTTGAGATAATCCTGGAAACCACAAGTGTTTTTATTCTAGGCAACTTGCTTCAACCTGTAATTTCCCAATAGATTTCATTTGGTTTACTCTAATAGTATGCCTCTACTCTGGAGGAATGGCTTAGTTACTGAGGTTTATTGGATAAATTGGGACATCTTTTAATAAGATGAGGATCCCTTGATGAAGGGCAAGGCAAGCCCTAGAGTCAGTCCATAGAGAGTCCTGTAGAACAGCTGTGGGTTCTTTCTCTGTTTAGGCCCCTTGGAACTAAGCAAAGTTATGACTTTGGGTTAAGGGGGTAGGGTGAGGAAGAAAATGACACAGGACAATGGTTGGGTATTTTCCAGGAACACAATCTAAAATGCTTGGAGTGGGAAATGTCCCTTAAGAATAAGTTTATTACCTTTTTTTTCCCTTGCGCCAGATGATTTCTTTGGCACTTGTTATTTTCCCCTTTGTGAAAAAGAAGAGTTTAGACTCAGTGCTATTTAAGGCCCCTTCTAGCTCTAAAATGCCTTCCTGGAAGGTCTGGTGCCTGCTACAGTGCTATGCATAAAGTAGGTGCTCAATTAGTTCTCAGTACCAAATGTGTGACTCAAACTTTGGCAGTTTCTACCACCCTGGAAAGGTGTCTGGGCTTAGTGGTGGCCTTTATGTCTTTTGTCTAAGAACTCATCTCACCAAGTTTGGAGATGCCAGAGGAAGTAAGAGGAGAATGAATTTTCCAGCTACAGTAACTCTCAAGACCGTTGGTTAGAAGAATTTTGATATGCTTATATCAAAATAAGAACAATTAGCTCTGCCTATGTTGGTAAAAGCATACATGAAATCACAGATGCTTGAAATATTGAATATAAGTATAAGTGAATAAATACTTAAGGTGTACTCTGATAGCTTAATCTTAGTCATCTAGCATTTATTAAACATTCATTCTGCCAGGCAGTGTTATAGGTACTGGGTATACAAAGACAAAAGAGAAAAGTAGTTCTTGTCTTTTAAGGAGCTTACATTCTAAAGAATGGTGGCAGTGGTGGTGGTGGAGGGGGAACAACATGTACATGGATAGGTACAGAAAAACATAAAGAATAACCTTGCAGGGAGTGGTATTAGCAGCTGAGGGGGCCACGTCTCACAAAGAAGGTGGCACTTGAGCAGTCTCGAAGAAAACCAGAAATTGAAAGAGGAAGAGCTGCGTGCATTCCAAGCATGCAGGACAGTCAAATCGTGTCCCAAAACAAGCACTTATTAAGCACCCACTGTATTCTAGTCACTGAGCTAAATGCATTGAAAAGGCTTTTGGGGATCATGGAAGTTGCAAGAATAAGTACCTCACTAAAGGGGGTAAAAAAAAAGAGCCAAGAAGAAAGTGGTTAGTTTGAGGAAATATTAGTATGATTTCAAGACACTAGAGTATAAAATATTGGCAAGGTCCTGGTCACAAGGACTCAAGGAGTGGGAATTACTTCTGAAGTTAGCCATGCTAATCTGCAGAATTATGAGGTTGCTTTTTGTAAGTTCAAATTGATTACTAAAGATGTGCAGGGTAAAAATTATTTGATAATTTCCATGGAATGGACCTTACCTTGGACAAGATGTGATTTTTTTTTAATGGTAAACCATGATTTAAGTTCATGTTGATGTTAAAACCACCAAAGGCTACTTACACTGCCTCTTTTGTGTGTATTTTTACCAAGAAGTATAGCATGATCCATGCAACCTCTTACAGCCAGCAACAACAGGTCTTTCAGATTCATAAGAAAATGATGGAAATCATGATCCATCCATAGGTACAGACAAATGATTTGAAAGAACTCAAAAAATTAATTCTTCAGACAGCATTGAAAAAGATACAGAAAGGACTTGTCAATCCGTTTACCCTCTCCATGATATATTTGCTCAAAAAAGTCAAGATGCTCAAGTAGCCCAAATTCACTCCATGGTGAAGGTAGTGGCTCTGAAAAACCTTCTGAAGATGAAACAGACATGAAAGAAAGAGTTGTTGAATGTGAGCCATCAGTTCAAGAATCAGTGTAAGATATTTTTCAACTTTTAAAGATTGAATATTTTTAAAAGTAACATAGGGCCAGGTTTTAAAGATCATTAAGTATTAAACAGAGGAGTTTGTTTTTTTATCTTAAGAGATAGTAATAGGGAGCTACTGGATTGTGAATAGGTGGAAAGGAAGTGACATGGTTAGGCAGAGCCTTAGACAAGTCATTTGGGCAGCTATGTGGAGAATGGATTGGAATGGGAAAAGACCTGAAATGGGGGGACCAGCTGGGAGGTTATTTTGGTATTCCAGGCAAGAAGTGAACCTATTCAGGCAAGGCCTAAACATATGAATGAAGAAAAAGGGGACATGTGCAAGAGATTTCGTGGAGGTAGAAAAGGTAAGTGTGGGTTGAGGGAGAGTGAAGAGTTGAAGACATCAAGGTTGTGACCCTGGGTAATAGGAAGGATGTTGGTATTATTCTACTTCTGTGGAGACATAGGGAAGTTCAGAAGAAGGGTAGGTGTAGGAGGGAAAGATAATGTATCCTGTTTTGGACATATGGAGTTTGAGGTGACTGCATGATACTCTGTTTGTGATGTCCAGTAAGCAGTTGCTGATGTAGGAATGGAGCTCAGGATAAGAGAGAGATCTGTGTATATAGATCTGAGTTATCTACATAGATTGACCCACTCTAATGAGATCATGAAGTGAGAGTAGAAAGAAAATTTAGCTTAGGACAAAACCTTAGGGATACATCCACAATTAGGGGTATGCAGGGATGATAATCCAGCAAAGGAGATTGAGAAAGGAACAGTGAAATAGACCCAGTGTACAAACAGGAGAAAGCAATTTCTTGAAAACCCAGATGGAAGAGTATCTAGGAGCAGAGGTGATTAAAAAGTGTCTAACGGCTACTGAAAGGTCAAGGAGGATGAGGATTGAGGAAAAGGCATAGATTAGTAATTTAGAGGTTATTTGTAACTTTGGAGAGAGTAATTTTAGTTGAATTTAGATTAGGGGACAGACTCCAAAGAGTTTAGAAGGAGAGTCAGAGAAGAGGTGGAGGCAATGTGATAGTAAGAGATAGTAGAAAGAGAAAATAGCACTTCTGTTAATCCTCTTTATTCTTATTTGAAGGAGTGGAGTCCAAATATTTCAAATAAAACACGTAAGCACCCCTCTCTCCCATCTCTTGCCACCTGAGACTGGTTTTCAAAGAAGTCATAATATTAGAAATGAAAGGGAACTTATCTAGTCTGACTGAACCCCCTCAATTTACAGATCTTAACACAAAGCTCTTGGCAGGCAAACTAAGCAGAAGACCAAACAAAAAAGATTGTTTTATCTTTCTGCTGCTCTGAGCAGTGATCCTGTTGGAATATTAAATAATCCCCCCCCCAAATTAAAACAATAATTTTCATTAAAGAATAAATTACTAAGAACCCGAAATGGCATGGCTAGTGGAGGTTACAAAATCTTCTAACATTGTTGAATATTCATTTTATGTAGACCATGATACTGAAGTCATATAAAAAATGGGAAACCCTGTTCCTACCTTCAAAGATTATCTTTTCATTTCATTAACTTTTTTTTTTTAATTTCATAAACACTTGTTCAACTAGGCCACTAGAGCTCTGGGTTGGGGTCAGCAAGGCCTGAGTTCGAGTCCTGCCTGGAGAGATATTTGCCAGCCAGGTGACCCTGGGCAAGTCACTGAACCTCTTTGAGCTTTCTTCTCATCTGTGAAGTGGAGATAATAATAGCATGTACTAGAGGCAGCTAAGTGGTAAAGTGAAATCAGGAAGGCCAGAGCACAAATGTAGCCTTAGATCTTACTAGCTGTGTGACCCAAAGTCACTTCACCTTTCCTTCAGTTTCTTCAGCTGTAAAATAGGGGATAATAACAGCACCTACCTTGAAGGGTTGTGTGAGGATGAAATGAAATAATATTTGTAAAGCACTTAGCACAGTGCCTGGTATATAGTAAGTGCTACGTAAATGCTTATTCACTTCCCTATCCCTGCTTCCCAGGATTGTTAAGATAAAATGAGATAATATATCTAAAGTGCTATATAAAGTTAGCTATTACTATCATATTATTAGTCAATCAATAAGCATTTACATTTCTGATATATGCTAGGTACTATGCTTAATGATAGAAATACAAAAAAATAAGAATGAAACAATATGATAAATTTGTTACCTATGTAATGTTACCTTAGGTGTCAAATTTATGTTACATAATCTAACTGGGCCCTCATAGCAGCCTTCCTGGTGAACTCAGTATTTCACTCACTAGAGCAGCTTTTCCAACCTGACCTCAAAACTCCTATAGCTCCTTCTCTCCCTCTCCTCTGATTTTACTTAAAAATTGAGACCATTCACTGAGAACTTCCTTTTTCTCTCCTCATAATCTCATATCTCCCAGATGCCTCCTTCTACTATCTCCGTCTTCATCCATTTCTCACATGGAAAGGTAGCCCTTCTCCTTGCTAAGGCAAATCCCTTACATGCACAAGTGATCCCATTCTATCCTGTCTTCCCCAGTAGATTACCCTCTCTATCATCCCTACTTTCACACTTATCTTCTATCTCTCCCAGGGTACTGGCTTCTTCCTTACTGTCTATAAACATCTATATCTTCCCATCCTCAAAAAAAAAAAAAATTTCATTTGGTGCATTCATCCCTGGTAAGTGTTGTCCTATTCACCTGTCAAATTAATTTCCTAAGGTGCAGGTCTGACTCCCCTATCCAGTAAACTGCTATATCTACCTATTACCTCCAGAAGATAAAATCCTGTATCTCATGTTCTAAGCCCTTCATATCTGCCCCCTTTCTAGTCATCTTTACACTGTTCCCACTCCACCTCCAGAACTTTCTGATCCAGTGACACTCACCTCCATGTTGTTCCTCAAATGAGAAAAAACTCTATCTCCTGACTCCAAACATTTTCACTGGCTGTCGGCAGGTCTGGAATTCTGTTCCTCCTCTCTTTCTCCAGGCTTCCCTCAAGTCTCAGCTAAAATCCTGCCTTCTACAAGAAGACTTTCCTGATCCCCCTTAAATCCAGTCCCTTCCTTCTATTGATTATCTCCAGTTTATCTTGTTTATACATGGTTGTTAGCATGTTGTCTTCCCCATTAGACTTGAGAGCCAGGCTTTTCTTTTACCTTTCTGTGTCTTCAGCATTTAGCATAGTGCCCAGCGTGTAGCAGGAGCTTACTAAAGAATTGTTGACTGACAGATCTACTTAAAAGGAGCTTAAACCCTAATGGGGAAGACAAATACATATAAAGCATAAACAAAATAAATACAAGGCAGTTAAATACAAAGTAATCTGAGAAGGAGATCTAGCAGATCTGCACTGGCAGATTCTTCATGGAGAATGTGATGCTTGAGGTGCTTCTAGAAGGGGAGAGAAGGATTCTTTGAAGCTGTGGTGAAGAGGGAGTACATTCCAGGAATGAGGGATGGCTGATTCAAAGTCACAGAGATGGGAAATGGAGTGTCATGTGTGAGGAACAATGAAAAAGCCAGAATTTCAGAGTGTGAGAATGATGATGTTTAATTTATTGAGTAACAATGTTCAGTCTATACTTAGATTAATTGTATTTATCGACTATGGACTCCTTACCAGTACTAAGGTTTGTAGGACACTCACAAGCCCCACACCCTTACCAAAGCTGAACAGAGGTCTGAAAATGATGTTTGGGATATCTTTCATTCAGTTAAAGCTAAAAGCTTTGGTGCTTTGTTTTTTTGTTAACCTGTTTCTGTTTGCCATACTGATACTAGGTAGCCTGACGTTTGCTTCTTCTAATTCTTATTGTAGTTACAGTCTAATGACTGCCCTATTTCCTCAAAGAATATCTTGTCCAGTCGAAGCTTTTGCCCTTTGAATTGAGATTTGGGAACATTATTTTAATTGAGAAGATTTCTATCTACAGTGAGCAATAGGCATGTTTAAATTTGGTTTTACAAAGTGGTGGGGCGTGTTTGTGTATTTGTGTTTTGAAGAGACACCATGATGATACATTAGATACCACTGAAAATGAAAGTTTATTATTAGAGAATACTGCTGCTATTATTTTTGTGTTAATCTGAGGTATGCAGAAGGCAGTAATATTAGATAAACAATATTTTCATTTAATTAAATTCAGAGAATAGCATTTAAATTAATGTGATGTGGAATCCTTTGTGGCTGCAGCTTCACATTTGCTGAGCATTCAATCTAGAGGTGTAAATATTTTGGTCACAAAATACTCCTGATTATCCCTGTTACAAGAGAGAGAAGTTCCACTTTAGAACTAATCTGGTATTTTGTTGGATTTAGATTAGAAGTACATTTTGGCTGTTTTGTGGCCATTGGTTTCTGAGGTCATTTCTTTGTATTAGTAGTGGTATTGACTTAATTATTGTTGTTGCTTTTGATCCCCATCCCTCTCTATATACATATATACATATAGATAGATAGATATGTGAATTTTACCACATAGGAGCTTTTTTTTAATGGACGTCTAGAAAAGAAGGTGATTGTATACTGAAGTATAGCATAAGACCCGTCTTTTCTTATAATTGTGTTTTTGTTCATCATTTCATCAAAGTAAGGAGGAAGTGATAGAATTTGTTATGGTTCTAAGAAACCTATGTATTTCCCTGATGTTTCACAATTAAGTTTTAATATGATTATAGCATTTTTATTTGTGGAGAGGATTTGACAATTAATACACTGAAACAAAGCTATTAGTTTTATAAAGGAAGTTCAAAAAATCCTTTTTGCATATGCTAGTTAATAAAAATGTAACAGAAACTTTAGAATCTTTAGGTTACCAGCTCTGAATTTAGGAACCTTAGTGATATTTGGACCATGGTTTGTTTGTTTTTTGTTTTTTTGGTTTTGTTTGTTTTTTTTTTTTTGAAGGAACCATTGTGATATTGTTTTTGAATGGCTGTGGGTCTCATTGAGTAGGTCTGTAGTGTTCTGGGGCTTGATGCATTCAGTACAATCTCATCTGCAAACTGGAGCATCTGAAAAACCTTACCATCTTCCATTTGGAATCTGAGCAAGACATCTTCTCTTATATCACTGAACACATTTGGTGAGGTTGTCCTTCCCTGTTTTATATCTTGGTTGATATTGATGATTAAAGGGTCATCTATTAAGTAAAGTTATCTCTGTGGTTACCTCTATCAGGAAATCTTTTATCTTGACATTGGGGAGAGCTTTGTTCTCAATCATTTGGTTTGTTTTTGTTTTGTTTTTTGTTTTTTTGTACTAGACAAGTAATTATCATAATGGGATCTTATGTCTACCCCTCTCAGATGAATGTAAGAATGTGATCTCTTACAGATAGTTTGTAAAATAATTTCTATTCCTTTCTCATATTTTCCAAGGGTAATCTTGATGCACATGTAGACTATTTTTGTAAAGATTTTGTAGAGATGAGAAGGTGAGTATATAGGTCAGTGATTAGAGATGTCTTTTTAATACTATCATATGTGATCTTTTATATTCTTTTGGCATTATCCTCTTTTTTTTTTATTTGTAGGCAGTTGGGGTTAAGTGACTTGCCCAGGGTCACACAGCTAGTAAGTGTCAAGTGTTTGGTCTGAGGCTGGATTAGAACTCTGGTCCTCCTGATTTCAGGGCGGGTACTCTATCCACTGCGCCACCTAGCTGCCCCTTTGTTACCCTCTTGAATCCCTGGATGTATTTAAAATTGCCTGGTCTCTAGCTCAGATTTCTTCTGTGCATATTTGGTCAATTTCAGCTTACTCTTCTTGACTTCACTTTCTTAAGTGCTGTTACCCCTTTCTTATATAGCAATTTAATTAAACATTAAGACCTTCCCTTAAGACATAGTATGTTCTAGGTACTGTGCTAAGTCCTGAGTTACAAAGACAAAATTGAAACAGTCCCTTCTTTTAAAGAGCTTATACACTAAGTACCTAGAAGTTAAGATTCCAAATGTGTCTGTTTTACTGCTATTATTAGGACAGATCTCTATAGAAATGCTGGCAAATGTTTTTCTTGTTTTGTATCCATTTGTTGTCATCATTCCAATTTTGCATATAAATATTCTTAGGGTGATCAAGTTTAGTTGGATCTCATGCCAAGTTGCAGGCTTGTTTTCTCCTTTACTGCTTAAAAGGTATTTTGAAGATGATCTTTTACTCTAAATTGGAGTTGCTCTTGACCTCCTTTCTTTTGCCAAAGAGATCAGCTTTATCTGGCTGAGTTAGTTTCCTGGCTCTTTTCACCTCCTAATTGTGAAATTTAAACATCTTTAAAATTGTTGATACATAGAATCAATGACTTTTATATGTTTCCCATTTCTCATAGCTAATATTTTATTTAAATGTCATGCTAAAGTTACTGTAATTGTACAAAGTTTAGTCTTCCCATCAATATTTTTTCTTCTAAATTGCTGTTATTGTTTACCTTTCCTCTAACTTGTTGGAGACTTGCTGTATTCTCCCGTTAATAAGCAATGATTGTGTGACCCCGGGCAAGTCACTTAACCCCAATTGCCTTAAAAAAAAAAAGCAATCATTCTCTGCTTTAAGATATAGTGACTTTCATTTTTGTGATGTTGTGATTTTCATGTCGAGCACCTTCCAACTTTCTTCTTAAAGAAATTTTTTATGTTGTACATGCTTGGGACTTTTGAATAATTTACAAATCTTTCATTTTTTTAATCCCAAATCATATTTTTCCCTGTATTTTTAAAAGAATACTGAAGCAAGATTTGGCTATTTCACTACCATACCAGCTACTATACCACTTCAGTGACCTTTTTTGCCATTTAGACCCTGCACTGCTAATTAGCTCTTCCACCTTTGAAAGGGATAAAAATAACTCTTGACTGTGATTACATTGAAGTGTTATAAAACGTTTTTCCTTTTTCAGTTAATGATAACATATTGAGCAACTAGTGTGTGGACAGCATTGTTTTAGATGCTGTGGAGGATATAGAAGTATTAGATGTGTTTCTTGCTTTCAAGAAACTTAAAATCTGATTCTGCAACACAAAACCAACAATTCAATTCAATAAACATTTATTAAGCATCTACTGTGTGCCAAGAACTTTGTTAAACACGGGGATTTACAGGAAAAGGAGAATGAGTATACCACCCTGTGGTAGTAAAGTGCAATAGGAGTTATAGAGAAGATAAGTGTGAGCCAGATTAGTCAAAGAAGATCCTTGAAAGATCTGGTCTACAAAGAGCATGTGGAAGAGAGCAGAAAGAATATTCTTAGAAAGGAGAAATCAATCAACAAGCATTTATTTAGCTCCTGTTCTGTTCCTGGCAGTGTGTTCTGTTCTGGAAATATAAAGACAAAAATAAAACAGTCACGAAATTGGGCTTTAGTAAAGCATGTTACTGGGACTGAGAAATGAGAGGATAGAGGTATTTAGAAAGTGAGTTTAGACCATGGACAGCCTTATCCTGGCCAAGGAGTTTTGAATTGATATAGTAGGTAAACACTGTAAGCTTTTGATGGGAAGAACAACATCACAAAAAGAATGGAAGATGAGTCTGACAGGACCCATTGGAGAGTGGAAAGACCAAAGCAGGGAGAAAAATTAAAAGGTTCTTATAATGCAGATCTGAAAAAATGAGAGAAAGGTGGCAATGGAGAATAGGGCAAATCAGAGACATTGCCCCATTAGGGAAGGAAAGTGACACAGCTTGGTAAGATACTGGATCTAGAGTGTGAAGAAGGAATAACTCCAAGATTTTAGCCTCAGAAGCTGGAAGAATGGTTGTACTACTGATAGACAACAGAATGTGAGCTCTCTGAGAACAGAAACTTATATTTTTGTTTTTGTGTCCCTTACACCCAGCACAGTACCTGATACCTATTGGGCACTTAATATGTGCTTGCTGAATGAATTAATAGACACAGGAGAGGGATGTGAAAGGGAGTTTAGGACTGAGTAAACTAAACTGTCTTGAGCAGAATATCTAGGTAAAGCTGTTATCTAGGTAAAGCTATCCTAACGAGAGGTTTTGACTGAAGATATCAAAGAAGTGATAGCTGAAGAATAGTAGTACCACTAACACTAGTTTTGTGACTTTGGTTAAATCACAACCTCCCTGGGCCTCAGTTTTCTCACCTGTAAAATTAAGGGGTTGGATTAGATGGCTTCTGGCTCTAGGCCTATGATCCTATGGTCTTATGAGTAAAAAAATAAATTACCACATTAATTGAAATAAAACTTTCAGGTCAACATACTTTTTTTTTTGGTTGTTGTTAGGCAATTGGGGTTAATTGACTTACCCAGAGTCACACAGCTAGTGAGTGTCATGTGTCTGAGGCTGGATTTGAACTCAGGTGATCCTCACTCCAGGGCCAATGCTCTATCCACTGTACCAACTAGCTGCCCCCTCAACATACTTTTATATGTATACTTATATTCATAATATACCTGTAATAAGGGCAGAATTATTCCCATTTTACTTGTGGAGAAATTATTAGTAATTTGAATATTGCTGAATGGCTTTCTAGATTACAGTTATGATCAAGAAATGTTATATTTAGAATAATCTTGAGAGATTCTTATTCAGACCTGCTGTTTTATAAATGAATAACTGAAACCCAGTGAGGGAGATCACACAGCTAGTTTGTGGAAGAGCTGGGACTGGAATCCAGGTCTCCAGAATACTCGTCAAGTGCCTTTTTCATTATGCTGTGATGGTTGTGGCATCACATGACACATGAAAGAAATTTCTAATTCCCACATTAGTTCTTTCTTCATTTTAGTAATAAAAAAGACTAGATTTGAACCAACTCGACTGACTTAAAATTACCATAAAATTTTATTTATATTATAATACAATATATAATTATATAATATATTCTATATATTTATAATATATATAATATATATTAAAGTTATATTATCATTATTTATTATTCATATGAAAGAAATGTTTTTCAATTTGCTTTCAAGATTTGTGTTATTTGTCCTATGTTCTAACACAGATTTAATGGAATCTGTGTAGCACGTGCTGATAGGAAGAATAGCTAACAAAGTACAAACTTGCAATTTCAGTCAGTGATGGTATCAGAGTATCTTTTAAACTAATAGAAAAAGACAATCAGGAAATTGTTGAATGGATTGAATGGACCTGTGGCCCAACTGCAGACATTTATTCTAGTAAACATGTTGCATCATTACAGTCTTCACTGATTGCAGAATAATAGCACTTATATTTTACATAATATTTCAGAGTTACAAAGCCCTTTATACACGTGTTAGATTCTCACAGCTCCATGACCTCATGGAGTCAGTTATTATTATCTTAATTTTACTGGTGAAAAAACTGAGACTGAGAGGTTAAGTAACTTCCCTAAGGTTACACAGAGTCAGTACCAGGACCTAAATTTTGGCCTTATGGTTGCAAGTCCAGGGTTCTTTTCACTTTACCACATCACCTTAGAAGAAAATGAAACATTTTATCCCAATTTCTTCAATGCTTTGAGGTGAATAACTTAGTTTTTTTCCTTGAAAGCTAAGGCAAACTTTACCATTCACTTTAAACTTAAGGTGAGGTGTATGACATTGATGTTTTATTCAATTAACATTTCTAAACTCAAAATTTAAAATTTAGAATGGCAAAAAAAATCTGACTGGGAATCCTTTGTAAGAGAAAGATAATGCACTATTTCAGTTGGCAGCTTTTTGGAACAGAATTTATTTTGTTCTTAGCATTTGAATAGTAACAATCTCTACCCATTCTGTACCCTATATCCTTACCTCTCTATCTCTTTTTTTTTTCCATTTTTTTTACTTGCTGGGTCATATATCAATTCATGTGATAATTTTTTTTCTTTTTGTCTGCATCCGTCAAGGTATATTTTAATTATATTTGCATTGTAGTGACGTTTCAAATTTAAAGTGCTTTCTGATTTACAATGCTGCTTCAACTGTATTGATGTATTTTTCCTCATAATTCAGCATACCGATCCAAAGTGTATCTTATTTTGTTTGCAGTCTAATCAATAAAATGTTAAATGTGTATTTTGAAAATGTAGCATTATTAAATGTCTTTTTAAAAAATATTTGCAGTCTTTTATTTTTTTAAAGAAATATCTATCTTTTCATTTACTTGGGAAAAGATAACTTTCAAGCCAGCACTAGGGCTGATTTATGAAATATAAAAGGGATTTTCACAGAAATGCTACCCAGGCTCAAAAATCCATCTTAAGTAAGCTACTCTCCTGAGACTCCCAAGTCCTTGAAACCTGAAAAAGTGAGTCAAGAAAAGTTTAAAAGGGGATAAGGAAGGGGGGGTGGGCTAGAAGTATGTATATTAGGAGAAAGCAAATCAGAATGTGTAAAAGATTAATAAGTCTATTTAAAACAATTAAATAATTACATTTCCAAACTATCTCTTAGCTGTGTCTGATATGCAACCCCAGAGAAAGGGTTAGAATCCCTGGTTTTAGGCCTAACTTACTCTTTCGTTGTTATTTACAACTATTATAAGAACCATAGACTTCAAGTATGTTTTTCCTTGATTATAAATTAGTCCTTAGGGAAATGTTAACTTTCTAATTTTTACTAGATTATCCTTCAAATTATGACTCCAATTGTTTTTAAAAGTTAACATACCTTTCTTGTCTGACTCAGAGTACAGGAATAGCTTGTTTATACTTAGGATTTGTCCTAAAGAATTAATTGAATGAAATAGAAAATTTATTGATAGACTATCTCAAATATGAAATCCATGAATGAAAAAAACTATACATTTTAAAAATGATATACTTTAGTGTTTTGGCAGTAACTTTCACTCTGAATATTTTAAATTGAGCTGATTTCAACAAGTTAGTTAATCCTTTCTCTGAATTTTTACATGCACGGATTGGTTGTTCAACTGAAACTAGATTTTTTAAAATTCACTTTTTTTTTTTCTGATCCTCTTTCATTTTTAACCAACAAGATGATCAAGCTATGCTTGTGAAAGTTCTTCACTGATGTAGGCATCATTGAAAACGAGGCAAATACATCTTTATGTATTACCAAAGCCTATGTTGAAGAATTATATTAGGAGTTAGTTTACTATTTGAAAGACAGTCCTGCCAGTGAGCATTTATTAGCTTTAAAAAAAAATTCTTAAATTGTACTCATTAAACATTGGAAATAAAATTTAAAAAAACTGTTGACAATATCTGTTCTAATTTGGAAGGAGTAGAAATTTCATGAAGACATTTTCTTGCATCATTTTGACTAACATTTTTAAGACCATAGTATCTGAGTTGTTTGATACCTCATATTTTATGTAGTCAAATTTAACAAACTCTGTGATCTTTGTCCATTTTTATACTTTCAGTAAGGTTTTAGGTAAGTTTAATTGTTACAATTATGGTCTATAAAAATAAACATGCTTATGTTGTTATAAAATGTGTACTTCTTATGGAATTGAGCTGAGAGCTTGTGGATTTAAAATGTATTCCTTAAGTATTTAGGCTCATCATGCTCATCTATTATCCTTGTTACCCCTTCAGTTTTAGAGAAAAGCCTGTATAGCCTTAGGGTTCTTCCACACAATTAAAACTCCGGTTTTAATTTTTTCAAATGTTTTATAGTTTTTAATGTCAGGAATCTCTTAAGTTCATCATTTGTGCAAAAATAATACCTTTATAAAGGTTTTAAGTTTCTAGTGTAATTTTAATAGCTGTGAAGCATCAGTTTGTTATTTCTGAAGTCCAGACAATAAGGCAGTTTTAGTTTGGTTTTATTTCTTACTATAGTGAAGAAGAATATTTTCCCTTTTTTGGGGGGGGGCAAATATGTGAAAGTTTGAAAAAATAATTTAAGTATACTTTTACCTTAATCAGAAAACAACTTGGTCTCTGATTTAGTGATTTGTGTGAATTGTCTATTTTTCCAGCCCATTCCTGTGTGATGGAGATGTGTTATCCATCACTTAAACTAGCCTTTCTTGTTTCTGGTAATATAAAGCATAGTTTTTGTGCTTAGAACGTCTCGGTGAATTATAAATTCCCCTTGCTTAATAATTTTGGCCCATAATAGAACTAGATCAGCCATACATTTAGCAAGTTAGTCTCAAAATTCTAATCTGTAGAAAGTGATCTAATCTAGAAATTTTACACAGATTTTTTTGATCAGAACTAAAGCAAACTTATCTTAAGCTACAAACAAAGTTCAGGAATAAAACAGTAGTTAGTATGTGCTTGAACTAGTTTTTCTAGTACTTAGTTAAAAAATATTGAAGAACATAGAAACCATTCATAGACTTTCAAGTTTGTAGGCATCTGACCATTACATTGTTAACTGAGAAGAATTTATACAGATTGAATGAGAGCTTGTGCCCCTTACATTTGAATTTGGATCTATACTTGGACAGAACAGATCTAGATCTCATTTGTTTCACTTTTGTAGGAAAGTCTTATTTCTATCCATAACTTGACAGCTTTCAGCTAAATTTTTAATATAAAGAATCTTTATGTTTTTTTCTTTCTTATCTCTTAAGTATAAGGTGTATTATATACCTGTAACTTAATTCAGATATTTACTCATTCTTGGTTGATTGTTTGGGGAGAATAATCTCATAAGCTGTAATAATAATAATAATCCTACATTTAGGAATTCTTTCATGGAATTATAGAACTATAGAACCATTTGAGAGGTCTTCCTAAGAATTAGGGCTGCTTTCCAAAATATCCTTTTATGAGGTTACTTAGGTGGTAGAAATTAAGAGAAAATTTATGGTATGAGAAACTAGCTAAGTATACAGTTTTTGAGTGCATACCTTTAGTAGTTATGGTTGTAGAGCCATTAAGGACAGATTCCAAGCATAACCAACATTCAGTTTTCCATACAGTAATCATTTTCTTTATACATTCTTAATAACTTGCTTTTAAAAATTGAATTCCATGAAGTCATACTTTATACATAGGTGTGAATTAGACCTTGAAAACATAGTCTCAGTTATCGTGCTTTTTCACATATAACTTTAAAATTTGTAATGGTTAGGTAGAGACAAGATATTTGTATTTAGTATGTTTTTGCATATTTAATGACCCAGAGAGGGAAGACAACCTTGTAATTCCACCCTGGTATTGCTAATTTAGAGACCTTTTACAAAGGAGGTTATCCTACAAAAAGATCTGATATACTTCTAGAATGCCATTGGAAACAGTTGTAGGCTGATAATTCTTTGTGATTTAGTGGCCTAGCTGTGTCTTTTTGCAAATTTAAAATTGTTAGACTAAGCACCTGAACACTTTATTAAGTGATAGAATTCCAGAGTAGGCTATGGAGTGTCTCTTCTGGACATAGATTGGTTCTGCTACCAGTCCATCTGCTAAGGAGGATGAACAACACCTTCTGTGCCAATTTCATTCACTGAGATGCAGAAAATGAACAGGTAAGAATTCTTATTTATGAAAGCCTAACCATCTGTCCTGGTATTTGCATTCTCAGATCTAGCAATTAAATGTCATTTAGGAGTTAGTGAAAGATTCTAATTTATTAGTAGCTTAGTCAACCTTTTTAGGCATCTATTTTCCTTATCCTTTCTTCTTTACTTATTTCTTCTACAGTTTGTTATATCCTTTATTTCTACTTTTGCTAGTCTTTTTCTTTATGCAAAATTTCTTTGGGCATCAAAAGGTGTGTGAATATTTGTGACTGTCATTTACAGAACTTGCAAATCCTGAAAAATTGAGCCCTTTAAGAAACTTGTTGTGAAGTTTGTTTTCAGTATAAAAGTGGGAAACCAGTTAAAAACAGAAGAATAAAGGGAGGAAAGATCCTAGATTCATTAGAGGGGAATGGCACAGTTAAGTCAGATTGAATTTCCATAGGAAAAAGTACAAGGTGGTACATAGAGAAAGTAATACAGGTTAGGGTGGGATGGGACTAGATATAAATACAGAAGAGAAAGGCTTAGGAGTAATTTCAAATTCAATTCAACAGACAGGGCTTACTGTATAAAGGACTGAGAGTGAGTGGGAAATATATATCATTGAGGGAGAAAATAAACACACTGATATTGGAATGTACTTAAAAAGTGTGACATGCAAGGAATTTAAGTAATTCTACTACTTTAATCTACTACTTAAATTTGCCACATTTAAAGCACTGTATACAGCTCTTTATTTGTTTTTTTCCCCCCCAAAACGTGGTTCAATTCTAAACTGATTAGCCATAGCCATAACTCTCCTAGTGTTTCCCTCAGGCTTCCAGTTACCTGAATTTACTTACATGTGTACATATTATTCTTTCTCTTGCCTTTCCTCCCTCATAGTCTACCAGCCAGTCAAGTGTTTTAGTAGTTGGGGCAGTATGTGTGGATGGAGCTGAAATTCATTTTAAAAAATATTGCACAATAGGCTTTATCTCATTTCAGAGAGATGTACACATATAAAACAAATAGAGTATCTAAGGTTCTTGAAGGTAGAGACTATTTCACTTGTCTTTGTATCTTCAGTGTCTAAAACAGTGAATGTCTGGCAAATAGTAAGGCATAATAAATGCTTGTTGATTAACTAAAAGTAGTTCTCTATCAACTTTTGGTAATTGACTTAAAAACTACATAACATTAAGCCAGTGGCCAGCTCTATTTTGTAGTTTGTCCGTTCTTCACCTCTGAATTAGACATTCACTTTCCTGAAGGCACAGAACTGGACTAGATTAACTCTTCAGTTTTCTCCAATTCTTTGAGTATTCAGCAGTAATTAGCAAACCTCTAATTTCGGATTTTTTTCTTTCAAATTTAGATCTCGGAAGTTTTTCACTTAAACCACTATTAGCTAGTAAAAGAGGCTTTAATTTTGGGCAAGCATTACCCAAAGGACTTTATCTCATTGCAGAGAGATATGCACATGAGATAGAGTACAAGAGTATATAATTAAGTGCCTAAGGGAATGGAATGAGCAATAAATGTTAGAAGAGGTCTGAGCCGGGAAAGATCCAAATAGGCTGAAATATTCAAGGGAAAGCTTCCTAGAGAAGTTTAACTCTCTATCTGGGTCATTTAGGTGTTAGTGTTTCCGTAGTCTTGTTCTAGGTTCTAAAGCAGTTAACCATCTTTAAAAGCAGTTTCTTCAACTCCTTGGGACTGCTACTTGCTACCTAATTGTTGTTTTTATTTTATCTTGATAGTCTAACTTTGTCACTTGTGTTCTTTAGTGTTTAAATTCTTTTGCACTACTAATATTCTAAATGTCACAGTTTGGCTGAAGTTCTAGTTTCATTGACTAATAATTCAAGAAATGTTAAGGTTTCTTACAGCTCTGACACCTTGTGCTTCTCTAAATTCCATTGGTTGGTAGGGTCAGGTTTGTAGTTACCTATAAAACTAGGACTATAATTTTGCAGAAATTCAGCTACTTTTAGGAAAATGTCTTTACTATCCTCTCCAAATGTTCTTTGGCCACACTATAAATCTAATTGTTGCTTCCTACCTTCTCTTAAGGCTTCTTGCCTTTTCTTACTATGTTGTTAGCACCATCAGATCAATTTGTTACAATTAACTGAGGCTTATGAAAACCAAGCAGAACAGAAACTTGGAAAGCATATATAATATTTTTTAAAAGATCCACATAATTGGGCATAGCTTAATTTTGTATAAGTTATAGAAATGTAGATGAAGACATTTTTAAGAATTGCTTTAAGTAAAATGGCAAAAAACCAAAATACCCTCATGTGGACTCTGAGTTTCAGAAAAATACTTCACAACACTTTTTAATTGCTAGTGAATTAAGTATTATCAGTTTTTTGTTTATGTTTAAATCTAAACATAGTCTTAAAGAATCAATGCAGAAAAGTTGGTTTGTGATGACACTCCCACTACTACCTTAATAAGAAATTTTATTCTAGACTGGAAAACCAATATTTGTAGTTGTACAGGTCAAACCTAACTCTTGCTGTAAAATATTCTCATAGCATTAATGTAGCATCAAGTAGCCATGAAGTTGGGGACAATTGCTTATTTCAGTTGGACTGTCCTTTTCCTCTTCTTCATCCTTTCATTTGTCTACTAGATTGTGTGTGTGTGTGTGTACCATATATTTATATTGTTCTATGCTACAAAATTAAATGTCAAATTTATATTTCATTAGTGATTATTATATGAACAAAGAATGGTCACAATGTAGTACAGATTTACTTGTAATATGAAATGTATCAGATGGTACCAGAGTACCATCATCTGGAACTCTGAAACTCAGAAATAGTTTGATTATGGTGAAATTTTGGTTATAATAGTATTTGATCCTTTCTGATGGAATTTGACTTGTAATTGAAATTTACAAGAAAAATTAAGCTTGGATCATATATTCTCTCTTCCCCCTCCAAAATATTTCCTAAATCTTAATCCTTGGTCGTGGATACTTTCATAATCCCAGAAGGATTATAATGGCAGTGATTGACACTATGCCATACTATGGTCTCAAAGTGGGGTACAGGAAAAGGTAGGTAAGTGTGTAGGAAAGAGGTACTATATATGTACCTTGAAAAAGAAGGTCTGACATTGTATTTGATTGTATTCACTTGCTGGTGATTTTAAAGTTGTTATTTTAAAAAAAAATATTTCTTTGAATATAGCAGTTTACATTTGCAAAGATAGACTGAAAGAAGTAAGCCCATGGTTTTCTTCATAAGGTCCCATTTTCATATTTTGCCCTACGGGGCACCATTCTGAAAACTGCTTAGCTGTCTGGTTCCCTTAATGACTGGTTGATAATTCTAGTAGGTTAAATTATTTTACGTAAAATTTCTCACAGATATTCTTGGAGTGTTGTTAGAAAATGAGCAAGTGATTTTGCTTTAAATCTTCACTTTTATATCTTTATGTGATTTTGTAAATATTATTAAATAAGCAGTTTTGCTGATCTTATTTTGAGAATTACCAATGAATTAGATAACTTGATCTTGTTTTATCATACGCACAACTGGGTCACTGTACTTGGGTGGGGGGGGTCTCAAAAGATGGAGTATTTGGGAAATCAACTGTTAGCTCCCAGGAGCATATAGTTAAAGGCTTGCTTTTACTGAAAAGGTAGAAATCACCCTACCGTGGAGTTTAAATTTCAAGAAAATATTTTGATAGCATTTTCTCATTGTTCAGAATTTGAGTATGATCAGGCTGCATTAAGAATCATATGTAACTAGTGCATATCAAGATATTGGTTCTTGTCCCACATTTTCCAGCAATAATGGTGGGGATTCCTAGTGGCTTTGGGAAGCTCTCAGTGCCTTTTGAGGATTGGCGGGTAATATATCTCAAGTATTTCAGTCCCTTGCTTATTTTCATTAGAGTAAGAACTGGGCATTGCTGATGTGTATTTGATTATGAGAAAAGAAAGGAAAGTCTGAGATTCTTTTCTGCAGCTTCTTCTAAAATTGGTATAGAGAACAGACCATAGGATACTTTTGTGTTGGGAGGGTTCACTTGATGAGAACTAATATTAGAGAGGCCAAATTAAGAGAGATAAAGTGGTACATGGGAAAAAACTCTGACTTTGGAGTCAGAGGATCTGAGTCTAAAATCTGACCCGTTTCCTCCAGTTGGGCCTTGAGCAGAAGTCACTCAGCCTCTCTTAACTCTCTGCTTCAGTTTCCTCAGCTGTAAAATGAGGAAATTGGTGTAGTTAAGGTCCTTTCTACCACTTGATCCATGGTGTTATGAATATTTAGAATTTAATACATTTTTGGAGCTTTAGATAGAAAGGAATCAAATATTTATAAAATGCCTAGCATGTGTCAGGCACTATATGCTTAAGTGCTTTACAACTGTTATCTCATTTACAACTGCATCTCTGTGCACAACAACTCGGAGGAGGTAGGTGATATTATTACCCTCATTTTACGGTTGAGAAACCTGACTGAGACAGGCAGAGGTTAAATGAGTTGTCCAGAGTCACACTGCTAGTGGCTGAGGTTGGATTTGAACTCATATCTTTCTGACTCCAGGCCTTTCATTCTTATCCACTGGACTCTGTGTTTTGTCCACTGTCAACTGCCCGTATTCCACCTAGCTGCCTTTAAAGGTAAAAGAAGATTGTTAAAACAATGTAGTTCTCTATTTCCTAGTATTCTGTTACTGTAGAACACATTGTTTCTTTGCTTTTGTAACATTTAGATTAAAAGGTAACACATTACTTCCTACAAAACTTAAATGTGAGGCTAAATAAACAATAACAAACTACCCAAATATTATAATCACTGTCACACATAATCTACATAGCATTTGCATATACTTGAACTTTGTATGTTTTCTCAAGGGCACCTAAGTGGTTCAGTGGATGTAATGCTGGGCGTAAAGTCAGGAAGACTCATTTTCCTGAGTTCAAATGTGGCCTCAGACACTTAACTAACTGTGTGGCCCAGGGTGAGTCACTTAACCTTGTTTGCCTCAGTTTCTTCATCTGTGAAATGAGCTGGAGAAGGAAATGGCAAACCCCTCCAGTGTCTTTGCCAAGAAAACCCCAAATGCGGTCACAAAGAGTTGGACGTGACTGAACAACAAATATTTTCCCAAAGTTCCATCATAATGTTAGAGCTGTATTTCTTCAGGCAAGGACAGATATTAGCTGACCCAAAGACATAATAAAATTCCCATGATTCCCTACACAAATACCTGGAAACACCTAAATACATAAATTGATAAGATTGTTTTACTGCTTTAAAGAGGTTGAACTGTAGTGATACTCCCTGCTATTTGGGAAAATTATAGTCATAGGAGATGATTTCTATACCTGCATAAGAAGGCAATTAACACTTGGACAAAATTTCTAACCCACATTAAAGTTATAATTTATGAATTGTTTTAGACTTATGGTGTGAAGTGGAAAATATCACCACATTTTAATGGAGATTAGATTTGTATAAAGATTAAAGAATGCCCAAGGAAAGTCTTATTAATTTGGACCCTACTAGTTTCAAATCTTAGACTTTAATTACAGGAAAATTGCTAATCTGCATTGATTTAGAGAGAATTGCCTCACTATATACTTCTATATACTAATACTATAGGACCAAAAAAAAAAAAATGAAATTAGCATTAATTCATTCAGGCTGGGCTCTAGCTTATCTTTTGGAATGTTTGCAAAGCAAAGATTTGATAAGCAAATTAAAAGTATAAATAAGATGAGGCAGAGAATGTCTTGCCTAAGTAGGAGAATGAACTGTTTGCTGGGTGTTTTACAATAACTGACATTTAAATAGCAGTTTCATTTTGTAAGGCAAACATTATGTGTACATTACTACGGGCAGCTAGGTGTCAACTAACTGGTGAAGTGGATAGAGCACTGGATCTGGAGTCAGGAAAACCTGAGTTCAAATTTGGCCTCATACACTAACTGTGTGATCTGAACAAGTCAATTAACCTCTGTTTACTTCAGCTTCCTTATCTGTAAAATGGGGATAATAATAGCATCTGTCTCCCAGGATTGTTGTGAGGATCAAATAAGATAACTGTAAGCACTTAGCACAGTACCTGGCACATAGTAAAGTGCTATATGAATGTGAGCCATTATGTTTATTTTTATCATTATCACTTTCAATAATTGTTATTATTGTTATTATTATTTACAATATCATTATTGTTATTATTGGTTAGTTCTACAGATATTATTATCCTCGACTTAATAATGAGAAAACTGATGCTCACAGAAGTTGCAACTTAATCATGATCGACACAGCCAGTGAGTGTCAGGAGGGATCTGACAGATCTCTTCTGACTCCAAGTCTAGTAGATGCTGTATATCTTCTCACTAATGAAGGGTGAATCAGTTTTGGGGTAATTATATCAGCCTGAAACTTAAAAAAAAAAAGGGCTAGATTACGGTTACAGACTGACATAATTTAAATTTGTTTTCATTTTTAATACTCTCTGATGAAACCAAAGGGTAATCTAATATTAACATATAACCCTTGGGGCACTATCTCTTATAGACCTAGGATGGTTTCTTCTCTACCCCTGGAATATTTTTAATTTCCTGGGAGCTATGGTGGACATTAATTGAAAGAACCATACTCTATCACTTCTAAGCCAAAATAAAACTAGTAGTGAGATTATTCTGTTAGTTTGGCCTGAATGTTGAATAGGAAGATTGCTTGATGGGGATTTGGGATTGGAACAGAGTTTGCTAAAATTATTTAAGTCATTGGCCCCTCCTCTATCACCTCCAGAGGTATTTTTAATCCAAAATTTCTGCTGAGAAGCTGGTCTTAGAATTGGATTCAGTGGCAGGAGAGTGGAAGAGTCTCCAGGCTATTTTAAAAGTTCAGACTGGCCTATAGTGCTGTGGGTGTACAGGAAGCCCAATGCTCATGGTACAGATGTCTACATTCAATCACAGAATTATAATGAAACTTGATATCAAAGTCCATTTGTACATTACAATCCAAATTCACCCCCAGAATTAAAGTGGAGTTGCACATAGACAAAACTGCTTTGAATTCACTAAAGTTTTCTATATTTAAATGTTAAAAGAGAAACTTAACATCTCAAACTAGGGGAAAGTTTCCAATCTCATGGTTTAAAGCTTTTTGTTTTTTAAACTAACCCCCTCCCCAAGTAAATTGAATTCTCTTGATGTCCTAATAGTATCATATATGAAAAATTACCAAGCATAACTTCAGCTACTCAGATTATGGAAGCATTTTTGAATATCTTGGGCAACTATAAATATGCCCCAAAGGTATTCAAAAGCCTTTTGAATTAGAGAGTAGTTAGCTTGGTATGTCATCTAATCCAGTTTCAAATTAAATTGAGGAAAGTAATTTGTAATAGTAAGGCTTTACCTTTATAGTCTGAGTTTTGACATATCTAATCTTCAGCAACCCTCTGAAGTAAATAGGGCAGCTATTATTATGCCTACTGTGCAGATGAAAAAACTGAGGTGTAGAAAAGTTGTTACCTGCCTAATCAGTTTGGGAGCCAAGACTGAAATACAGATAATTTGATTCTTAGCCCATGTTGCTTCCTCCTCCAGCCTTGGATCACTCAGAGTAGGGCTTTAGGAGATAAAGGTTACAATACTGTGGATTTAATATATAAATATAACTTTTAAGCATTTAATATGTTTCTAAAAAAGATATTTGTCTTTCTAAGGTGCTTAGGTACATCCTACCTGAAATAATGGCAATAAAGAGGTGATTTTAATAGCAAGAATACAATATCAATAGGTCTCAGTTTCCTCTTCAGTTACAAACTATAACAAAATACTTAATACCTTAATGGTAACAAAATAAATAGAAATGTCAGAGATCCTGGTGAACTTAGTTTACATAGTGGTACAGAGGAAATTTGATTATTTGCTAGGTAGATTTTTGAACTCTGCCAGTTGGATGAAATGTGACTTGCCCCATAGAGGCCAGCCACAGGCCACTGTCAGTGCCTGTACTAATGTAATAGTAGACCATAGTACCAGAGGTGATTCATGAACCAATAGCATTTTGAAGTTCTTATTTTATCCATTTGGTGTCCATTCACAACTGAAAGGATGTAGATGTAGATGAATGTGGACCTCATGACTTGGTAACCAGAGCCCAAGTATATTGTCTGATTTTGGGAGAATTTGTTTGTCTAGCAAGAACTGTCTGCTCAGAGGTTTGTGCATTCTTTGGATTTGTGGTTATGCTGGCCTGTCATCAGAGACTCTGTAAGAAGCCAAGCCTAGGACTGGTCCTTGAGTACCATACTTGTTATTTGTACCCACTTTAAGCACTGCCAGTATATAGCATCTGTTGGACAAGGAAAATAATTCTGATCCACCATAATTTTTACTTTCATGTTTTATGGTCTTTATGACCCAGATTGTAAAACAAATCAAGGCCTGTATTTTCTACTAGTGCCTCTTGGCGTGTGGTCAAATGTGTCTATTAGGCTATCTTATATTATTAGAAAAGAAGAATTATAAACATCTGGAATGAATTGTAGAGAAAGAGTACACTGTTGAGGGGCTAGTAATGTTCTCAGAAGTAAATTCTAGGAACAAATTTTCTGCTCTATACTTTGTTTTATATGAATGTATTGCTTTTTTTTTTCCTTTAAATCACTTAGCTGAGAAAAAGTATAAATCTTTTTTTCCCTGATGATGGGAGGAAAAAAAAATCTTAAGACTTGGGTAACATTGTTAAATAATAATGTTTTTTAGGTTTTTTCATAATGACTATGATTTTTCACAGGTTTAAATTTTTAATGTACTTATTCATTGGATAAAACTTTAATTACCCCAAATCTGCAAAATAGATCTAATGCTGGAGGGAACCCTAGAGGGCAAAGACTTTAAAAGTTGATTGAAGGGTATTTTCCTTATGTCAGTGTTTACTTGAACTGTGTCTTCAGAATTTCTAGTGAATATAATTTGTTTTAGTGCTTTGCATTTAATAAACAATGAATGCTTCTTTTCTACCCTTCCTTACTTCCAGTGTGGATATCACTCATTCCACTCTCCCAAGATTTGAAGAGGAAATAATTGATTTTTTTTCCTCCACATAATTTTACCCCTTAATGATTTGCCTACTTGTCTACAACAGTAGGAGTAGAGCATCCTAAAAACTTGACTAAAGCAATAAAGGAGATATGAAGGGCTGATGAAAATGTAAGGAAGCATGCTTAATTGGTCTTTTAATATCAGATTTATTCTTATCAAGTCTTTAGCAGTTGGGCCAAAGACATTATTCTATTCTGATTACCTTTGTCTGAAATTAGACCTCCATTTTCCACTTTACAGTTTACCTTGTGAAATATTTTTTAGAGTAGTAAAAGTAATATTAAATGTTACTTCTTCCTTGGTTTTAAAAGCTTTTTTTTCTGAAACATTGTTTTGTAATGTTTTATTACTTATATTAGTGATTTATGAAAAAGGCTTTACTCTGACAGCTAACTAGAAATATACACGGAACATGTATAAACTGTTCTTTAAGGTATCTAGATTTGTTTTACATTTAGGAAGACAGAGTATAGTAGCTGAAAATTATTTTTAATTGAAACAAAACAGCATGTATGACACCTTAGTGACAAATATTGATTTCTTTTTTGCAGTTGATCTTTGAATCATTTAGTGTGTTTTCTTCTTTAAAAAAACTTCAGATTTAGTATACTTTTGCAAAGGACTTTTAGGATTCTGTGCATTTATCTCTAACAAAGAATTTTGGCTTTAAATGTTTATAGAATATTCACTTTTCTCACCTGATGCTTTCACTAACAATTACTAATGCTGCTTTAAAAAAGTGATCACTTTGTGATAACCCTCCTGTCACCCAGCATGTACTACGTAAAGCTAAGGCTGCATGGTATGAAGCTTACAGCTTATGTTCTTTCCACTTCGGATACAAATTGCCATTTTTAATTGTCCGTCTTCTACTAGGCTTTATCATAAATGTTATCATTTGATAGGGACCATATTTTTGCTTGGCCCCAGTTTTTACTGAAAGGGTGTTAATTAGGGGAAACAAAGGAAATCTTCTGACAGCCCTTGTCAAGCCACGAGAAAGCTTGCCTCAGGAAATCAGAACATTTACACTTAGCAGACCGAGTTGATGCAGCCTTTCTTCCTGTGTGCTTTCCATATTCAGAAATGTTCTCTCTCCTTAATTCTATAAAGTAATCCTGATACCATGTTATTTGCCTAAAGGATAAATAAGTAGTACCTGCCAGGCAACAAAGTCCTTTGTGTCTGTCAAGCTTAAATACTGTTTCTATGAAGTTGTTAGCTAATTACTACTTAGTTTTGGATTCATACCTTTTTAAAAATAAGCTAATGTTTTAGTGCTTGATTAATTCGGCATTGCAGATAAAAGCCAACGTTTTACTAATTTAGTAGTATAGCAAAACAAATATTCAGTTCAGTAGTATACCTTTATGAAGCACCTGATGTATGTAAACCACTGTCCTAGGTGCTTGAGGAGAAATAAAGATGAATCAGTCTTTATTTCCTAGGAGAGTATAGTGTAGGGTAAAAGAGACAGTACTCAAGTAATTATAGTAGCTAACTATAAAGAGAACTTAAGGACGTATGAGAGGTTAGAAACAAAGTACTGTGAGCATATTGAGAAAGAAGGGGAGAGGGGAAAGGAAACAAGCATTTATTAAGCACCTGTTATCTGATGGGTATTGTGCTAAGCACTTTATAGATATTATCTGATTTGATTCTCATAATAACCCTGTGAAGGAAGTGCTATTATGATTCCCATTTAACATTTGGGGTAACTGAGTCTGACAGAAAATTAAATGAGTTGCCCAGAGTCACAAAGCTAGTAAGTGTCTGAGACTGGGTTTCAAGTCATATCTTCCTGACTTCAGGCCCAATGCTCTTTCTGATGCACCTACCTTTCTCCAAAGGCAGGGGGATAATTTCTGATAAGGTGAAATTAGGAAAGGTTTCATTGTTAACTTTACTGATTCCTTCAGCTGGAATGTACCTTTTCCTCATTTCTGCCTCTCAGAATCCTCATCTTTATTCAAGGTTCAATTTGTGTATTTTTGCCCCTGGCAGACTTTCCCTCATGCTTCCTTTTTAGTATTTTCTCTCTCTCCTCAAACTACCTTTTATATACTTTTTATTATGTACTTGTTATTTATTTCCCCTATTTCTCCCTAGACTGTAAGCTCCCTGAGTTAGGCATTGTTTCATTTGTGTCTTTATGTCCCCAGGCCCTAGAACTGTGCTTTGCACAGAGTAGGCATTTAATAAATGTTTATTGAATTGAATTACTAAGCACACACCCTACCTTAATAAGTTGTTATTTTGGGCATGTGACCTTCAGCAAATCTGAATATATTATTTTTCCCAAGGTTGTTTTTTAAAAAATTAAGTTTAATGAAAAAGGGGATTAGAAGTATTTATAAAATATTACTTTCAATACTACTTTAGTAAAGTGAACTCATTCATTTTAATTTTAAAAATTATTTTAAAATATTTGATGTGTTGTCCTTGTATTCACATTTGTACTTTTTTTCTTCATTTTTGTAGGTTCTGCCGGAGACTCACATTTGGCCTCAATGTGAAATTAAGGTAGAAAAACACATCTACATGTGTTGCTATTAGGATAAGTATATTCACTGGTCATGCCTGAAGAGGGAAGTTCAGTTCTAGACAGCTGACTGCTAGCAAATATAAATGATTATCCTAGAAGTCAAGCCTCTCTCCTGTTTACTGGAGTGAAAATCCCCTCCAGATACCAACGGAATATCAACTACAGAAAATGCTTCACGTTTTAAGGATGCCAGCCACCTAGATTCATGCACCCTCTCTGTACAGTTGTTGTGGATGGTTTGCCATCTGAAAGCTCCTCAAGCTCTTATCCAGGCCCTGTATCTGTTTCTGAAATGTCTCTGCTTCATGCTTTGGGCCCAGTGCAGACCTGGCTGGGACAAGAGCTAGAGAAGTGTGGCATTGATGCCATGATTTATACTCGGTATGTCCTCAGTCTTCTGCTGCATGATAGCTATGACTACGATCTACAGGAACAGGTATTTACATATTTTAGATATTTCATGCAAGTAAACTGTTATTGTCTCTACATATATATTTATTGTTGGGAGGTCACATTTGGGATGATGGAAAGGGTGCTCAATTGGGACTGAGTAGACCTGGGTTCAAGTCCCTGCTCTACAACTTAAAACCTGTGTCACCTGGAGCTTCACCTCCCAAGGCCTCAGTTCTCTCATCTGTAAAATGAGGGGGTGGAGCCAGATGCATGCTAAGGTCCTTTTCAGCCTAAATCTGTGATGCTATGATCCTATGAATTTCTTGTTCTGAAATATTTCCTAGTATTTAGGAAAACTGTATTCTGACTTTCGATTATAGCATGTCCTTGATATATTGTGTTAAAATTCTTAAGTTAACATTTTAAATAACATGAAGTGTTAAACAACACTAACATGTTAAAATAAATGCTTGTTGCTTGAAATTGAGTTTTTAAGTTTTTGTAGAAGGTTCAAGCTAAACTACTTTTAAATCAGTGTGCATTATGGATTGGCAAACTCTCAGGTTTGATTGAGCAATGTACTTTGCCAAATATAGTAATTTCTTTCCCATCTTTTTGTCCGCCCTATCCCAGCCTTGAATAACTCACTAAATAAATTGATCCCTTATATTTAAAAATAGGTTCCCCCAACTGGGGGAAGCTGAGCTTAAAATAAAAAAAAATTACCAATTCCAAGTATCCAAACAAAATTTCAGACTTTTTTTCTACCACAAAAGCAGACACATTGGAAGTGAAAGATGCAATTGCTTCTTAGTCAGAAGTAAAACAAAGTTCCAGCAGTGAGCTAATATACTCTGAATTACTGCTATAGAAGCATTTAAACTAAGATCATGTATTTTTATAGAACCCTATGGAGGGTGGGAAGGCTTAAGGGACTTGGGGATTTTATCTGTGGTTTGTGTTTTCCTTTGACAGTAGTACTAGCCTTACCCCCACCAAATATGAAACTTAAATCTCAAAACAGTGTTAGAAAAGTCTTAGTGAAGTTTTAAGCTATTAGTGATTAAAGCACTAAGGTTTGCTATATTTCTAATGTGACTTCTATACTTTATAATGTGGCTCCAGAGAACAGAACTAGGACCAATATGTGAAAATTATAGGGGAGCAGATTTTGATGTAATAGAAGGAAGGACTTGTCCTTATTTTGCCTTTGTTCCTTGCAAGATATAGAAAGTTACTTAGGATGGAAAGACAAGGAGAAGTTGTGATTAGGTTATATACTTAGCTGAATATAAGAAAGAATTAACTAGCAGCATTACCTGTGATAGAATTTACTACCTTCTGAGATGGTAGGGTTTCTCTTTTTTAGATGGGTTTAAATAGAGAGTCCAAATGACCATCTGTCAAGGATATCTAAAACCCCTGCTAAACCTAAGATTTTTTTTTTTTTTTAATATCTGTCCTTAAGAGTACATTAACACACTCTTGATGCTTCATTTCGGGACAGGCTTTAGCTGCTTCTTCACTTAGGGAAGGGATCATAGATTTAGACTTAGAAGCTCTCTTTGTATTCAGGGGTTCTATGGTCCTAGGAGCCATAGACTTCCAAGGAGTCTTTGAACTTGGATGGGAAAAAAAATACATCCTTATTTTCACTAACCTCTAAATGAAATTTAGCATTTCCTGCAATTATTTAAGATGAAATCAGATTATTCTGAGAAGGGTTTCTTTATATGCTTCACCAAATTGCCAGTGATAGGGGGAGATGGGTCCATGGCACAGAAAAGGTTAACCCCTGATCTAGTTTAACGTTTTCATTTTATGAATGACAAAATTTAGGCCCAGATAGTTTAGGTAATTAACTATAGTCACATAAGTAGTGAGAACAAGAATCTCTATTTTATCTGCCTACTTTTGTTGGTGGGAAGTTGGTCTGAAGTTGAAATTTTAGAAGGAGGGGTGACATGCTTAGTGGATATCTGGAGGCATTATTTTAAGAAAATTTTGTCTTAAGAATGGGTGGTTTCAGTACCAAAAATGTGTGGCTCCAGTACCAAATTTTCTCATTATTAAGAAAACTATTTCTAATAGAATCATTTTACTGAAACTTTTTTTTATAGCATTGTATGGTATTCTAAAGCCATAAAAAGAAGTTTTATTTCCTGGCTCAAAAAGAAAAAAATTCAGAACTCATAATCATGATACTTCCATTGTAAATACCCTTTGATTAATATTCTAAAGGATTGTGATTTGTCATTGTTTCCATAACAGTTTGAAATATTGGATGAGTCTGTTTGTTGGCTATGTTTCCTCTTGTTTTTGAATGTTTTTATTTTGTACATACATTCCGTATTTACTATATCTTTCACTTGCGTTGTTTGTATGCCAGTTTGTATATGTAATCATAATCTTGTCTGATTTTTCCCCTATTTACTAGCCATTCAGTTTTGATTTTGTTTTTGTTTGTTTATTTTTGACTTAAAGAATATGATGCATTTTTATAGTACTTAAATGTTTTCTCATAGAACACAACAGGTACTTGTAATTAATTATATATTTAACTAGTATCATAATCATATACCAAATGCTAGCATTTCTCAGTCTTTTTAAGTTTATAGGTATGAACTTAGAACAAAACAAAGTGAGAATTCATTTAATATAGACCATCCATTTACCTATCTATACCTATCATGCTTTGTGTTTGTATATATACTTTTATACACACGTGTAGCATATGAAAGGAAGGAGATATGTCCTCTCTTTTCTTTGCATGAATATCAACTGTACCTTCTTGGGCAAGAACTAGTAATCGAGCGGTAAGGAAGTCCAAGATTTGTAGCACACCAAGAGTATTTTCTTAATAGTCCCTCACAAAGTGCCGTGCAATGTACTTAGTACTCAATACTTTTTGGTTAGTTAGTTGGTTAACCTACCATACAAGTCTCATATATTCCAAGGGAAACAGTGTCTAAAACTCAATAAAAATGTCACCTTGATATTAAAGTGATCCATTTTTTTAAGGATTATATTTTAACACTAGCATATTGTTTTAAACTTTACCCACCAGTTTAGGAGAGAGGTGCCTCAGTTAATCCTTGTAGGATTCCTTTTCTAGTGTTTAGAATTATTTTATTTCAAAAGAATATATAAAAGGAAGAGCTATAGTTTCATGAGAGTTTTTGGGTAGAGTTTAAATTTTTTTCTCTTTATTTTCCTACCTACTATTTCTTCTATTGTGGTGCTGCTGAGATATTTAAAGAAATTGACTTGATTTATATTGTATTAAAATCTTTTAAGCAAACAGATTTGGGATTTTTTTAAAATCTTTGACAAAATTAAAGCTTCTTCTCAGAAGACTTTGGTAAAATATACTATGAGTTTTGTAATCTCTGGCATTAAGATCCCTTAGAGGTAGCATTTAATAAGAGTAGGATTTTCCTCATGTTCATATTATACATTGATGATTTAAAGTAGGTAAAGCAAACTGTAGAATGTTTTTCAAAATAGGAAAAGGGACATGACAAAACCATATTACCTTATTAAAACTGTATGACTGAAAGGTATTTACTAATATTCTCTATCATAGAAAGCTATTCCATTGTTTAGACCACTTTTTTTTGTTTGCTTCTGACTGAATACAATTTCTCTTATCCGAAGTTCTATAGGTAAGCAAAGTTTCTGGTAAATTACAATTTTTGAAATTGCAAATATGTGGCATTCTTTTCTTCCACTTCCTCTCAAAGGCCTAAGACTTCATGGATTTGAATTTAGACTCACAATGTTGCTCTGGTCAAAAAGGCTAACCTGAGCAACATTAAGAAGGATAGGAAATCTAAGCAGAAAACATTACCAGTTAGCACATTAGACCTCTATCTTTAGGGATCAATCTTCAACACCTTTCAACATCCCTTTCCTCACTTTTAACATAAAGTCATCAGTTGCATGGCATTCCCCAAGTACAATTTGAATTAGGTTTAGGGTCATCTGCTACTTCTTAACCATAGTCTCATGAGACTTCTCCATATAGAAATATCCTACATAAAGTTTCCCCAATCAAAGTAGCCTCACAATATCGCTGTTGATGCATTGTAACAAAACTTCATCTTTAACTGGGAGAGTAGCAAACCTTCTCTTAGGCAGAGAACTGTTAGTTCAGCCAGTCAGAAAATGGTTGCTCAACAGAACTCAATGTGTATATGATAGACAAAGATCAAGAGAGCAAAGAAGATGAAAAGTTGTGGGATTGTGATAAGTAAGAGTTGACGGACTCAGCAGAATAACCACTGAAACTCATCTTCCCATCCTTTACCCAAGAAAGATGAAAGACATATGTGGAAATAGCTCGCTCCTACTAACCAAGTCTCACCAAACACAGAATGAATTACTAGGGTTTCTCGGATGGGGAAAGGGACACATTAGGGAGGGACGATTGAGAGGTGAGAGAATCAGAATTGCTATTAGAAAGATGGTACAGTTTCTACTCTTTGTACCTAATATAATATTTTCTAGTCTGAGTTTGAGCCCTTAGGGAATATAGATACAAATCCTTTTTATAAAATTGTTGCTATAGAACTAATGTTCCCTGCATTACTGTTTTGGGGAACATTGTTGGGAGTAAATCTATGGTTAGCTTGGCATATTGCTACCCAGAAAACATTTGTAATTTCATTGTTTCAAATGATTTATAAAAATTCTAATTAAGACCAATCCCAACATTTACTTTTATATCTAAAGAAATGCCTATTTATCCCTGGGTCTTAGTTTGTATCTCTAAATCAGTTCCCTAACAATAAGAAAATGAAGATGCTATAACTTATTAACCAAACAACAACAACAAACCCTACACAGACCAGAGTTGCAGAACTCCAAACGGCTATTTGAAAGGGAAACTGTCCTAGTTCACCTTTTAGAACTTTACCTACCACTACCTTATTCCATGAGCCCTGATGAAGACTTGTATGAACCAATGCAAAGTGAAGAAAAGAAGGAAAACAATATGTATGATCACAGTAATGTAAACTTTAAAAACAACAACAACAGTGAAAAGCACTTGAACTCATGATTAAATGCAATGACTAAAATTGATTCCAGAGGATAGATACTAAAACATATCTCCCTTTTCTCAGGTTGGAGTGCTGAGAGAAATGTCAGGAAAGGGCCAGGTATATGAATGGTTCTGTGTGTGTGTGTGTGTGTGTGTGTGTGTGTGTGTGTGTGTGTGTAAAAGGAATCAATAAAATTTAAGGAATAAATAAATTTCCCTGCAGCTAAAAGGAAGATTGAGATTTGGAATGCCAACTTGTGAACATTTGGTGTTGAGAAGTCAAGTCAAAAAAGAATTATAGCCTTTTTATGGGCAGTGAACATGACCTGGTGATATTAAAGGCAATGGTAGAGTTCTTAATAGGTAAGGGGAATGGGTTATGAAATAGAGGAACAAAATTTGAGAACCACCAGTCAGACTAAAGTTTCCTTTCTTGAAGAAATTGGCCTTTTCCCAGCATCTCTGTCTGATCCCAGCCTCTTAGTATTCTTTCCCTTCAGCCAGTCTCAATATGTATTTATTGCTGCTTTCCAGATTAGTATGTCTCTCTCTGTCACCAAAAAAGCCCTGTTTCCCAACTCTGTCCCCTTTTAGCACAAGCACCATCCAACAAAGATGGAGAAAGGCTGCTGATTGACTGTACATAGTTTTTAATACGATTAGTTGTCCTAAAATACAACTCTCTAAATTGTGAATGAATAATGATTTCTGGTGACTATTATCCCCTCCCTTATGAGAATAGGCTGAAATATTACTCCGCAGAGATGAACACAGAAGAGGGAAAAAAAAGAAACTATTTTTGAAGTTTATAAAATCATTGAGAGTATGTATAAGATGAACGTGAATAAAGATGCCTTAAAGTTCGAAAGAACTAAATCTAGAACAAATAAATGGAATACTTTGTGTAGTTGATAGTAAATAGATGGAGTTTGTTAACCTGAGAAGTATTAGATTTCATTTCCTTAGTGGATCAGTGATATCACCTATGGAGTTCTATCCTTAAACAATGAGTATCATAATTTACCCACATCTTTTCATCCTACTTGTCATCCTTGTTCTCCAGTAAATCTGTATCATGTTTTGTACCTTAATGTTGCTTAAAGTTATCCAACTACTCTTATAGTATGAGGGTTGTCTATCTCTTATTCTTTACTCATATAATCAGTCCACCTCCTTTCCGTTCTACCTGTCTTAAATCTTGTCTTTTTTTAATTTCTTTTTTGTTTCTTGCACATAGTTTGTTGCTTGATAGTGTTACAGCTTATTTATACCCACCATATATCTCTCTGTTGTCTTTTGGGTTACATGTGATTTGGGTCTTTGGAAATTGTGGTGTACTATCATTTGCAGTCATAAAACATCACTAGAAAAATATTGGTATAAAAATATGTGATTTTGTTTCAGAGAAAAGTTTGAGTTCATTGAGAAAATTTTAGGAAAAAGTTCTAAAACTTCATTCTGCCAAGTCAATCAATAAACAAGTCCTACTATGTGCCACACCATGAGCTAAGCACTTAGGGTTACACAGAAAGGCAAAAAAACAATCCCTGACCTTAAAGAGCTCACAGTCTAATGGAGACTACATGAAAACAACTCTGTACAAACAAAATACGTACAGAAAAATTAAAGATAATATTAAAGGGAAGGCACTGGAATTGAGGGGGGAGGGAGTGTCAGGAAAGGCTTGCAGGAAAAGGTGGGATTTTAGCTGGGACTTGAAGGAAGCCAGAGAAGCCAGGAGGCAGAGATGAGGAAGGAGAGAGTTCCAACCTGTGAAAATGCCCAGAGTCGGGATATTGGAGTGTCTTATGGAAAGAATAGCAAGGAGAGCAGTGTCACTGATTGAAGAGTGTTGGGAAAGAGGAGGGGTAGGTTATGAAGGGCTTTGAATGATAAACAGAAGATTCCATATTTGGCCCTAGAAGTTGGCCAAGTGGCACAGTGAATGGAGTGCAGGGCCTAGATAGAGTCAGGAAGACCTGAGTTCCAATCCGACTCAGATACTTACTAGCTGTGTGACCCTGGATGAGTCACTTAACCCTGTTTGCCTTGATTTCCTCAGCTGTAAAATTAGCTGGAGAAGGAAATATCCAGTATCTTTGTCAAGAAAACCCCAAATGGGGTCATGAAGAGTTGCATTCAACTGAAACAACCGAACAGCAACAACAGAGGGTGAGAGGGAGCAATGGAGCTTATTGAGTTGGGGGGAAGGGTGACATGGTGAAACCTGTGCCTTAGGAAGATCATTTTGACAGCTGAGTGAAAAACGGATTGGAGTGAGGAGAGACTTGAGGAAAGCATAGGCTTATTCAGAAAGTTGTGGAGGCCTTGAAAGCTAGGCAGAGGTGTTTGAGATTGATTAGGTAGGCTACTGAAGCAGAGTGAAATGAAGAGATCTGTGCCTGAGGGACAATAGCCCATCCAGTAATGATGTAAAAAGTGGACCTTGTGTTGGTCCTGTTGCATAGGAATCTAGTGGTGAATATTGTTTGGAACTGTACCAGGTTATAAAATCCAAGTTTCTTAGCAATCATCTTACCCAGTTTCCTCAAGGGAGTTTTTGGGAAATATTCATAAGAAAGCCCAATGTCTGCATCTTTGATTCAGGGATCTCAAGAGCTGGAGTAAGCAAATTTGAAGCTCGGATTAGGATGCAAAATGTATTGGCAGTATGTGCCTGTAATTAGTGTTTTATTCTCATCTAGGCAGAGGGATCATGACTCTTTGACTTAAAACCTGGTGTCAGGTAACTCGTTTTGAGCACCAAGTGATTTGTTCAGTGAAACAACCTCTCATTGACTGTTACTCGTGCCAAGTCAGGAGACTTGGTCCTGTCAGAGTCTTGCTGTGTGACAAGAAAGAAAGTATTGAACTTACCGCTCAGTTTTCCCAGCAGTAGCACCTACTTCTAATTTGTACAAGGGTAGTTTTTAAGGACAAATGTGACAATACCTATGAAATTGTCTTGAACTCTTGAAAAAAAGGCATGTATAAATAGCCACAGTACTATTTTTGTGTGTGTTTAAGATAATTTAAGGGAGCCAAGGGGTTGGAATGTGTCCTTTACTCCATTTCAAAAACTTTTTATTAAAGTTTCCTCAACCTAAAACATGTTCCAAGCATTTCAATTAGAATTCTTCAAGCAAACCCAGCAAGGACTTTCCCTCAAGTTCTTGGTGATAATCTTGAGTACTTGAGAATCTTGTATTTGCTCCTTTGGAAATATACTTACTGATAACATTTAAATTTATCCATTTGCTTTAGAATGTTTCTGAGTGCATGTAAAATGTTGGCAAAATTTTCTAAATTCCTTTGGTAAACTGCAGTCCTGAATTTTGCAATTTGTAGCAACATTGATTTAGATTATTCCAAAGAAACCAAGGTGATTGTCCTTTAAAGGCACATGTGAAGAACCTTCTAAATTAGAACTTAATGTCAGAAATATGTGTGCCCACTTAAGTCAGACTTCCATGGATATTTCATATACATGTGTGTTCTTTTGTAAAGAATTGGATAAACCTTTACCAAGGCAAATCTTTATGAATCAAAAAAGTCTGACATTATGTTCGCTGTGCCATCCACAGTCCTTCACCACTGTAGGTTGGTGTTTTTTCATATCTCTTCAGAACCAAGCTTAGTATTATAATTTTACAGCATTCCATTTTGATTGTTTTGTTGTTGTTCTTTCCATTTACATCATCATTGTGGTCATTATACTATTTTTCTGATTTCTTCTTCCTTCACTTTATATCAGTTCATATAAGTTTTCTCATACTTCTGTTTTTGTCATATTCATTTCTTTTTATTTTTTAGTCTTATTAGTTTATCTATTTTTACTTTTCAACATTCACTTCCACAAGATTTTGAGTTCCAGATTTTCTCCCCATCTCATTTTTCCTCCAACCCCAAAATGGTGTGCATTCTGAATACCCCTTTCCTCTAATCTGCCCTCCCTTCTATCCCCTCCCCCCTTCTCTTATCCCCTTCCCCTTCTGTTTTCCTGTAGGGCAGGATAGATTTCTATACCCCTTTGCCTGTATATCTTATTTCCCAGTTGCATGTGAAAACAATTTTTAACATTTGTTTTTAAAACTTTGGGTTCCAAATTTTCTCCTTTCCTCCCTCCCCACCTACCCCCATTGAGAAGGCCAGCAACTCAACACAGGTTATACATGTGTAGTCATGTAAAACACGTCCATAGTAGTCATGTTGTGAAAAACTAACTATATTTCCCTTCATCCTATTCTGCCTCCTGTTTATTCTATTCTCTCTTTTGACCCTGTCCCTCCTTAGAAGTGTTTGCTTCTGATTATCCCCTCCCCAAATTCGCCCTCCCTTCTGTCATCCCCCTGCTCTCTTATCTCCTTCTCGTATATTTTCCTGTAGGGTAAGATAGATTTCCATACCCAATGGACTGTGTATGTTATTCCCTCAAGCCAATTCTGATGAGAATAAGATTCACTCATTCCCTCTCACCTTCCCCCACTTCCCCTTCACTGTACAAGCTTTTTCTTGTCTGTTTTATGTGAGATAATTTACCCCATTCTACCTCTCCCTTTCTCCTTCTCCCAGTATAATCCTCTCTCACGCCTTAATTTTATTCTCCAAATATCACCCTTTCATCTTCAACTCACCCTGTGCCCTGTATCTATCTATCTATACATACACACATACATATAATTTTTCCCTCCAACTATGCTAATACTGACAAAGGTGTCATGAGTTACAAATATCATCTTTCCATGCAGGAATGTAAACAGTTCAGCCTTAATAAGCCCCTTATGATTTCTCTTTCCTGTTTACCTTTTCATGTTCCTCTTGAGTCTTGTATTTGAAAGTCAAATTTTCTATTCAGTTCTGGTCTTTTCATCAAGAATGCTTGAAAATCATCTATTTCACTGAATATCCATTTTTCCCCTGAAGTATTATACTCACTTTTGCTGGGTAGGTGATTCTTGGTTGTAATCCTATCTCCTTTGACCTCTGGAATATTATATTCCAAGCCCTCTGGTCCCAAATGTAGAAGTTGCTAAGTCTTGTGTTATCCTGATTGTGTTTCCACAGTACTTGAATTGTTTCTTTCTGGCTGCTTGCAATATTTTCTCCTTCACTTGGGAACTCTGAAATTTGGCTACAATATTCCTAGAAGTTTTTCTTTGGGGATCTCTTTCAGGAGGTGATCGGTGGATTCTTTCAATTTCTATTTTGCCCTCTGATTCTAGAATACTGGGGCAGTTTTCCTTGATAATTTTTTGAAAGATGATATCTAGGCTCTTTTTTTGATCATGGCTTTCAGATAGTTCAATAATTTTTAAATTATCTCTCCTGGATCTATTTTCCAGGTCACTTGTTTTTCCAGTGAGATAGTTCACATTGTTTTCTATTTTTTCATTCTTTTGGATTTGTTTTACAATGTCTTGATTTCTCATAAAGTCAGTAGCTTCCATTTGCTGCATTCTAATTTTTAAGAAAGTATTTTCTTCAGTGAGCTTTTGGACTTCCTTTTCCATTTGGCCAATTCTGCTTTTGAAGGCATTCTTCTCCTTATTGGCTTTTTGGACCTCTTTTGCCATTTGGGTTAGAGTTTTTTAAGGTGTTATTTTCTTCATTATTTTTTTGGATCTCCTTTAGCAAGCCGTTGACTTGTTTTTCATGATTTTCTTGCATCACTCTCAGTTTTTCCTCTACTTCTCTTACTTGCTTCTCAAAATCCTTTTTGAGCTCTTCCATAGCCTGGGACCAATTCATATTTTTCTTGGAGGCTTTGGATGTAGGAACTTTGACTTTGTTGCCTTCTTCTGGTTGTATATTTTGATCTTCTTTGTCACCAAAGTAAGATAATATAGCCTGACTTTTTTTGTGCTGCTTGCTCATGATCCCAGCTAATTACTTGAGTTATAAAATCTTTGTTAAGGTAGGGGTCTGTTTCCAGTGTGGGGAATGTACTGTCCAAGCTTCAGGGGTTTTGTGCAGCTGTTTTCAGAGATACTTTTAGGGACCTGCAAATTTTCAGTTGTTCTGAGGTGCTGTGATCAAGGGTGAGGTGTTTACTCCTTTGCTGGCTTGTGCTCTGGCCTATGAGTGACCACAAGCACTCTTTCCTGTCTTGAAACTGTGAGGAGGATTCTCTCTCCACAGCCACTACAAGCTCCACCACACCAGCACTCTTCCTAGCCCCAGGACAGCCACCCAGAACTGTGACCCAGATCCAAACACAGGCAAAGCAAGAGAATCCTACCTCAGCACCACAAAGAGATCCCTGCAGTCCTCCTCTGATCAGCCACTCAATTCCCTCTCTGTCTGTGGGCTAAGCTCCAGAACCAGCTGCCTCCCTGGGGCTGTGCCGGGACTGAGGCTGGAACCAAGCTTCTCTCTCACCTCAGTCACAAACTTTTCCTACTGACCTTCTAAGGTGTCTTTGGCATTTGTGGGTTGAGAAGTCTGGAAACCACCATAACTGCCCGTGATTTAGTCCTCTGAGGCCTGGTCTTTGCCTGCATGCCCACGTGGAACTGTGTTCCTACCTAGAACTGTGCTCCTCTTCCCACCTGGCACGATATACCTTTCTGATCAACCATCCAGGTTGTCTTGGGCTGGAAATTTGTTTCACTCTGTCTTTTTGTGGGTTCTACTGCTCTAGAATTTGTTTAGAGCCATTTTTGACAGATATTTGGAGGGGTTTGGGGGAGAGCTCAAGGCACTGCTTTTACTCCACCATCTTGGCTCTGCCCATATTCATCATTTCTTACAGCACAGCAATATTCTACATTCATTCACTACCACACATTGTTTAGCCATTCCCCAATCAATGCACCTCTGCTTTGTTGCCAGTTCTTTTTGCTACTCCAAAATGTGCTACTCAATATATTTTGGTGTGTGTAGGGCCTTTTTTTTTTGGTCATTGACCTTTTTTGGATATATGTCTAGCAACAACTGAAGGTTTCTATTATTGCCTAGTGAATTAAGATTAAATCCTGGTTACAGCATTTAAAATCTTTCACAGACTTGCTCCAGCCTACCTCTCTAGCCTTTTCTAGCCATACTAAGCTAATCTCTATTCCCCTTTCTTTTCTTATCCTCTCCTGTGCCCGTATCTTTGATAACACTAGCCCTTTACCTAGAATAGCCTATTTTTCTCCTCACTTCCTAATCTTCTCCTATATCTGTTCTCCAAACTTTCCTTTCAATAATTTCCTCAAGTTCCAACTTAGGTGCCACTTCCTGCCTGACAGTTCCTACCCTCCAGATGAACATGATCTTTCCCTCCCCCAAAGATTTCTCATAGAACTTTGTCTGAACCCATCCTTTGTTATTTCTCACCCTTGCATTTTTCCACTGTCAAATTTCTGGGTCCTTCAGCTTGAAATTTTTATATTCCCAGGGCAAGAAGGGCACCTAGGTTCACCATCTTACTGTCATCTTTTGATGCCTCACTCTCACTCCACATTCAGTTAGTTGCCAGATTTTGTCACTTCTGTCAACACAACCACTACTCTACTTCTCTTCCTCATCGCTGTTTATCTGTACTATTGAAATAGCTTCCTATTTAGTCTCTATACCCCCAGTTTTTCCCCATTCCAGTCCATCTTTGAGGTAGTTTGCAAAAGTGATATGGGTGTGACTGTGTCCCACTACTACTCAGTAAAATCCTGTGGCTCTCAGCTACTTTTAGAATCATATATAAACTCTTTTGATTGGCATTTGAAGCTCTTCCCAGTGGAGAAAGAGAAAATAGAGAGTTCTTAAGTAGAACTCCTTTTTTAAAATTTTTTTATTTGGTATTTTATTTTTTCCCCAGTTATATTAAGTAAAACTCTTTAAATGGAGGTTATTTGCTTGAAATATGAAAAATATTGACTTGATTTTGTCTGAAGCTAAACCAGTGTGAGTGAGGATGTAAATTTTTGAAGATAATATTTTATTTTTGAGTGGGGATTATTTGAGAGATACTTTTAAAAAGATTTTCCTTCAAATGTTAACTGTGCCTGCAAAAAGTTATCTTTTTTTTTTCCTTCTCACTCCAGCTCCCATTTTCCTATCTGTTGAATCACTTTCCTTCACTGTGTCTCAGTTTCCTTATCTGTAGGTGAGAATAGATAAACTGTACAAATCCTTCAAGTTCCAAGATCCTAACTAAGATTATAAGAACAATTCATTTGAACTTGCAGCCTCAACAAATAGGCACAGGAAAAGCACTTACCAATAGATCTAACAATTCACTTGAACACTAAAAAGGAATTAACAAATTGAAACTTTTGGCCATAGCTCCACCTTGAGCTTCATTCATACTTATGTTCTACCTTTAGGCATCTGACTTTGGAAATACTTATTTTACGAGGATCACCAGACTGTGTCTAGTTCTAAGAACTTTACATGGCACCCGTGAAGATCTAGGCTGAAAACTAAAGAAGGTTATAAGTAGGAAAGAAATATTATAAAAGCATATTGTTTCTTTCTTATGCTTTCTTCTCTTTTAAGAATATCCCTGTAAATCACAGTCATCAAGGTTGCAAAATTTCTGAAAGAAAAGTTCAAATATTCTTTGCAGAAGAAAATTGAATAGCACATTTTAATTGCTTTCAAAATTACAGAATAAATTTTAATAAATATAATTGGAGACATTCCAGCAAAGTAAAATGCATCTAAATGCCAGAGTTTAAGGAAACTTGGCAGACAGGTAGACCTAAATGAGACAAAATGAAAACTCACCTTTTACTTTCTATTAGGTTTTAGATTTCATGAGAATTTGGACTTGTAGGGAAAAACTTGTTTTGGTAGAGAATTTCTCTTAGCTGTGTGATGTAGGACACATATGCCTAAAATTGTAGTATATTAGAGTCCTGAGAAGACTTCATTGATTTAAATTCACAGAATTTCTCTACATTTTACATGCCTTTAATTCAAATCTCAATTCTACTATATAGAACATGAATTTATTAGTGCATGTAGAAATAAATAAGTGAACTTCTGAGAGATTGCAGAAGAGAAACTTGAAACTGTCAGATACTAGTCCTGTTACTTTCAGATAGAACATTAACCTTCTATATGATTTACCTTTTCTCATATTAGTTCCTCATTAAGGGATCACCTCTGTTTCTCCCACAATTGTAAATAACAAATAACAGGCTTCAAGATTGTTTTACATTTTTTTTTTTTTGCTTCTTTTTTTGGTGAGGCAATCAGGGTTAAGTGACTTGCCCAGTTTCACATAGCTAATGTCAAGTATCTGAGGTCAAATTTGAACGCAGGTCCTCCTGACTCCAAGGCTGGAGCTCTATCCACTGGGCCACCTAGCTGCCCCCTCAAGATTGTTTTAAATGACCCTGAAGGGAAGCAGAAGTGTATCATTGATATCTAGTCACTTAACCTCTAATTAGAAAATAGAAATAACATCCACCCAGAAAACTAGTGATTTTTAAGGTATAAATTAGATAATATCAATTAAAATTTCCTCACCCCTGTGGTATAGTAGAAAAAGCCCCCAGTTTGGAGTAAACGGATCTAGGTTTGACTCCCTGCCCTTCATTAACTGTGTGGCCTGTACCAAGGCCCTTACCTCCTCTGAGCCCCAGTGTTGTCATCTATAAAATGGGATTAATAATGCATTCATTTTCCACTGCATAAAGTTGTGATGATCAGGTAAGATAATGTTCTTTGTAATGCATAAAGCACTATGTATTAATATAATAAAATATTTGCAAATGTGAATGCCTGTGAATAGGTTTTTAGATAACGAAAGGGAATATAGGTAGAAGCAGATTTATTATACAGGTAAAAATATTGCAAGTTCTCAGGTTAAACATGAAGCTGATTTTTGGCATCTGTCAAGTGTCTGAAGTTTTTTCAAGCGTTTGTTTTATTTTAAAAGTAGAAACAAATATTAGTAAACTGTTTTGAAGTGTTGTGATTGCCATTTCCTGGGGGGGAACGGCTTGGTTTAATTATGGTTAATAATATAAATGTTTTTGACATGGGAATGTGATATTTAAATATGAGAAAAGGTAATGCAACATCCTGTTTAACCTTGTTCATTTAACCTTACTGCATTTTATTTTAGGAGAATGACATCTTCCTGGGCTGGGAAAAAGGAGCTTACAAGAAATGGGGAAAGAGTAAGAAGAAGTGCTCAGATCTAACTCTAGAAGAAATGAAAAAACAGGCTGCTGTCCAGTGTCTTCGCTCTGCTTCAGATGAAGTAAGTCTAGAATTTTAGAGTGCTTTTTAAGAACATCATGTTTACTCATGTTTCATGGCCACATTTGAATTTGAGAGATATTATAAGATTATTATATTAGTAAGTAATCAAGACTTCTTGTGTTTCATTTCAAAAGGAATTTCTACAGCCCTTCAACATCACAAAACAATGAATTGATTTTTGGAAACCAGTTGCCTATTTTGTTAAATACACATTTGTGTAAGATAGGAAGTCAAACAAGTTTGTATCTGTTCTTAAAAAAACAGCATATGACTAGATAGTAGTTCATGTTAACTGAAGTTTGTTGATTGTAAGTTCAACATAAATCAATAAAATGCACCTACAAAAGCTTATTCTATCTTAAGGTGCCTTAATATCTGTAGAGCATGTAGAATTATGGAGGTGATAGTTCTAGTCTACACTGAGCTGGTCAGCTCACATCTGGAATATTTGGAGCTTGAGCCTTTCCAAAGAAGGTAACCCTGAGACATAGGTGCTATTATTATCCCTGTTTTGTCACTGGGGAAACTGAAGCAAATGACTCACCCAGGGTCACACAACTAGTAAGTGTCTGAGACTGGTTTTGAACTCAGGTCTTCTTCACTCCAGGTCCAGCACTCTTATCTCCTTCACCACCTAACTACGTATATCTATTGAAAGAATTATATATGTTTAGCTTGGATAAGAGACTTGGAGACATGATCCAAATATTTAAAGACCTATTAAGTGGAAAAGCAATTTAGTTTTTTCTGCTGGGCTCCAAAAGGGCAAAATTATAAGCAATGAATGGAAATTATAGGAAGGCAAATTTCCTTCAACTTAAGGAAGAACTTCTAGTAATTGGTGCTTACCCTTCAGTTGTTACTTTCCCGGGAGTCCTGAATACAGTACCTACCTAGCAAGTCCCAAAGCTATTTACACAGAATTTTGAATTGGAACATAGGTGAGACCTGTAGAAAAGTTTCCTAAGATTAAGGCCTTGTGAATATTGCAAATGCCTTATCTCCTTTTTTTCCTGTTACCCAGCTTCTTACAAAAATGAGAAGTGAACTGCTGAGGATTGTTTCAAGGGTACTTAGGATAACCTGTATCAAAGATCATTTTTGAGCTTATTATTTAATTCCATTCTGACCTGAACCAGGGTGATTGAATTTGTGTGTGTGTGTGTGTGTGTGTGTGTGTGATTGGAATGCTAATGTTTAGGTTAGAAAAATTACCCAGGATAAGAAGGTATGAATGGTTAGGATCACAGATCCTTTGGAGTATTGGATTACTGAGGTAATGTACTGTCAGACCCTGAAAATAAATGACCAAAGAGTCACAGAGGTTATGCAATCACTGTTAACTCTGAAAAAAAAATACCAAAGAGCTTGTAATACCCCAACTGTTAACTCTGAAAGATAAAATAAAATAAAACCAAAGAGCTTACAGTGGTTATAAGCAAAAAGCATTCTTTATTCCTTTGGAGGACGGAAACTAGATACACATGCCAAGGCCTCCTCTAGGAGGAGACCCAAGACAATGAGGCTAAACTTAGATAGGTAGTTGTGGCTACACAGTGAGCTGTAGCCATGCCAGTGAGGGGGTGACAGCAACAATGAGGCAAGTTTGATTCATAGCAGGTCTTCATGACTGGAACATGGTTCCTGCAGGTGTTTGTCCAAGCTCAGGGACCACCTGGTGCTGGTGCGAAACAATTCTGGTATTTTGCTGCAGCAGAGTTCATCCAGAAGGAGTGCAAAGGATTGTTGTTATGCCGAGTTCAGGGCACACCTTGCTTGCTGGACCTTAGCTCTGGAAAACGGTGGGTCTCCTAGTCGTAAAAAGAGAGGAGTAAAAAAAAGTTTAAAAAAAGGGAGGGGATCTTGGCATGGAGATCCTGACAGTGCTAAAACTATGACACTCCTATCTTGCCATTTCTCTCCATGACATTACCAATGGCCTTGTTTCCCACATTTGAAACCTTGGTGTTAGTCTATTGCTGTTCGTACTTATTTGTATACATTTAGTTGCTAAGTCCTTTCAAACTTTCCTACACATTTTCTCATCTCAGTTTCCTCATCTCTAGACTCATTGTTTCCACCATAGTATAGACCTTATTACCACTAGTCTTCTGACCCCAGTAACTCTTCTTTCACATCATTTCCAGATTAATCTTTTATTTGCGCAGATCTGGTCATGTTATTCCTGGATCAGAAAACCTTCAGGATCCACTTTTGTCTACCAAATGAAGACCAGATTACTTAGCCAGGTACTCTGAATCCTCTATCCTGCTTTTTCAACATTATCCATAATGCTCCCCTCGACTGAATATACTTGACCAAACTAGATCACTTTCTCAGCATACCCATCTGTCTTCTGAATGTCTGTTTTTGTGAACATACCACCAACCTTCTTGGCCCCTTGGATTCCTCTTCGACTTCTCACTGTCCTCACTCTACATAACCAATCAATTGCCAAGTCTTGAAGTTTCTACTGACACATTTCTGTCATTTCTTTCTGTTCACCTGACCACCACCCTGTACACTCATCACCTCATGCCTGTACTGTTGCATTAGCCTCCTAATTAGTCACATTGCCTCAAGCCTCTTCTGTCTCTAGTTCATTCTCCACACAAAATGCTAAGATGGTATTTCTACCATATTACTTCCCCTGCTCAGTAAACTCCAATGACTCCATTTTACCTCTCAGATTCCATATAAACTCCATTTCATATTAAAAAACCTAGTTCCAGCCCAACTTATTTTACATATCTCCCCTTCATGTACTCTATATGGTTCAGCCCAACTGGCCTTCTTGCTGCTTTACACGTGATATTTCATCTCTGTGTCTTTGTATAGGCTATCTGTCCCCCATCCCTGGAATGCACTCCCTTATCAGTTCTGAGTCTTAGAAGTCCCTAGCTTCCTTCAAGACCCAATTCAAATGTCCCCTCCTATATTAAGCCTTTCCATGAACCCCTAGCAGCAAATGCCCCCCCATATATTTAAGTATACATGTGTTCTCTCTATAAAAAGTTAGTGCCTTTATATCCCCAGCACTCAAGTGTTTAGCCTAACAATCCACATGAGAAAATCCTATTGTCGGACCATGATATGCAATTTTTAACAGTCCATTGAGCTGATCCATCAATGATATTTTATCTTGGACAGAAACTGTGGATCAACAATGATTGAACGTAACTGAATAAGAGAGACTAGCATGCATTCAAGAAATTATGTGACACTTTTAACAGTCCCTCCCGTTTTAAAAAATACCAGTAAGATTCCAGTTAAAGTATATGGCTGCAAATCATAGAACATCACAAAGTTCAAAGAATCAGATCTTTGGGCAACACAAAGGTCAATAGGTCATTGTTTGGTGGATGTAAATAGGCTGTAGCAAAGTTATCCAGAATGCCTTCCTAATGAGAAGTGGCATAAAAACTCTCCTCCAGGAAGTCAGAATCAGAAATCAGAATCAGAAAATGGTCTAGAAGAAAATCAAATGGAATCTAGTATAGAGTCCTGCACTGGTACCCACATAACATTATAAGCCCTGGAGGAAGGTCTCTAGCGTGTTGGGCAGGTTTCCTATAAAGGATTTAATAGAAGACATCTTCAAGTTCTCATTTATTATATAGAATGAGAAGGCATGGATGTTTTGCCATATAAACACACTGATGAAATCAAGACTATAGAATTATAATGGAGTACAATGAGATGTAAATATGTTTCAAAATAGATTATAGGAGATTTTGTGCTGTAAGAAACCCAGCTACATGTGGCCATAACTACTTTTGGCAGTTTACATCAATTTCCAACATATAATGTCTGGAAGGATATAGTTTCTGAAATGGTAGCTTTGAAAACCTTAACCTGCAAGGTAATATAGATGTCACATGAGGTTGAACATTAAACCAAGTTCTGCATTCAGGTTGATCTGTACACCTGTCTCTCTCCTGCATGAGAATCTCTAGTGACCCCTTATTGCCACTAGCATAAAATGCATACTCCTCGCCTTGTCGTTTAAAGCCCTTCATAGTCTGGCAGCCTTATTTTCCACCACTCACCTTCACACAAAGCCAAACTGACCTACTTGCTCTTTCCCTTGGAACCTGGCATTCTGTCTCATGCCTGACCAGTACTCCTTCTCTTTTGGAATCCTTTACTTCCTTCAAGGGTGAAGTAAAGTGACACTTCTTGTTGGAAGCCTTTCCTGATTACCCTAGTTATTTGTTTTCTTTTTCATATTTTATTGTATTTGTGTGCAACTACTATTTTTTATTCCTCTACTGCTCCCCACCACAATCACAAAAAAAAAGTTCCTTGAGTACAAGAACCATTTTGGTTTTGTCTTTCTAATCCTGGCACCTGGCTTATTGTCTTACACTAGGTACTTACTAAATGCTTGTAGAATTTAACTGAATAGGGTATTTGCTGTCTATTTTCTAAGGTTAATTGCTTCATTTTAAGCAGCTAATTATAGTAATAATTTAGATGTTTCAGCTAGAGGTTTTTTTAAAACATTCTTGACAACATATGGGCAAGTTTAGTTCACAAAATGCCTATGAATAGACAACATAGTCTAGTAATCCCTTTGACTTTCATAAACTTACTTTTGTTTTCAAAAAAACCTTGGTGATTACCATAGATCCCAATCTAAATGACTGCCACCACTTCATAATGTAAAATAAAATGCAATTGAAATATGTTAATGATCATCTGCTATTATATTCTTGAGTATAACTGATGATGAATGTAGGTGGTTTTTTTCCTTCATTCTTTACCAGGTGTAGCAGAAGACAGAAACTTACACTTGACCTTGTTGGTTTTAGTCTAATTTAGTGATTTAATCAAGTGGCATACATATATGCTTGATTTTAATTGGCCATTGGCACTTAAAGAGATTTGAAGAAGGTGTTGTTACTTAGTGGGCCAGTGCTGATTTTCTAATCCTGGACAGCCTAGAGACACTAGCTGTAGTTTCTCTTTGTGTCTAATTGTTGGTTTCAAGGAACCAGGATTTGAAAACATATCATTCTATATGCATGTCATCAGTATTTTCCAGGTAAGTGGATTTTGTCTGACCCTTTAGGGGCTTTCTCCTCTCTTAACCGATACTCATTTCACTAGTAGTGACTAAGAAGGACATGGAAGTTGCAGAGCAACATGAACCTGTTGGACACAATTGTTCTAATCCGTATTAATAATAAGGTCAAGACTGGGGGCAAGAGGGAGTGTTCTTTGAAGTTGAGAACTCCACTTTTACTTTAAAAGTTCTCTCTTTTCTTGCTCATTTTCTCCTACTTGGTAGTAGTTGCTAAGGCTAGAGGGATAGAAAACAACAGTCTTATAAAGTTTACACTCCACTGACCAGTTTACTTGTATTTAATATTTAGGCACATGAGATGAAAAGAAAGATTATGCTTTATTGCATCCACATAAAAATTGCTTTTTTCATGTGCTTTGACTCATATAAGTGTGTGTCAGCAAATGGGGATAGTATGCTTTTCTTAAAATAAATTTCTTGTTGTTCAGTACTTACACTGCAGATATAGTTGGCAATTTACTAGCTATGTTGTGAGTCATCACACAGTAGTGGGTAGGAACCTGGCTTTCATGCCAGGCAAGCCCTGCCCCTGGAATATACTGGCTGTGTGACTCTCAGCAAATCCCTTAACCTCTCAGTGCTCTGGAAGCTCTCTAAGACTATAAATCATAGAAAAGGTACCAATTTGGAAGAAGAAATTTCCTCACTTAGGAATTTCCTGGTCCAGTGAAATCACAGGTCAGGTACCAAACCCTTTTCTTGATGAGAGAATTAACAGTAATATATGGAAATTATTCTGTGTTTTTGGAAAAATATTTCCTTTCACTTTAATTTGATAGCCCATTTATTTTGTAGTGACTCAACGTAAGAGTTAAGTGTCTGCCTGAAATGAAGAGCAGTTTGCAGTTTAATTAGTTCACAAGGCTAAGCATTTGATTCACAAAGACCAGCTGTCTGATCCCTTCAGTCAGTAACAGGCCACATTCCAAGAAAGGCAATCTGGTGCACTGCAGTTGAAATGCCTTCTTTGGCTAGATTGACCAGTGCACTAACACAAAATTATTTAAAATATTTTTTACCTGAACATAATTTCAGACTTTTTATTCCTTGAATGCATTTATTAAAAAGTTGAATGCAGCATAACTAAAAACTGAGACTCTTTCCCAAGAAAATGGTGTATATCTACTTAACTTATATGCAAATACAGGGATATGTGTACATGTAAATTTATATACACATAAAACCCCAACTAATTCAGATTAATTATAATAAGGATACTCTGACTTAGTGAGAGACTAAATTAAAACATTTTCAAATAAATTACATAGTAGATAAATGAAGTGTTATTCTTTTGAATAAAATTAGATGTTAGTGAAAGATTATGAATTGTTAGTAGACATTTTTGAACTTTTATTACACAGAGAAAATAAAACTGTCTTATTTGTATAGTACTTTTAACTTAGAGAATTTTAGAACTAGGAAGGACCTTAGAAATCTAGTCCAAATCCTTCATCTCAGAAATGAGGAAGCGGAAGCTAGAAACTTACACAAGGTCATATGGCAAGTTAGTGGTGGAAATAGGACTTTGTTCTGTGATTTCACATACTTTTTTATTTCATTGGATCCTTACAGTAACCCTCTGAGATAAACAAGGCAGGTAAGTTTTATTTCCATTTAATACATGGATCCTTTGAGATAATTTTATCCATATCTTGCTTAACTCCTTCCCTCCCAAGACCCACTTTACCCTTTTCTTTTCCTCTTTTTTGTACCTTTCTCTCTTACCATCAGTCACCAACAATTATTTATTAAGCACCTAAACAAAACTAAGAACTGTGTTAGGGGCTGGAGATAGACCAAAAAAAATCAAACATCCTCTGCTTGTGGGACAAGAAATGCTCGTGAACATCTACAATTTTAATTGACAGGAGAGGGGAGATCAACAAAGGTTTCACGAAGGATGTGAACTTAAGCTGGGAAGGTTGTTGTTAGGAGAATAGAGTACTCAGTGAATACAAGGGGATAGAGCTGGTTGTTGATTTGGGGGAAGCCCATCGAAGTGGTATGGGCATATGCACAGACGTGAGAGGGCAGAATGTAGTTATGCATACGTAGACTACAGTAGATAGTCAAGTTTGGCTGCAATGCCAAATATACGAAGGGGACTAGTATTAAGTAGAGTTGAAAAAAGTAAGTTGGAGTTAGATTGCAGGTGGGAGAGAGAAGCACTTAAATGCCTTGTTAAGAAATTATGAATTTTATTTAGTGTGAAGTAGGGAGCCATTAAGGTTTCTGTGTAGCATAATAAATGGTGTGATCAAACTTGTGCCTTGTATGTGTGTATATATGCATATATGTGTGTATATGTATATGTATGTGTATGTATATATGTACATGTGTATATATTTAAATACATATATTTATATGTGTACACACACACACACTAAGGCTATATATCTCCAGGAGTCTTTAGAACATCTCCACCTCAAAGTCCGCCAACACCTAAAAAATCAACATGTCCAAAACCTAACTTTCCTCTTAAACCTGTTCCCCTTGTGAGTTCACCATGTTTGCTGCCACTATTTACCCTGTCTTCTGTATTAGAAATCTTGGTGCTATCTTTGTCTCTTCACTCCTACTCTCATCTCATATACAGTTACCATCTGTTTATTCCACCTACATAACATTTTTCACTCATTCCTTTCCCTCTGTTTCTACTGTTATCACTTCAAAATAGGCCTTTCTTATCACCCATCTGTACTCTTGACAGGTCTTCTCATTTCTACTCCGTCCTCCATACCATCCTTCACACTACTGCCACAATACATATTATTATATATAGGTTATTTCCATTAAATTCCTACTGCAGCTCTTTGTAGCATAGAAGTGAACCTTGGATTCCCGTAGATTATGCCAATAGTTTACAAACTGGTAGCTTCTACATTTCCTCAAACTAGAAGGGATTTATTTATGTGTGGGCCTTGGAAAAGACTTCATGTCTGTTATTCAAGAAACCAGACTTGATAAGTTTGGAAAACCTTCTCTATAGGTTGGCCACAACATAACAGTTTCTTAACACAGTAACTCTCCAAGACAGTTATAGAAAGTTTGTGATCTGTATCTCTCAGAGAGTGCTAACACTCACAAAGTCAGAGATTCTTGAAGTAATGAAGTATACATAGATCAAGCCATGTCACTTATCTGCTCTTTACCAAGTAAAGTTTAGGTTCCTTTGTTTGGAATTCAAAGCCTTCTACAAACTGGCACCTTCATACTTTTCCAGCCTTACTTCGTGTTATATACCTTTCTGTACTTTCTGCTCCAGAGAAAATGGACTACTTTTTGCATCTCCCCCTGCCTTCCCATTCTCAACTTGCCCTACACTTTGTTACTTCTATGATTTTTCTACTGCTGTTCCCAGAAGTGTTCATAAGATTATAGACTTAAATTTAGAAGAGACTTGAGAAGTCACTTGGTCTAGCTCCTTCATTTTACAGATGAAAAAAAAAATCTGTCCCTCTCATCTCTTCTAAAACCTTCAAAACCACCTTCACAAACCCTTTTCCTTCTTCAGCTCAAGTTCTTTACCTGTTCCTTTCTCCCTAACTTTATACTTTATTTTCTAGGCAGTCGGGAGATATTTTTGAAATAGCCATAGTTGTGTTCTAGGAAGATGACTGTCAGCTATGTGAAGGGACAGGTTGTCCAGAAAAGAGACTAAAGGAAAGAAAACTATTAAGAGAGTAATGAATGTAGTTAAGAGAGAGAGGTGATATGGGTCAGAACTAAGGTGGAAGCACTGTGAGTAAAGAAGGGTGAAATTTTATAATATTGTAGATTTAGATTCAACAGGGTTTAATTTCTGATTGGATATGTGGGGTGAAGGTGAGGGAAGAGTTAAATGGGGCTGAGGTTTTAAACTTAGGTGACTGGGAGCCTAGGGGCATTTTTAAAAAGGGTGAAATTGAAAGAAGGGGCAAGTTTTAGGGGGAAAAGAGGGTGAGAAATTATACTTTTGGACATTTTAAGTTCCAGAGACCAGCAAGAGAGACTCTATTTTCCCCCCCCCCCCCCTTTTTTTTTTTTTTTGAAAATCATAATAAGGTTTGTCTTTCTCAAGCTCTGTGGTGCTTCTCCTGTTCTCTGCTGTTTTTCAAATATCACTAACAGTGGCTTAACAATTACATTCTCTAAGTCTTTCAGTGATAGAATGATAAAATTGCTTCAAAAAGGTAGCTCATTTGGGCCAGATGACCAGAATTTATCAAAGGCAAACTAGGTGTTTGTGTACTAACTTATTTTTTTTGGCCATTTTTGCCCTGCCCTTTGCTATTAATGAAGTTCTTTCTTCTTGAGAGATTGGGAGGGGAAGCAAAATTAGAATTAAACATCTCTACCTTTTCTTTATTGTCAGTTATCCCACCCACCCCAAGCAACTTTCCCATCCCTTTGATCTTCTTTTTTCCCTCAATATCATTTTTTGAAAAATCGCTCTTTTTGTTGTTCTTGACTTTTCTCATCCACCTAACTTCATTTTGAGCTTGACACTATTCTTTTTTTTTTTGACACTATTCTTGCAAAACCATGCCATGCTCTTCTATTTTTCTTCTTTACTGGAATTTTTTCCCTCTTTGTCTAAAGAATTTCATTCTTGAGAGTTTTCCTCCTAAACTGACTTCCCCTGTAGAATTTAGTCCATGGGATTCTATGCATTCTTCCTCTGAAAGCTTTGAAACCTCTGCTCCCAAAAAATAAGGTGAATGTCAAGTTTTGCCCAAATTTCCTCTTCTTGTCTATCAGAATTCTAGGAGACAATGGTCGGATCCTCCCTGCCAATGATTATCAGATACAAATTAGAATTCCCCAAATTTATTCTTCTACCTTTTGAAGGATAAAATTGTCATGGACAAATCAAGCAGTTATTAGGTGCTCTGTTTTTGGCACACAGAGATAATTCCAGCAGCTTGTCTGGACGGTTGAATTCTCCCATCACTGTTGTGCTACTCTTTGCCAGGCTTGTGATCTGTTCCTAATTTGTTTCTCCTTTCTGTCCAAGTAGTCTGTAGTACACTCACATAAAAAAATCAGTTTTGTTTCTTCCTCCATTGACCTGTGCTCAAATGTGCTCCACCATTCTTTCCCTCTCTGCTTTATAATACAAGCATAGAGTATGTGTGTCAAGGGAAGTAATGTATAAGAAGACTGGAAAAGTAGAAAAGGGCCAAGTTGTGAAGATATTTAAATGTCAAACAGAGAGAAGTACATTTGATCCTCAGGGTAACAGGAAAACATTGTAATTTATTGAATAGGTGTAGTATCATAGACCAATGCAGACCTAGGAAAATTACTTTTAACAGGTGTGTGGCAAATGGGTTGGAGTGGAAAGAGATATCAGGCAAGGAGTTCAGTTAGAATACTATTATAATAGATCAAGCTAGAGGTACTAATGAACTGGGGTAGTGGCTGTGTGAGTGAAAAGAAGGAAGACATAGTCTAAAGATACCAAAGAGAATGAAATTATAAGACTTGGCAACTGATTATATGTACAGAATGAGCGAGAGAGAGAAGGTAAGGGTGAAACCAAGATTGGGAACCTGGATGACTGAAAAGGTTGTCCTCAACAGCAATAGGTAAGTTCAGAAGAGGGGGAGGTTTTGAGGAAAATATAAAAAATACATGTTAAGGTTGAGGTACTTAGGGGACATCAAGTTCAAACTACCCAAAAGCAGTTGTTGATGCAGCACTGGGGCTCAGAAGAGAGGCTAAGGCTGGATAATAGATCTGAGAATTATCTGCCTGAGATGATAACTGAACCCATGGAATCTGATGAGGTCAGCAAGTGAAAGATTGTAGAAAGAGAAGATAAGGAGGCCCATAACAAATCCACAGTTAGTAGAAATGATATGGATAAAGATTTAGCAAAGAAGGCTAAGAAGGAGCAGTCAGACAGATAGGAAGAAAATTAGGAGAAAGCAATCACAAAATATATTAAACCTAGATAATTCATTGACTGTGGCAAAAATACAAATATTGCATACCCAATACAAACCACTGCAAAATTTTCATCATCTCTGTACTGACTGAGCTCTTCAGCCTTGTTTTTCAAATTGTTTGTGGATGTTTAAAACTAGCCCTGTCATCAGTTTCATCATTTCTTAATTTGACAGCTATAGTCAGATTCTGAAACTTATTTGGCCTACTGCCCCCTTTTCAAAAAAAAAAATTACCTAGTGCTGCCCTGGAAATCTACTTTCCTTAACCCCTTAATGGTTTTTGAAATATGCATCAATTCAAAAAAATATCAAATTTTTTAAGAAATAACTCATATTTAATAATTTATTGTAAATTTGTGGGTTTTTCCTGCATTGAAATTTTGATGACACAGTTTTGTTTTGTTTTGTTTTGGTGAGGCAGTCAGGGTTAAGTGACTTGCCCAAGGTCACCCAGCTAGTAAGTGTTAAGTGTCTGAGGCTGGATTTGAACTCAGGTCCTCCTGACTCCAAGGCTAGAGCTCTATTCACTGTGCCACCTAGCTGCCCCATTGATGACGCAATATTGCATCATGTAACCATATAGTATCATATTGTAAACAAGTCATTACATGCACATATTCCTGCTGATACATGCTAGACTTCTAGCAATGCGTGACATGCTCATCTGCCAACACTTGCTTATTTAAGACCTGTCAGTGGACTTGACCACTGATCAGTTATAACTTGCATTTTGTGTGTTTATTTGGAAAATAATGTAATCACTACAACTTTAACTCTGTTATACAACAGATGAAACATGGTTTTTCAAAACCATTTTGAAAAATGGTTTTTCAAAACCATTTTGAAAAATGGTTTTTCAAAATTTTCTTATCTTCTCTTCTTTCCTTGTGCTTCTACTGCCTGCTTGTTTTTATTCAACACTTCCCAGTTGTACCTGAGGCTTACTACTGTCCCCCCTGGATCATTCCAGAGCCCCTCCAGGAGGCAGTATCACCTACTTTGGGAACCTCTGGCTGTACCCAAAGTCTTTTCCCTTCTCTAATTAACCTCATTTCAATTACCAATTTATTTTACTTAACTTGCCTTACCTTTTCCTACTCATACTCTTCCTGGAATCCTCTGCAGTATTTCTATTCAATCTTTTGCCTTGTTCAGATTGAGCTCTTCTACTTTACGACAAGTTGTTCTTCAGCTTCTTGGATTCTCCCACATTTTTCCTCCATGAATTCAATTTTGGACCATTTTTCCAAGTTCAAAACCCTCCAGGTCACTTTCACAATTTCCTTATTCAACTCGACTCCTGCATTATTTTATGAAACTGGAAGGAAGAAGGAACAGATGAGTGAGAGTGTAGAGAAGTTTTAAGGTATGAAAGAAGGGAGATGAGAGAGATCCCAGCACAAAGTCTTAATCTAAAAAGAAAAAAAGCAGGAGGTAAGATCAACTGGGTCAAATTGGGGTTTGAAACAGTCTTTGGAGAAAGTACAATAGAGATGAATTGTTGTGCATTGGTGTGAAGGTCCAGGTGAAGTTAGATGGCATGATTTTGTAGTGAATTCAGTCATTGTGGTTTTGTGATTTCATTTAATAACTCAGGAATAGAAGCAAAGGAGGTAAGATGAAGGTTATGGCCAAAGAAAGTACTATGAGTATGTAAAAAAGTATAATGCATGGTCCTTACCCTCAAGAAGTTTACAATCAAGTTGGGGAAACAAAACATATAAAATTAAAAATTGAGTATAAGGCAATAGGTACAAAGTTAACTGAAGCATATATTAGTGTATAGACACCAAATGAAAAATTAAAGAAATGCAATACTAAAAGGAACAACTTATGTTCAGCTGGGTCTAACTCTTTGTGACCCCATGGACCATAGTATGCCAGGCTCTTCTATCCTCTACTATCTCTCAAAGTCTGTCTAGGTTCATATTCATTGTTCCCATGACACTTTCTATCCATCTCATTCTCTGCCATCCCCTTTTCCTTTTGCCTTCAATCTTTCCCATTATCAGGGTCTTTTCCAATATGTCCTGTTTTCTCATTATGTGGCCAAACTAGTTAAGCACGCATTTAGTATTTGACCTTCCAGTGAATAGCCTGGATTAATTTCTTTAGGCATTGGCTGATTTCATCTCCTTGTTGTCCAGTGGACTTTCAAAAGTCTTCTCCTGGGGCAGCTAAGTGGCACAGTGGTTAGAGCACCGGCCCTGAAGTCAGGAGGTCCTGACTTCAAATCTAGCCTCAGACCAAACACTTGACACTTACTAACTGTGTGATCCTGGGCAAGTCACTTAACTCCAATTGCCTTAAAAAAAAAAGTCTTCTCCATCACCACAATTTGAAAGCATTGATTTTGCAGTACTCAGTTTTCCTTATAGTCCTACTGTCACAGCCATACATTGCTACTGAAAAAAACAGCTTTAACTATACAGACCTTAGTTGGCAAGGTGATGTCTCTGCTATTTAGTAAGCTGTCCAGATTTGCTGTAGTTTTCCTTCCAAGGAGCAAGTGTCTTTTGATTTCATGGTTGCAGTCACCATCTGTATTGATCTTTGAGCACAAGAATATAAAATCTGACACTGCTTCCATTTCTTCTCCCTCTGTTTGCCAGGAAGTGATGAAGCCAGTTGCCAAGAGTTTAGTTTTTTTTGATGTTAAGCTTCAAGCCAACTTTTACGCTCTCCTCTTTCACCCTCATCAAGAGGCTTCTTAATTCCTCTTCACTTTCTGCCATCAGAGTGGCATATAATCTGCCAATCTGAAATTGTTGATATTTCTCCTGGCAACTGTAATTCTGGTTTTTGATTCATTTAGCCTGACATTTTGCATGTGGCAGTCTGCAGATAAGTTAAATAAATAAGGTGACAATATTTAGTCTTGTCATATACCTTTTCCAGTCTTAAACCAATCAGTTGTTCCATGTTCAGTTCTCCACTCAGAGAGGTTGTTTGGGAGACAAGTAAGATGATCTGGTACTCCCATCTCTTTGAGGAGTTGTCACATTTTGTTGTGATCCACACAAAGGCTTTAGTGTAGTCAATGAAATAGAAGTACATATTTTTTCTGGAATGTCCTTGTTTTCTCCATAATCCAGTGAATATTGGCAATTTGGTCTCTAGTTCCTCTGCCTTTTTAAAAACCAGCCTGCTCTTCTGGAAATTCTTGGTTCACATATTGTTGTAACCTAGCTTACAGAATCTTAAGCATAACCTTGCTGGTGTGTGAAATGGACACAATTGTTCAGTAATTTGAACATTTCTTGGCGTTGCCCTTCTTTAGGATTGAGATGTAAACTCATTTTTTCCAATCCAGTGGCCACTATTGAGTTTTCCAAAAACATAAAGATCATCTGTAAAATAAGAAGATTAGACTTGATGGTCTCTAAGGTACCATCTGACTCTAAATCTATGATCGTATGGTCTAATCCAGTGTCTTCATTTTATAGATGGAGAAACTGAGGCCCAGTAAGGTTAAGCAATTTGCCCAGTGCTACAAAGCTAATTTGCATATAATAAGGATATTGTATATCCCTTTTATAGGGAAAGTATCTGATGTTTATTCTTTTAGCTTCACCTTTTCCCCTAGAGCTGTTTAGAACATTGCAAAGGTGCTTAACTTTTCTTTACCAGCCACAGTACTGGGTCTTGACCACTTTAAGAAAACATTAAAGGAGAAAGTCAGTTTCATAGTACTATAGTAAAATCAACCATTATGGGGGTTTTTGTTTTGTTTGTTTATTTTCAATGCAGTAGTGTAAGAAAAAAAAGCACTTTGCTAAACTAGGTTCAAACTTAAAGGTAACATAAGAATCAGGATCCATAGCTGCCACCGATCTTAATGTGTCACTGCTTACTGGGTAGAGGCCCTTTCTGTATTCATAAATAATTAAACAAAAGGTATTAAAAAAAGGAAAAAAAGGTATGTGTGTGGGTATGTATAATCCATCACTCCCCCTCCCCACTGGCCTGCCATGCCAAAAAGTAAAAGTCCAAGAATTATTCTATCATATAAAGGGATGTTAAGTTTTCAACAAAAATCAAGTGGCATAACTTAGCTATTTAGAATCTACTTCTATACCCAGTGGAATTTAAATATAAGTCATCTCTAGATATATTAGTTAGGAGGGCCACAGTTATATTTGTCGTATTCTTATGAACCTACACAAATTGCAGGACCCACTGCAAGTACCTGTTGGTTGAATTCAGTCACATAGTCTGTGTCTTTGATATAGTTGTCTTATGGTATGCTGCCAGACTTGGTTCTTAGACTTGTCTTGTTCAACATTTTTATCATTAACTTGGATGAAGATGTCAAAATTTACAGGTTATACAAAGCTGATAGTGGTAACTAATACCTTAAAAGACAGAACCAGGATCAGGGAAGAACTCAGTGGGTTGTCACTGTGAATTAAATTTATTAAAATGAAATTTAATAGGATAAATGGAAAGGCCTACATTTAGGTTTTGAAATAAATGAAACACAAGTGCTATAAGTACAGGATGTGAAGGAGCTGATTAAACGGCTCATAGATTTAAAGAAACCAAGGCTTTTTTGTGGAGTGCAAGCTTAACAGTGTGATATGGCAACCAAGATAGTTCTAAGCTACATTAATAGAAGAGGAAACATCCTCGTGTGATGGAAAAGGCACTAGTTTGCAGGCAGTGGGTGTGTGTTCACATCACTAGCCTCTCTGGTTCTCAATTCCCCCATATTTTTAAGTATTGTTATAAGAACAAAAGATTTTTGATAGAAGACCTATTCCAGTGGTTCAACTACGTCTAAGGTACTGTTTTATTCTGGGTATCACATCTTAAGAGGAAATTAGTAAACTAGAGCTTTTCCAGAGATATGTCTGGGAACCAGAAGAATTGAAGAAGTCAGTTTAAGGAAGAGAACTCTGAGAGGTAGATGATCATTGCCTTCATATGTTTGAAGGGCTGATATTTGGAAAAAGATCTAGTTGTGTCTCCAAAGGACCGCATTACATTTGGAGTCAGGAGAGCTGAGTTTGAATCTCTGCTGTAATACACATTACCTGGAAAGGGAATGTGGCATCTTTATGGTTAGAGTGTTGAACTCTGAGTCATGCAGATCTGGGTTTGAATCCTATTTCAGAAGTATATTAGTTGAGACCACGGTCAATTCACTTAATCTCTTTGATGTCAGTTTCTTCTGTAAAATATGGATAATAATGTCTGTTAGTCTATATCACAGGATTGTTGTGGAGGTCAAATGAAATTCTGGACATTATGTTAAAAAGATTAGCAGACCTTAAAAAACGATATAAATGTAAATCGACTATTCTTATTCTTATCAGATGTTCCTTCCCTTTTCTGGGCCACAGTTTCCTACTCTGTAAAATGAGAGGAGTAAATTAAATGAAGCCTAAATCCTTTAGGCCTGTTTGTTATAAGAAATATAATTTTGGATTGATGTCAAAAAGAGTTTTTGCAGAGCTAGTCATAATTGGAATGGGCTAACTCACAGATAATTAGCTTCCAATGCTATTTAATTCGGAATTGTGTGATCACCTATTAGAAACGTTGTTGAAATGATTCTTGCATAGAATGTTAGAGTAAATGACCTCAATGATCCCTTTTAGCTCTAAAATTCTCTGCAGCTACTTTATTACATGAGTTTATATAAAACTGCTTGTAAATCTTAAAGCACTGGCAGGTAAAGGTCAGCTATTATTATTATCTTATGTCATGGGGTAGGGAATCTCTGGTCTTTGGCTTAATTTCATCTGGCCAAGTTAGGTTTTCTGAAATTGCCTTTTAGTACTACTACTCCAGTTAGAATCAACAAATGTATTTGCTTTAAATATCTGATAGAGTTTTATTGGTAAAACCAGATACTGATTTTCACATCCTCCATGGGTAGCTTTCCTATTAGTATTTCATTCTAAGAGAGTAGTCTTATTATCTTGAGAGGGTAACAGACACTAGGACTATTTTTCTTAACATGATTTGTTGATGGATTAAGTCTGAAAAGCACCAGTGGCAGTGGCAAGTGACACTTCTGATCACAGGAGGTCTGGGCTTCAGTAAATGATGGGTTCTAGTGACTGATAAGGGCAGCCAGGTGGTGCAGTGGATAGAGTTTGCCTGGATAGCCAAGTCTTAAGTCAGGAAGACTCATTTTCTTGAGTTCAAATCTGGCCTCAGACACTTACTAGCTGGGTGACCCTGAGCAAGTCATTTAATCCTGTCTGCCTTACTTTCCTCTTCTTTAAAACAAGCTAGAGAAGGAAATAGCAAATCGCTGCAGTATTTCTGCCAAGAAAACCCCAAATAGGGTCACGAAAAGTCAGAACACACACAATGTTAAAGGGATTCTTGCTCACGTATAGATTGAATGAGATGACCTCTGAAGTTCCTTCCAATTCTGATATTCTTTGATATGGGTGAGAGATTTTGACCAGGTATGGAATCTTAGGGAGATACAGGGTTTTGGCTCCTTGGTGCTAGATGGAACCTTATAAGGGCAAAAGCTCTAGAGAAGGAGGAGGTGGGCTGAAATTATTTCTTCTCTACTCTTTTTTTTTTCTTTTTTTTAAGTCCCTATATGTCTTCTCTGGTCTGTTACTGCAATTGCTGTTTCCCCTGCCTCTCCTTTTCCAGTTCTCCTTTCTATGTGTCTCCTTTTCCTTCAGTTGAACTATAATATTATTTTTAGCTTTCTGTAAATTAAATAAAAATTGTTATTGATTTTAAAAGCAGGGTAGTTGTTTTTGTTTTGTTTTGTTTTGTTTTTCACTTGCGTGTCTTTGGCTTTTTTTCTGAGTATATGTACGTTTTATCACAGTCTTTCTTACATACATATGATTCAGTGAATGACTTGAACTAAACACAGATATATGCAAATACTGTGAAAATTACTGAATTACAGATTACCTGCATTATATATAAACTGCAAGTGAATTAAAGGCTACTTTCCCTCAACTTTCTTAATACCATACAGCAAAAGTGACAAACTATTGCCAGGTGGGTGGCCTGGTTTTTTTGTTATTGTGTTTTTGGTTTTTTTTTTACCTTGGGAGCTAAGAGTAATTTTTACATTTTAAAATACAGTTGCCCTATCTCTGCCCTTCAGGATCAGAAGCACATATGCATACATACATATTTACATGCATGCACTAGTATGCGCCTCCAGCATAAAGGTGCTTCATACCTCATTATGTCGGTGAGCTAATGGACTCCAGCCATGTAGATTCTGGTACCCCAGCTGGCAAGTTTATAAGCATCCTGACATTTCTATAAATAAGTCCTTTTAAGTTTAAGGAACACCTCTTTCAATGAAGACGATATGTTCCGATAGCACTCCTAGTGGTCAAACTTGGTTACACAAAGTAGAAATAATATAGGAGACCCAGGAAGATGTTCTAAAGTATAAAAAAGGGTTGTGGAGGGAAACACATTAAGTAATGCCGTTAAGTCTAAGTAAAGTAGCATCACATAGAACAAACCATATTAAGTAATATAAATTTGGAAAATTAATGTTTTTCCTATTATTCTTTGAGTAATATATCTTTAAAAATAGCTTAAAACTACACTAAGACTTTTGGCACATCCTGTATAAAATAGTAGAGACATAGTCTATGTTCTTTTTTACTGAAAGTCTTCTTCCTTTCATTAACTGGTATGAGGGACCAGGGAACAGACAGATATGGCTATGGCTCTTGTGGCTATAGGCTTCTTAGCAATCCCATGAGATCTCCACATCTGGGACTTTAGCCAGGCCATGAAGGTCTGTCAGCACTTGCTAGATAATCCTTTGGCCTCCTGCCTCAGAACTGAAGTTGAAGTGAGCTATTCTGTTGAGACAAGCTGCGGCTCCCTGGTCCTACCGGACTGTCATCTTTCTTTGCCGGTTGGTAGCCCTGTCTGGGACCACTGGTCATAGCTGTGTTCAGGAAAGGGACAGTGAAAAGGCAAAGAAAGACAAGGAAGGGGAGAGGAAATAAAGGATCCAGTGAAGCTGCTAACAAAGAGTCAGAATATACATTCTAGTCCTGGCTTTAACACTGTATCCATGGGGAAACTCGTAACTCATTTAATTTCTGAGCCTCAGTTTCCTTATCTGTCAGATAGAAATAATACCCTCTTACCCAACCTTAGAAGGGTTACTTGAAGAAAGATCAAGATCCTATAGAAAGAGTTCCCTGACTGTTCCCCAAAATCATCTTGACTTAACCTGATGGATGGCAGCATGGCTACCTCTTTATACACCCAAGAGTGGCCTGATTGTATCCAGTTGTTGGGGTTTTCTTTAACTCTTAAGTTCACTATAAATAAAGAGCTTCATTTTCAGATTTTATAGGAATTATAAAATTTTAGAACTGAAATTGACCTTAGAGATTCATTAGTCTGACACACTCATTTGTCAGATGAGGAAATTAAGGAAGATTTCATAGAGACATTATATATAGCTTTTGAGCACTTCCATTGCTAGAAGTAGATGATTCTAATTAAATATATGGCCCTAGAGAACAAGGATTATCTTTTCTTGTATCCATTGTGTTGAATATTTAATAAATGCTTGTTTAATCAAATATTAAGGGGGAAATACTTTTTATGCATATAGAGATCAATAGTTTTCAAAGCAGTTTAACATGTATCCAGATATCTTCAAAGAACCCTCTGAGGTTGGTTCTTTGGGTTTATTCTCATCTAACACAAAAAGAGACTGAGACAATGAGGCTCAATGACTTGCTCAAGATGATAAATCCAGCTAGAACCTAAAACCTCTTTCTTTTGACCTTTTGCCCAGGCCTCTTTCCACCCCATCACCTGTCACCAGCTACTCACTGCATTGACCTGAATGTATTCTCTAGAGGACACAATTTGAGTGTCTTTGCAAGCATGTAGATATCAGAGTTTCACATATTTAGTAGCAACCTAGCTTGTTAACCTACTTAATGGAGAAGATTTGTTTGTGACAAAATCAACTATTAGTCCTGCCTTCCTTCTCTTTTATTCCCCATGGTATTAGGTAAAGGTAGATCCTTAGTACCATAGATTTAGAGCTAAAGGCCATGTTAAAGGTCATGTTTTCCAGCTCCCTGATTTTATAGGTGAGAAAGCTGGGACCTGGAGAAGTTAAATAATTTGTCCAAGCTTTAGAGCTCATGATTCTTTTCCTGGGATCTTTCTCCTAGGCTTCTTTACAAAGCTCTCCACCCTGCTCCCCACTCCCCAAAAAGGAGAGATACTGATCAATTTTGCATTCCAGAATTTGCTACCTGAGGACATTTATTGCAGAGTAATTCCTTAAATATTTTCACTTTGGTCATCACAAGGATGTAGATCTAATTCTATCTTTAGTTGAATTTGGCATTTGTATTTCTGTTAGAAGTAATTTTTCCTTCGTGATATAATCATATTAAATATATAATTCTATAAAATAATCTCTTAAAATGGCCAAATCTCATTATGTATTTTAATAAATTATGGTAAAAGGTGAGCTTTGGGGAAGAATGGAGTAAATATCATTAAGGGTGGGGAAATAGTTTTCTTTTCCAGGGTCACATTCATAAAAAAGAGATATGTCTGAGTAGAGAAATTTGAAACTTCTAATTTTTAAAGAGTCATTAAAATTTATTCAATAATGACTACAAACAGTAAATATATTGTTCATTTTCATATTATAAGCTGTTAAGGAAGATATTTTTGGTGAGAGAAAAGAGAAGCAGAAAGAAGAAAGGGGGAAAAGATTTGAGAAGGGGCAAAGAAAATGAGGAGTGGGAATAGGAAATAAATGAAGAGGAAGAAAATATAGAGAAGGCTGAGATAGAGACAGGTACACCTGTGGGGGACAGAAACACAAACACAGGCAAGGAAAAAAGATGGGGGAGGCACAACATGTAGGAAAGAAATTAAGTTCTAACATGAGTTTTAAGAAAGTAGTTGCTTGAATTCACTGAAAAATAGTATGAACAAGCCAGATTGCCTTTAACTTCTGAATGTAACTTAGCTAAGTACCCAACAGCGCAGTGGAGTAGAAAACATGTCAGATTGGGAGCCAGAAGACCTAGACTGGAATCCTAGCTCCGCTACTTACTATCCATTCAAGCCTGGGCAGTTTGCTTTTTCTCAGTTCCCTCATCTGTACAAAGAAGGGACTGAAGTAGATCAGAGGTATCGGGTGTGCACAAGCATGCCTGTCTTCTGCATGGGCCTGAACGAGCTTAAAGTATAACTGGGAAGTATGTAACAAAATAAAAATAAAGTAAAACATAGGTAACATTACATTTTAAAATGAAGTCTCTGGGTGGCTGGTGGGGTTCTTTATGTACAGAGGAGAAGCACCCATTTCTGTTTTGGAGTTTGACACCATTAAACTAGGGGATGTCTCTAAAGCCCCTTTCAGCTCTAAATCAGTGATCATGTGATCCTCTCTCCTATCTCTTTCAGAAAACATAGTAGTTCCTGAATCAGATATGAATCTAACAAGAAAGAAATTCTCCTTTGTGTATTTCCAGGTGAAAGGAAATAATTACTTTTTATAAGCATGTTAAAAGCCAGGGCCTAATTTTCTTCTTCAGGTGTTACCATGAACTAATGAAAGAATTGTTATTGAATTATTATTACATTGAGAACTAGTTCTGACTAGTCTAAATCTGTCTCCTCCCACCAGCCTAAAAATATATGGAGCTGAAGATGTCTTCTTTTTCTGTTCCACTTTCTTATCCTGGAGGCTATATGTAAACAGAGGATGGGATATAGGATATCAACAAATGCCAGTGCGTCTTATTGTAAAGCATAATTGCATACATCCTCACACCCTTTTCAGTTTGTGTTTACATTGTTCAAATTCCTCTTCTTTTAAAAAATTTTGGTTTAAATTCTGTGTATTTCTCAATTGAAATTTACTTTGTACATTATTTGTACAGTTATAGAAACTATGCTTCAAGTTTTTATTTTTGTCCAGTAGTAAGTATTGTCCTCATTCTGGTCTAGCTCTGCTTGGTTCACTTAGCTTATCTGTAGCTTACTTTCCATATCTAGAAATGAGCCTAAGTTTCACAGAATTTTTTTTGTGAGAGAACCCTTAAAGGACTTTTGATTGTGAGCTACTGTTATTTTTATGGAATCTGGGGGTTATTGGAGGTCTTAACCCTGTAAAATGGAAGGATGGATCTAATGATTGGTAAGATCCCTTTTAGTCCTTAAGTTCTATTATCTCTGGACCCACATTTAAAAGTCTGACTCCACAGGAAGAGCCTTAGACTCAAAATTTCTAACAATTGAGATGGTATCTACATAGTATACCTAGAAAGGCATGCGTTCATTTGACTACTATTTGTGATGTTTGGTGGGGGTAATAGGAAAGAAAGTAGCTAGAGAAATGCTGATGGATGGGGTGATGAGGACGAGGTGGCTACAGAGAAGAAAGGGAGTTGCTCTATGGCAGTGAGTAGGTGTTCCTCAGCAAGAATTTCTTAAGTATCTAGTAGGAGCTAAGTGCTAAAGATACAAATACAAAAGTGAGACAGTCCCAGCCCTCAGGGAGCTTACATTTTGCTAAGGTGATACATGTAACCTTGTTGTGGATAAATACAAGATAATCTGATAAATACTAGTAGATTGGTAACAAATACTCAAACTACAATGAATAATCACAAATACAAAGCAATGGGGCACTAATAACTGGGGTAATTAGGAGAGACCTCTTAAAGGAAGTAAATGCTTAACGAGTTTAGCCAAAAAGGGAGTCAACAGTTCTAAAAGGCGAAGGCCAAGGCCATAATGTTCCAACGTGGGGGGAGCCAGTGTGCACAGACATACAGAAGTCAGAAATGGCAGGTGTATGAAGGGAGTTATGTGTGATCAGAATGGATAGGTAGAAACTAGTGCAAGATTGTGTAGGGTTTTAAAATACCAAAAAGTTATAGTTTGTATTTTCTGTTAGAGGAAATGGGGTACCACTGGCGTTTTTGTTTCTGTTTTTATTTTTTTGGTTAGGCATTCAACGTTAAATGACTTGCCCGGGGTCACACAGCTAGTAAGTGTCAAGCTCTGAGGCTGGATTTGAACTCAGGTCCTCCTGACTCCAAGGACAGAGCTCTATCCACTGTGCCACCTAACTGCCCCCAGCCACTGGAGTTTCTTAAGCAGGGCAATGACATGGTCAGACCTGTGCTTTACAAGAATTAATGTGGTAGCTATGTAAACGATGAATTGGAGACAAAAGAATAGGAGCAAAAAAAAACAACAACCAGGAGGCTGTTGAAAGGCAGGGCAAGAGACTGGCTTTGCTGTGGATTACTAACTATTGTATGAGCACGTTCACTAAGTATGGTAAGTCATAAGGCAGCAAAGGGAGAAGCAGGGACTTTGTTTAGTTTTTGTGTGTGTATCATAATTCATAACCACAAAAATTTATTCATTGATGTGTGTACTAATGTAGAGTGTATACTATGTAGAAAAGTGGGTCCAGGGCCAACCTTGGAGTAGGGATCACCTGAGTCCAATTTTGCTTTTGACACATACTAGCTGTGTGACTGTGGACAAATCACTTAATCTATCAGTGTTCCGTTGACTGGCTAAAAGAAAGATTCCTATGAGTTGCTGATCTACACTAGTGGAAGGAGTTTGCACATACCACTGAAAGCAGCATCAATAAAGCATTTTCAAAGACACACAGAGGGAAGGGAGCTTCATTATTCAACTGACAACGTTCTCTCCATAGTTACATGGCTTGTTTTCTATCCTTCTCCTTGACCTCATTGTAGCATTTGACAATTGATCCCCTTCTTCTGAATCCTCTTCCCTCTGGCTCTCTCCTGGTTCTCCTTGTCTTACTGCTCTTCATTCTCCTTTATTGGTTCTTCATCTGTGTCTCTCCCACTAACAGCTAGTGGCCCCCCAAGACTATGTCATGGTGTCTTCTCTTCTCACTCCATCTTCTCTTACTTGATGATCTCCTCTGCTTTCATGAGTTCAGTTATCATCTCTGTGGAGATGGTTCTCAGATTTATATACCTAACCCTATTGCTGAGCACCTTCTCTTTTCTGAACTGCAGTCCTGTACCAACAATTATGTTTTGGACATCTTAAACTAGATGTCCCATGAGCATCTCAAATTCAACACATCCAAAACAGAATTCATTATCTTTCCCTGCCATCCTCCCTTCTCAACTTCTCTGTCACTGTTGAGGGCACCATCATCCTCCCGGTCACCCAGGCTGTCAACCTCCATGTCATCTTCGTCTCCTCATTCTCACTTACCCCACATGTCCAATCTTTTGCTAAGTCTTGTAGTTGTTACCTTCACAGCACTTCCTGAATATATCCCCCTTCTCCTCTGTGAACACAGCCACCAGCCTGGTGCAAGATCAATGTCTCCTCACGTGCGCTCAATTTCGATAGCCTGGGCCTCCTGGCCCCAAGTCTCTGCCTGTTCCAATCCATTCTCCACTTAGCTGCCAAAATGATTTTTCCAAATACAGCCTTTCCCTCTTCATTAAAATCTAGTGGTTCCCCATTTCCTCTAGGACCCAATACAAACTGTCTTTGGCATTTAAAGACCCTCACAGCCTGGTCTCTTCCTGTCTTTCCAGTCTTCTTTCCTCCCACACCATTCAACCAGCAGGCTATACTGCCCTGTGCAGTTCCTTGAACGTGACACCCCATCTCTTGATTTGTGCCTTTGCCCTCACTATGCCTCCTGCCTGGAATGTTCTGCCCCCTTCCTTCTGCCTCTTAGCTCCTCTGGCTTCCTACAAGACTCAGATCAAATCTTACCTTTTGCGGGAGAACTTTCCTAGTCCCCAAGGTATTAATGCCTCCTACTGTCAGACTACTTTCCCTCAATTCTATATCATCTTGTATCTACCTAGTTATTTACATATTGTCTCCTGCATTAGGATAAATTTTGTGAAAGGGATTATTTACACATTTTTCTTTAAAAAAAAAGAAACAAACAAAAAAACCTCTATGTGACAGCAGTTCATAGTTTCTTACATAGTCATTCCTCTTCCCTGGTCTTTTTTCTCTGTGTCTTGAAATGTTTGTAACTTGATGGCTATATTCATAATTTTCTTTGAAAAAACAAAGGACAACTGGACTTGCAGTCAAATGAACTGTTTGGGGGCAGCTAGGTGGCACAGTGGATAGCACACCAGCCCTGGAGTCAGGAGGACCTGAGTTCAAATCTGGCCTCAGACACTTAATACTTACTAGCTGTGTGACCCTGAGCAAGTCACTTAACCCCATTGCCTAGAAAACAAAACAAAACAAAACTGTGTTTGAATCTCAAATATGTCACTAAGGGGCTGGGTGCCTATGAGCACATCATTTTAACTTTTAGTGCCTTAGTTTCCCTCTCTAAGGAGGGGATACTTTAGATAATTTTAAGATACCTTTTAATTCAAACAGTTCTGATTCTGTGAATAATAAAACAAAAGTCTTTTTCTTCATGAAGAATCTCAGAGTAAAATGCAACAGAATATTAGAGTTTCTGCCCTTTTTTTCCTCCTACACATACAAGATGAGTACTTTTTCATTGCTTTTGATAGTAGTAAGATAATGTTAGTGCCTGGCGGGGAGGATTTTGGTTTTGACATTAAATAAAACCATGATTTGATCTGCTCTGAAGATTCAATGCTTACTTGTTCTAGATTTAAATTCACATTATTTCACACATAGTTATAATCTATACCATAGTATATTCCCTGTGCATGATCAGAAGCAAAAAATGTTGATAACAAATAGAATATTTAATTACTATAGTGAAGCCTAGATTTATTTGCTTTTCTAGCTTTGACCCAGGTAGCCCTAACCTGCATAAACCTAAAGATTTGTGGTCTAATTCCAAATTGTTAGCCTTCTCAGTCCTTTGTCTGTATTTTTCCTGCAGGCCTTCTCTCCTATTCTCGCTTCTCTTGCTTTAAAACACAAGGTCTTGGACCTCAGAATAAGAATCCCTGGTAATGCCTTTCTCCCTCCAGTTGTCCAATAGATATCCACATTCAAATGAAGAGAGTTCATCTTGTCCTTAAGAGCAGCCATTTCTCACTTGGGCAAATGTCCCCAGGGGCTGAAACACCTTAGTGTTCTTTTGATGTACTATGTTAAAAGGACTTTGTAGGAGACTTCATCTTTCTCTCTCTCCACAGTTTGTGCTCTTTCCTCTCCTCTCTTGTGCTTCTGAAGAGAAGAAAACAGGAGGGGAAATCATCCATATTTGTTCCATCCACTCATGTCCTTGGGCATTTGCCAAAGTTCCAGGGACACAAAACTAGGAAAAACTAACTAAATAAGGTGGGATTCCTCTCCCCTCACCAAACCCTATCATGATCTAAACTTCTGCAGAAATTGAGCAGTTTAAAACAAGAAATAGTAAGGGGCAGCTAGGTGGTACAGTAGATAGAGCTCTGGCCTTGGAGTTAAGAGGACCTGAGTTCAAATGTGGCCTTAGACACTTGAAACTTACTAGCTGTGTGACCCTGGGCAAGTTACTTAACTCCAATTGCCTCACCAAAAAAAGAAAAGAAAAGAAAGAAATAGTAATATGTCAGATAATAGCTCATATTTGCAGTTTACAAAGAATTTCAAGAAATGAGAGATTTGCGGGGGAAAAATGTAGAGAATTTAGAAGTTTGAGGGAGGCTTGAAAGAAGAAGAAAGTCAAAGGGAATAGGTACACTTTCAGAAAAGTACTAGTTTTTGTGCCTCCCCAGCATCTGAGTACATTTCCATATTAACCTCAAAATTTGGGGTTAATTTAGCAATCTGGCTAAGCAAATATTATCATACATGTAATATGTGAATTATTGATTTTCAGGAAATTAGAGAGCAATAAAATTCATTTAATACCAAAATATGAACAGCACTAGAACCTAGGGGGTCTTCATAATTTTTAATTGAATACTGAAAATAATTCAAATGAATGAATGAAAAGGCATTCATTGAACTCTGTGCCAGGCATTGTACTAAGTGCTGGGGATTCAAATAAAAAAGTAAGACAGTCTCTGCCCTCAAGGAGCTGATATTCTAATAGGAGATAACGACAAATAGCAGGGTGATGTTATAGTGACAGAGAGGTGAGTGTGGTGGGGGGATCCTTATGGTATGAATCTGGCTGCAGAGAAAGAGCAGCTTGAGCCAAGTGATGGGATATGTACTGGGCTAGTTAGGATGAGGGCTCCCCAATCAAAAGCCTAGGGCACAAGGGACAGTGTTTTAATCTTTTTTTTTTTTTTTTTGGTGAGGCAATTGGGGTTAAGTGACTTGCCCAGGGTCACACAGCTAGTAAGTGCTATGTGTCTGAGGCCGGATTTGAACTCAGGTCCTCCAGAATCCAGGGTTGGTGCTATATCCACTGCTCCACTTAGCCGCCTCTTAATCATTCTTAAAACACTTACTTTGTAAATACCATACATGAGGTGGTCATATGATGAGCATCAGTTATATTATAGTATTTTTTTAAAAGCTGTGCTCTTTGGGGGCTTGTCTTCTAGATAAAAAAGAGATTAAATAAAACATGACTATTTGCTTTATCATCTTGTACCTAGTTGCCCTTTATTATTACTCATTCCCTCTGAGAATTTTTGCATTGTTATAGATCACCAGTCAGTTGAAATCATATGTTTACTCTAGAATCCTGGCTTGAAGCATGCAGCATATTGGCAGCAGTTGCTAACACCTCCCTTCCTCTCCCCCTTCCCTATTATATTAACATTTCCATTAGGGAACATTGAATTGTAATTTTTTATATATTCTGTCTCCTCCCCTCCTAGTTACTTGTTCATGTTTCTAGCTGTGTCAGTACGATAATGTAGTATTTTAAAGAAAAAGATAAATTATTTAAAATGCAGAAACAGTTAAAGAAAGAAACCAAGAATATACATATAAAGCTTGTTTTTTACGTATGCTATTAGCATAAAATTACGTTAAGATATGAATGTAAATGTATAGCCTATATCAGATTGTGCGCCATCTTGAGGAGGGTGGTGGGGAGGAAGGGAGAAAAAAATTTTAAATTCAAAAGCATATGGAAGTGATTGTTGATAAATCAAAATAAATTAATTAAAAAAAATTTTAAAAAATGAAGAATCAAAAAACAACAACAGCAACAGCAAAAAATCATGTTTAGAATCAGGGTATTAAAGCAAATCAAAGCCCTAAAACCATGTAGTCTTGATTGATAGAATAGCTACATTACTGTTTGGTATGAAGTGAAAGCCTGTGATAAGGCACCAACAATTATATCAACATCCAATCAATTGTAATAAAAATCACTTGAACACATTTAACCTTTCTGAGATGATGTGACACTGAGCTGCAGGCATTTGAGAGTGCCAAAGCAGAGGAATAAGCGATCCCTAGAGGCTGGCATTCTGCCCTGGAGCCTGTTTTTTAGCCCAGGCTTGCTCTACAGAACAGAATGCAGCATGTCAGCTGACACAAGTATTAGTTTCAGGATCAGGAGGAAATGGAGTGTAATTCCAAAACTTGTCACTCCTTGAAAAGTATGGTAAGCCAATTTTTTCATATGGAATTATTAAGTTGGAGTGATAGCAACATTTGGTGCTGATGTCAGCCCCAAGTTCTTCTTTTAGGTTTTTCATGGTCTTTAGTGGGCAGCAGAGTAAAAGTGAGACAAAGATTTGGGGATCTTTTCCCTTTCTCCCTCTGTCTGCTTTTCTTTATAAAATCTTTTACATCTCACACACGAAACGTAATTATTGATTTTTTAATGTTCATCTTTTCATTGTAATGCATTTCTGGTTTCTTAATCTGTGTAACTGTGTGCTTATTTAGGTTATTTTTAATGCCAGTGCTAAGTCATTTTAAGTTAAGCAAATGGTGTAAAGTTTTATTTTTAGACCCTCAAGGTTCCAGTGATGGTGATGAGTTAGAGAAGTGCTTTGTCATGTATGCTTGTTCTAATTGTTTTAAAACGAGCAGGACCTGTTTAAACCTTTAGTTTAAATAAGACTTTTATCCTTTAGATGTAAGCCTGACGACTCAAGTTTTTTAGAAATCTGTCTACCTATGTTTATAGATTTTCTGGATTTTATTTCTTCCTGTTTTTTGAGAAGTACAGTCACACATATTGCACATTATTTGATAAACAGATATCTAGCTTCCTGATTTTTAAAAAATTGGCTTTTCCTCCCCATATCATCAAGATTTTAGCTGTTGATTGCTCTTTGCTTTCTCTGGTCTGGACTCTACCCTCAGCTTTCCCTGATATTCCTCAGATTTCCCTGATATTGCCCCGAAAATACAACGAATTCAATAATAGGTTTACAATTATATATTATAATTGTATATATATATATGAAAATAACTTACTGTCCATTCAGACATTTGTTTAAACTTTCTGTTCTGCTGTCTATATATCTGGTTGGTTGGTTTGTTTTTTAACCAAAGGTTAATTATATGCTTCTAGAGGTCAGGGACTGGGTCTTTTTAAATTTTTTTTTTGGTATCATGCTTAATACATGACAAATGGATAGGTATGGTGTATGCTTTTTATGGACATATAATTTTCTCCATATTTTATTTATTTAATGCCTTACTTTGCCCGGTGAATGAGATCATGTTCTTTAATAATAATAACTGACATTTATACATTGCTTTAAGCTTTTCAGAACACTTTATATACATTATGTTATTTAATCTTTAGAACACCTTTGGGTAGATGAAGTTTTCCCAATTTACAGACAGTGAAACTAGGCCTTAGGGGGTAAGTGACTTTCCCCCGTGGTCACATTGCTTGGATCACAGGAGGATTTGAAGTAAAGTGTTCTTGATTTACCTGCACTTTCCATTATCAGGCTGCCTCCAGAAGATTTTTTTTAGTTCATATGATTCTCTTAACTTTGTGAGATAGGTAATGCCAATATTGTCCTCATTTTACTGATTAGAAAACTGAGGCTCGGAGAGAGGAAATGAGTTGCCTGAGGTCATGTTGTTAGAAAAGGAGACAGAATTTGAATACAGTCTTCTGAATCCAACTGTTACATTTCTTTCTGCTCCTATTTACCATCATAGAATAAGGTTATAATGAAGAAAATATATATGATCTATTATAAATACATTGGACTTTCTCTGTTTGATTGTGGTATTATTGTTATTTACTTTGAACAAATGTTGCTATGTTGGGGCCACACTTTTCTAGTACATTCTATTCCATTTGAATATATCATTATGACATGATAAAATGCTCTCTGAATACCAGGTTCCAAGTCTTATGCTTTCCTAGTTTATAATTTAGTTGTATTTTTTAGCAAGTAATTTGTAGCAGACCCTTCAGGATACTGCCTTTCGTGACTGTCTTATATCCCTGCCGAGCTTCTTTCCAGACCTCCACATGTCCTTGTCAAGCTCGGCATCTGACCAGATCACCACCTCCCTGCTCCCAGGAAGGGGTCCCCAGCAAGGGGAATGTCATGTTTCTTGGGCTGGCAGGTTTTGCCAACGAGAGGCCAAGCAAATTTAAATGGTCTAGACACACTAGGAGGATAACATATTGCTAACTACATATTTATTTATTTGTGAAACTTGTGAGAATTATGTATCAATATCAAAACAAATTTTCCAAACTTTATAATTTTTCATAACTTGTCTATTTCTGTTCTTATACAGAGCTCTGGGATTGAAACTTTAGTGGAGGAGCTCTGCTCCAGACTGAAAGACCTTCAGAGTAAGCAAGGTGAGGAATTTATATTTGCAGTGAATGGTTCTAACATATAGTGGGATCATAGATCTAAGAACTTAAATTTGTTATTACTGATCAAGGCAAGCATAGACAAATTCTTTTTGATAGGTAGCTGTCAGTGAATCAGTAATGCAGTCCCATGCTATCTATGTTTTCAACAGTAGTGATAATGAAATGAGATCCTTTATCTTCTTCACGCTGATATAGGAAAGCCTCATTGTTGGCAGCCATTTAATTTTGTTTGCATGATGACCTGGAGCTGCAAGAGGTTTCAAGTACCCTCCTTTTCTTAACTAAGATAAACTAACTGCTAGTTTAGTTTTGAAGCTAATTTGATTGTTTCCATTTTAGAAGTGATTTGGAATCTGATCAATTAAATTATCAGGAAATGATAGATATATGTGTCTATGTCATGTGTCCCCACAGTGCAGGGGACATATATACATATGTGTGTACATGCATATGCACACATCACTTATGACACCAGGTCATGACTTCTTTTGCAAGTATTAGGAGGAGCAGGTTCCTCACAAAGCTAAGGTGCCCTTTGTTGTATTGCTATTCTTCTTGTTGCTGGCTTCCCATCCTTGCTACCTGCCTAAGTATGTTCTTGCCTCATGCTTAAAACAGTAGTAATATTTGGCAGTTTTTCAGAGGACACAACTGGAGTTATGCTGAGAAGTCCCTTTTGCTACTTAACATGATAAAATGTATTGTCCTAGACACTAAGTATCTATTAACCTGTCATATTAAGACATTTCTTTAAACATTTTAATTGGTTAATTTTAGCCGATATCTGGCCATGTAAAATCCATGCATCTTCAGGATCTCAAAATGGTGACATAATACTTCCAAGATTTGAAATAGATGTCTATGTCTTATGCCTCTAAGTAAATTTTATATTAGGAAAACTCAAAGGACTTCATATTATCTAAGTATACAAGTATATGTATATAATTAATAACAGACACAACTTCTGAAAATTTCTAACCTTTAATTAGTGACAGCTTTGTCACAAGAAGATAGCCTTTGACAAACATGACAAGTATTTTTTTATTGTTGCCTTTTAAATAGAGAAAATCTTATAGCCATGTTCTAGATAAGTAATCATTTATATAACTTCTAATTGAGAGTTTTTGAAATATAAGCAAATAAATATTTAAAAAGTGAAATAAAAACATTTTTTAATTTTTGTTTTGTAACAGAAGAGAAGATTAATAAAAAATTAGAGGGATCTCCTTCTCCAGAGGCAGAAATATCTCCCACAGCAAAGGATCAAGTGGAAATGTATGTGGGATTTTATTTTGTTTTTAAAATGTGAATTTAAGTTGGTTAAAACAGATTAATAGAGAAGAAAAAGTTTGGCTTTTAGTTTTCACCTTCCCTGGAGGTCCTGTTTACATATGCATTTCTTTTCATGTTTTCTATGTTATGTCTTAAGTATTAAGGTCAAGTTTCTGATAGGAAGCCTCTACTTTTCAGCCTGTTGTTACAATAAGTTATATTTAATTGTGGGGAAACAGGCTTTCATATTTTTTAAAAAGTAGAACAAAATATTTTATGCATATTTCAGCATTGAATTTCCTTTTCATCCAAAAGAATTAAAATACTTCAGACAGTTACTTTGTCCTGAATAGAGATAGAAGCTAGGAAAAGGGGAAATATCATTCCATATTTGCAAATAGAGAATTTGAGAGTTCGACCAAATTGCCCAAGGTGATATGGTAAGTCTTTAGCAGAATTTGACACAGAACCAGATCTCCTGATCATCACTGTAGTTGTATTCATTAGATTATGTCGTAAGACTCAGTGAATGTACAGTACATGATTAAAGTAAGTACTATGTTGAATGAGTTTTCTAATAAAACCACAGCATTTAGAAGTCCATTCACATTAACCTACTCTCAAGTGCACTTGTTGGCCAGATGATTTCATCCTGTTGTGACAGTGAAAAGCTTACATACAAAGTACATGTTTGAAGATCAGGAGAAGCTTAGATCTTCATTAAAGATCTTGTAAAAGCTCATATTTGTAATTGTGAAAAGAAAAGAATAACTCATTTTAATAATTCTGTTCATTTCTAAATTCTAGGCCTAGTCTTTATAAAATATCGACTGTGTTCCCCCAACTTGACAATGAGTCAGTGATGAATTCCATTTGAGTACAGCCTTACAGCCAGCTGCTTCGTTACCAAATATTAGTATTTTCAAGATTATACATGATGAAAATCAAAAACGTTTCTAAAATTACTTGTAACTTGTTACTGTGTGCAGTTGTTTTGTTTTATGCTTTTCAAAATACAGTAAACTATTGTCCAACCTTCCATCCCTACAATAAAATTAATTCACTCATTCAACCAATGTTCAAGTATCTCCTGTGTACAAAATATTGTGTTGGATCCTGTGGGGAAGCCAGAGATAAATGAAATACAGTTGCTGAGTGGTGACCCTATGGTATTGTATGTAATACCTTCAGAAAAAGTAAAAAAGAAATTACATTTAGAATTGATATAGTGGAAAGAACACTAAACTTGAAGTTTTAAAAAAAAAACCTGGGTTCAATTGGATCTTATAGTTGTATGATTATGAATAAGTCATTTCCCCTTCTGAGCCTCAGTTTCCCCATCTACATGATGAAAGGAATGTTTTGTAAACTTTAAAGCATTGTGTTAAAATGATCTTTAATTGTCAGTAATGTTTTAGTGGACTACCTTATACCTCATCACCTCGAGCTTGAATTACTAAAGTAGCCTCCCTAACTCTGGATTTGTCCCTTACCTATCTGTCCTGTATACCCCTGCTAGATGAATATTACTCAGACATTGCTTTTTTTACTTTGTTGTCCTAATTAGAAACCTTTGTTGGTTGCCAGTTTCTTACTATAGAAAAAGAAAATTGTTCTGTTTTGCTTTCAAGGCTCTCAGTAAGGGAATTCTATTCTGTTGTTTCCTACTGTACTTCCCTCCCCATAAGAACTGTATTATAGCCAGCCTGGTTTCCTCAGAGTTTCATGAATGTGACATACTTTTTGTAAGATCATAAGATTTAGAGCTAGAAAGCTATTTAGTTCAACCCCCTCATTTTACCAGATGAGGAAACTTGAGACCAAAAGAGTTTGTGACATACTTAAGGTCACATTGTAGCTGATACTCAAAGCCAGGTCCACTGAATCCAATCCAGGATTCTTTCCACTACACTATAGCTGTCTCAATAACTTTGTTTATGTTTCTCTTGTCTGGCACGTCTTCCCCCTTTATTATTCCAAATTCTACCTTTGTTAAGAACTAGCTCAAGTCCCACCTCCTCCATGAGGACTTTCCCTGTTTAGTCTAGCCCTCGGTGATATCTGTCTCCTCTAGAATATTTGATGACAGTCTGTATTGTATTGTTCACCGTTACTTCCTGGGTGTTAGTCTTAACAACTCAGTCTAACTTTAAGCAGCACCTTGAGGACAGAGACTTTATCTTAGCTTTTCTTTTGTACTCTTCACCTAGGGAAAGACTGGAAACAGAAGGACTTAGGTGATTTAGCCTTAACTATATTTCATTGTATTCTAATTCATTAAATTGGTTATTTGTAAGTGGCATATAGGTCATCCCTTTTACTGGAATACCCAGTGTTCTGATGTCATTCCAGATAAGGGAGAATTAATCATGCTTATATTTTTAAATACTAATTTTTGAAAGTTTCTTTACTTTTAGGTACTACGAAGCATTTCCACCACTGTCTGAGAAACCAGTTTGCCTGCAAGAAATCATGACCGTATGGAATAAATCTAAAGTTTGCTCTTACTCTAGCTCATCCTCATCATCCACAGCTCCACCAGCTACCACCGACACGTCCTCTCCCAAGGATTGCAATAGTGAAAGTGAAGTCATTAAAGAGAGAAGTAGTGAAGTGTCCGGCACTGTACATGAGCGAATCCAGCTGAAAAAAAGTAAAAATGAGAAAGAGAACAAGTTTAATAATGGCACAATTGAAGAGAAACCTGCTTTTTACAAAAAGCAAACCCGACACAAACCTGAAGGAAAAATTCGCCCTCGATCCTGGTCTTCAGGTTCTAGTGAAGCAGGCTCAAGTTCAAGTGGTAATCAGGGAGAATTAAAAGCATCAATGAAATGTGTTAAAGTAAGGCATAGAACACGAGAGATTCGAAACAGAAAAGGGCGAAATGGTCAAAGCAGGATTTCTGTGAAGACCAGTGAAAGGGCTGAAAGAAAGTTTCATGCTGGAAGTAGCAGCAGCAGTAGCAGTGGATCCATCAAACAGCTGTGCAAAAGGGGCAAAAGACATTTGAAAGAAATTGGAAGAAGCGATCCCGGCAGCACTGAAGGAAAAGATCTGTACTTGGAGAGCAGAAATGAAAAAGAATATAAAGAGGAGCCATTATGGTATACAGAACCAATTGCAGAATATTTTGTTCCCGTGAGCAGAAAAAGTAAACTTGAGACTACATACCGAAACAGGCAAGATACATGTGATCTAACATCAGAAGCAGTAGAAGCATTGTCAGAATCAGTGCATGGTCTTTGTATTAGCAACAATAATATTCATAAAACATACCTCGCAGCAGGTACTTTCATTGATGGTCACTTTGTAGAAATGCCTGCAGTTATAAATGAGGATATTGACCTCACTGGGACCTCATTATGTTCTCAACAAGAGGACAATAAGTATTTAGATGATGTTCATCTGTCAGAACTAACACACTTCTATGAAGTGGATATTGATCAATCCATGTTGGATCCTGGTGCCTCAGATACGATGCAAGGAGAAAGTCGGATTTTGAATATGATTCGACAAAAGAGTAAAGAGAAAACTGATTTTGAGGCAGAATGTTGCATAGTGTTAGATGGAATGGAGTTGCAAGGGGAAAGTGCAATATGGACAGATTCTACCAGCTCTGTTGGTGCTGAGGGGTTAATCTTGCAAGACCTTAGTAATTTAGCTCAATTTTTGGAGTGCTGTTCATCTTCAAGCTCTGGTGATGCAGATGGGGAAAGTTTTGGAGGTGATTCTCCTATTAGACTCTCACCTATCTTAGACAGCACAATGCTTAGTTCACACATGCTTGCTGGCAATCAAGAGCTCTTTTCAGATATTAATGAAGGGTCTGGTATAAACTCTTGTTTTTCAGTGTTTGAAGTGCAATGCAGTAATTCTGTTTTACCATTTTCTTTTGAAACACTCAACTTGGGAAATGAAAATACAGATTCTAGTAGTAGTGCTAATATGCTTGGAAAAACACAGTCTAGGTTGCTAATATGGACCAAAAATAGTGCCTTTGATGAAAATGAACACTGTTCCAATCTTTCAACAAGAACTTGTAGTCCATGGTCACACTCAGAAGAAACACGTTCAGACAATGAGACTTTAAATATTCAGTTTGAAGAATCCACGCAGTTTAATGCAGAAGATATTAATTATGTAGTTCCCAGAGTCTCCTCAAATTATGTAGATGAAGAACTTCTAGATTTTTTGCAAGAAGAAACTTGCCAGCAAAATGATAGAACTTTAGGAGAGATGCCTAATTTGGTTTTCAAAAAAAAGTCTAAACTAGAATCTGTCTGTGGTATTCAGCTAGAACAAAAAACAGAAAGTAAAGACTATGAAGCTGCACAAGTTTGTAGTGAGAGCAGTCCACCGGGAGATGGCTACAGCTCAGGGGTTATTAAAGACATTTGGACAAATATGACAGACAGAAGTTCTGTAGCAATGGTAGAAATAGAAAGAATAGATGATGAGTTGTTTTCAACAGATGTAAATAACTACTGCTGCTGTTTGGATACTGAAGCTAAAATGGAAACCCTCCATGAGCCTAATAAGGCAGTGCAGAGATCAGAGTACCATCTATGGGAGGGACAGAAAGAGAACTTGGAGAAAAGAGCATTTGTTCCAAGTGAGCTATCTAAGGTAGATGGTGGTGATTATACTACACCCTCCAAACCTTGGGATGTAAATGAGGATAAAGAAAATGCGTTTATTCTTGGTGGAGTTTATGGAGAACTCAAAACATTTAATAGTGATGGGGAATGGGCAGTAGTACCACCTAGTCACACAAAAGGAAGCTTACTGCAGTGTGCAGCTTCTGATGTAGTGACAATAGCTGGTACAGATGTCTTTATGACCCCAGGAAACAGCTTTGCACCAGGTCACAGGCAGTTATGGAGACCATTTGTATCATTTGAACAGAATGATCAGTCTAAGAGTGGGGAAAGTGGATTAAATAAAGGGTTTTCTTTTATCTTCCATGAAGACTTACTAGGAGCTTGTGGTAACTTTCAAGTCGAAGATCCTGGACTCGAATATTCATTCTCTTCCTTTGACCTAAACAATCCATTTTCACAAGTTCTTCATGTAGAATGTTCTTTTGAACCAGAAGGGATTGCATCTTTCAGCCCTAGTTTTAAACCTAAATCAATCCTCTGCTCTGATTCAGACAGTGAAGTTTTTCATCCCAGGATATGTGGTGTTGACAGAACACAATATAGGGCTATAAGAATTTCTCCAAGGACTCACTTTCGCCCAATTTCTGCATCTGAACTGTCTCCAGGAGGAGGAAGTGAGTCAGAATTTGAATCTGAAAAAGATGAAGCAAATCCTCTCCCTTCTCAAGTTGATGTGTTTGAAGATCCACAAGCAGATCTCAAACCCCTGGAAGAAGATGCAGAGAAAGAAGGGCATTACTACGGAAAGTCAGAGCTTGAGTCCGGAAAATTCCTTCCCAGATTGAAAAAATCTGGAATGGAGAAAAGTGCTCAGACATCACTGGATTCCCAGGAAGAATCATCTGGGATTTTGCCAATAGGAAAGCAAGATCAGTGTTTGGAGTGTAGCATGAAAGAATCTTTAGAAACAGAGCATATAGAAAACTCGGAAGTGAATTGCAAAATATTGGCACCTTGTGAAGAAGAAATAAATAACTTTTGCAGTTGCAAAGCAGGTTGTCAATTCCCTGCATATGAAGATAACCCTGTTTCTTCAGGAGAGCTAGAAGAGGTATGTATTTGTGTGTGTGCGCACACAAGCACACGTGTGCTTGCGCATGCATACATGGATACAAAATTAACATTTTCACATTAACGATCATAGAGTAAGTGACACATTCAGTAACAGTGATATCAGGCAGTTGAAAAGGCTACTAACAGTTACTGAGAAGCAAGCTTAGAAATATTATTGCAAAATCATTTGAAAATACTTAATCTTTCCAGTTATGTAAAATTTTTAGCCTTGTGGGTTTGGAATTAACCTGATGCTTAATGTGGTTTGTGTCATCAGTAGACTTCATTTGTGTTTATTTCCTCCCCCCCCCAGAAATGTTAGCATTTTAAGCAGGTCACTTGGTTACCTTAACAAAAGCTTTTACCACTTTAAGAGTACTTAATTTGTAAAGTTCTACTCTGTTGCTTCATTGTGTCGAAATGATGCTGGGTTCTCAGTCATTATCCCAGCAGAACATAAGCTCTAGCCGGTTCTACCAAGCATAAAAGACTTTGAGTAAGGATCTGGTGATGGATTGTACATCTTCAGTCCAGAGATCAGCTAATTAAGTTCAGAAAGGTTTTTGGTTGACCTCTAGGTGTTGAGTTTCTTTAACTATCGCGTTATGAAGACCATCTATGTGGTAAAAGGACTATAAATCTGCATTGGTTGAAAGAAATTGTGAAAAAATGATAGATCTTTGAAAATTCTAAAGTATAACACGTAAAAACTAATTTAGAAAATAGATATATTTACAGATGGTTATTAGTGTTACAGAAAATACCTTTGCTTTAAAGAAATCTTTATCACTGAGCTTCTTTAAATAGCAAATTCCCCTGTGTACATTTAAGACATTCAATTTGTATAGAAATAAAGCTCATACGTATTCAATTACATATTCTTTATATAAAGCCAAAGTATAGTCAAACTCCAGATGATGTTCCCTGACTAACATCACTTTGGCAATGATACCATAACTTTAAAATAGCCATAACCATATCCCTTCCTAATATTGTAAAATTCCAATGTATCATTTTTAGCTAGTCCCTGTGACACAGGTAGAATGGTCAGTGACAGTCTAAGCTTGCTGCTACCCTGTAATATTTCACATACCCATTTATTTTGATGGAACCCATTAATAATGTTTGTCAGGATATTCTTGTGTACCTGTACAAAGTTTTATGGAAAGTGCTACTAACATTTTGATTGCATATTATTTTGGGGAAATTTGCATTAGTTTTAAAAAATTCCTGTTAATATATTTTTACTGTATTTCATTAATGGTAGTTCTCATTTCCTACTAATATCTTACCAAGAAATTATTAGAAATCCAATTGATTCTTAGTAGTAATAGTTAATAGGCTTTAATCTGTTTTATAAAAAGATAGATCATCACATTACTTTTTAAAGCATCCATAAGCATGGCAATTCCTATGCCTTCCACAATGGCAGTTTTTTGAGAAATAATTGGGTGTATACCCACAGCTGTAATAAGAGAACAGGTGAGTGTTCATCTTGCAGCTCTTGTTAAACAACAGTGACGTGGCCAAAGAGGGTCTTGCAATACTAACAAAGTTAGAATAATCTAGAGAAAAAAGCACGCATTTTTTGTTTTCAAAAGATTCCAGGTTGTTCATCTCGATTAAATAATACTTTAATACTTGAAATTTCTTAACCCGTTATGACTTACTATATTCTCTATTAATATGTTAATTGTTAATATTAACCTCCAATGACAACTCAGCTTCAGGAATTTGTCATAGTTTGTGCCTTATTTTTAAAGTATTAAACTGATACTTTTTTAAGTTACATTTTACATTATTGTCATGATGTGTTTTTCCATACTGGACACTTAATGATATAAGGGTTAGAACTGTCTTAGATAAAAAGTTGAGGGTTTTGAAATTTAGATCAACATCCTTTAAGGTCTACTAATAAAATTTTCATCTTTTGTATTTGAAATATAATTCCATTCTTAAATTAGTTCATTAACTCACTGACACCTGATCATACAAGCTCTACGTTATTTTTTTTTAAATCACCAATTCTGAGTGTTTCTTTAGTTATCTTGGAATAGCATAGGAGTATTAGCCAATTTGTGTTATTTTCATTTTATGTTTCCCTGCTCATTCACCTAAATCCATCTAATTTAAATACGTTAAGAATCATGATCCTATCAGAATTTCAATACCTTTGTATTAAACTGTACTTTTAAGCATTTTCATGTTGCATAACAATCCAAATGTCAACATTAAAAATTAGTTCAGTATATAGATCAGGAATTGATCCCTGCTAGTCCTCAGCATCACAATATTAAATATAATTTTAGAGCTAAAAAGGACTTAGACCATCTACTTCAACTCCTTTATTTGATAGATGAAAAAACTGAGACCCAGAGAGGTATAACACTGATTGTCACACAGCTAGTCAGTAATGAGGTTGAAGTTAGAATGATAGCCTTCCTAACTACTAATCTAATGCTTTTTCCACTATATCATGTCTCTGTTTTAGAGTATATCTTAAGCTTTTTTATATTCTGCAAAATTTATCCTGCTTTCTGTATTTTAATTTTCTCTTGTTGAATTTGTTTTAACTTTTCAGTCCATCGTCTGATCATTAGAATTCCTAAAACTGTATTTTAAAACAAAGTAACTGAATAGTAATGACAACTGCATGGGAAAACTGAGATTTGAAGTAGTGCGGGAGACATAAGGTGATAGTAGCTTTCTTTATATTCATCTTACACAACCATTTTTTGGTGTTTCATATCCTCCTCATGGATTTAGTATTTCATTTGGCTTCACAATGGAAAGAAAAGAAAACTGAGCAAAAGCAGAGCCCACATTATCCTATTACCATGTCCTTATACTTTCTAGTTGGTCATTGTATCTGTGTGTGAAGTTTATCAAAAGTCCTCATTTTTCTAGAAGAGGCCTTAGCTACCAATCAAATGTCAGATAGACTCTTTGAAATCATCCAATTATTTATATCTTTACAGTACTTATGAGCAATTGCTCACAATCCCTTTAATATTCCATCTTAGAACCATAGACTCATAGAGCTGATTGAAAACCTAAAAGATTATTTAGTCAAACCCCCTCATTTTACAAATGAGGAAGCCAGTGCCCAGGAAAGTTGAAATGCCCTGAGGTCTTATAAGCCAGTTAGTGACAGAGCAAAGAGAACAACCCAGGTCTCCTTACTCCTAGAACAGTGTTTTTTCTATATGTTACACACACACACACACACACACACACACACACACAGAGTCAGGGTTAGAGAGCCCAAAAGATAAATCTCTTTTTTTTTTTTTGAATTCTTAATAAAGGGAAATATTATTGAGGCTACAAATCTTTCTTCACATGTCTGGTCTTCTCTGCTTCTGTAGTATGTGGAAGAAAGTGGAGGATTCAGTCAGTCAAAAAGCACTATGTTCCAACTGCTGGGGATACACAGAAAGGCACAACATCATCCTTATTCTAAAGGAGCTCATAGTCTAATGAGGGAGATAGCTTGCAAGCAACTGTGTCCAGACAAGATGTATACAAGATAAATTGGAAATAGTCAGCAGAGGAAAGACACTAGCAATAAGGGATATCAGGAAAGACTTTTTGTGAAGGTGGGATTTTAGCTAGTACTTGAAAGAAGTTATGAGGCAGAGATGAGAGAGAGAATGCCAGACATGGGGAGCGACCAGTGAAAGTGCCGGAGTCAAGAGGTTGAAGATCTTGTTCGAGGAACAATGTGGAGACCAGTATCGCTGGATTGCAGAGTATTCTTTGGGAAGTAAGGTGTAAGAAGACTGGAAAGGTTAGGAAGGGTTTAGGTTATGAAGAGCTTTAAAAGCCATGTGAGATTTTATATTTGATTGTGGAGGTGAGGGAGCTCCTGGAGTTTATTGAATTGAAGGGTAACAGGGTCAGACCTGTGCTTTAGGAAGATCAGTTTGGCAGATGGACTGAAGTGGGAAGATATTTGAGTCAGGGAGCCATCTCTTACTCTCAAGGTTAGGTATGTGTGTATGTTGGTGATATTTGTTTTATAACTAAATTACAGGAGATTTTTTTTTTAAAGGACGTTAATGAAATTTTAAGAAGTAAGTGAATTCAGTTGTCTGGGAAAATGTATGCCTCTTCTTAATTTAACTCAATTTTGCTAAAAATCTAGAGAATATTCTGCAAGGATTTATTAAGCATCTACTATATGCTAGGGATTGTGGCGTGGCTGCTCCCCTCAAGAAGCTTACATCCCACAGGGGTGGGAAGAAGGGTGGTATGGTTTGCACATAGATTGATTGCAATGGAGGATAGGAGAAAGAGAAAAGAATAGGCGGCACCTGAATTGAGACTTGAAAGAAGTGAAGGATTCTGAGAAGTGGAGATGAGGAGGGAGTGAATTACAAGACCAAGGTACAGCGTGCACAAATGCATATAGAAGCGAGAAAAGGGATGTCGGTTCAGGCAAAGGGACCAGTACAATAATCCAGGGACTATTACAGTAATCCAAATGAGAGGTCGTGACAGTGCCATGTGGCTACAAGGAAGGGGACAAATTTGAGAAATGTTGTCAAAGGAAAATTCACAGACTTTGGCAGTGATTATATGTGCACGGTGAGAAAGAGAGGTCATGTTCCTCATGTGGGGAGTGGGGTGGTACTATCAATAGAAGAGAAGTTGGGTAGAACACAGAGTTCAGGGGGAAGATAATGAGGTCACTTTTTTGGACATGGGAGTGGGGTGTTCTGGTACCAAAAGATATAGATGTCTAAAAGGCATTTGGAGATGAAGGACTAGGACACAATTAGAGATGGATATATAAATTTGTGAATCATTTGTATATAGGTGAATATTGAAAAGTGGGAGCAGAAAAGATTACCAAGAGAAAAAATATAGCAAAGGGTTCAGGGCAGAGCCTTGGGGGACACTTAGGGAGCAAGAGGAGAATGAAGAGCTAGTAAAGAAGAAGAAGGTGCCGTCATAGATAGGAGAAGCAGGAGAAATACTGTAACTGAAGCCAAGGTGGGAGAAAGTGTCTCAGAAGGAGAGAATGATCTGAAGCATCGAAGTCTGTAAAAAGGTCAAGGACAGTGAGATCTGAATAAAGGACACTGGATTTAGCATTAAAAGATCTTTGGCAGTCTTTGAAAGAACTGCTGCAATCAAGTGCTGGAGTCAAAAAGAAATCAGATTGTAATGGTTTGAGGAATGAGGAAGTGAGGAATCCAAAGACAAAATCTTGGGTATCAGGAAAAGTATTACAAATTAACCATAAAATTTCCTACCTATTTACAGAATTGTGTTCATCTGCACCTGGGATATTTCCTTCAGTCTGGTTGCTACACCTGAAGGAAGACATGAAATGAAGCTAGAGAAGGTTCCAAAAAGGACAGTTATAGTGAATGAATAATCAAGGAAATGAAAGGGTACTCATATAGGAAGTGATCGAAAATTTAAAAATTGTTTCTATACAATTCTTAAGTATATGACTGGGATGAAAACAGACTTGGCTCACCAAATCAGAAACCTAGAACTAACTTTTCCTTCACAATCCTGCCCAAAGCCCTGAACATAAAGCCAAAAGATCTGGGCTCCATTTCATCTCTTTGAACACTCGCTTCCTCATCTTCACAATGGAGATAATATTTGCACTACCTGCTTCACAGTGTTGTTATGAAGAAAGCATTTTATAAACTGTAAAAGGCATTATGAATTCACATTATTATTAACAGGCAAAAATGGAGTAAAAAATGACACAATAACAAACTTAGGGAACTTGTTGCATCTAGGAGATGGTATAATTTCAATAAGGATTTCTAGAAAATCAATAATTGATCTCTAACAGATAATATGTATTAATAATAATCCAGTAATAGTAACTGGAGAAGGAAATAGCAAACCACTTCAGTATCTTTGCCAAGAAAACTCCAAATAGGGTCATGAAGAGTCAGACTACTGAAACAACTGAACAACAAAAACAGGTAATAGCTAAGTCAAATCTGTTCTGGGATTATATTTTTCCCCCTCATATCCTGTTTGCAACATTTGTTTTTATTTAAATGTTTTATTAAAAATTGGACACTGAACTTCAAAAACACCAAGTAAGCTTGTTTAGTAACTTGTTAAGTTGTTCAGTCACATATGACTCTCCTGTGGACCATAGTATGCCAATACTCTCCATGGAGTTTTCTTGGCAAAGATACTGGAGTGGTTTGCCATTTCCTCTTCTAATTCATTTTACAAATGAGGAAACTGAGACTTACCCAGGTTCACACAGCTAATAAGTATCTGAGGCAGGATTTGAACTCAGATCTTCCTAACTCCATACCCAGCCCTCTAGCCACTGAACTGTCTAGCTACTTAGTAACTACTTAGATTTAAATTCATATCAAAGTATCATGTATGATAGTAGTTTTTCAATTACTCTAAGTTTTCATCAGGATTCTTTGTTCATTCATTCTTACTTTTATGGTGTGTATGCAATTCTTCTGCTCTTTTTTTTCTTCAAATAATTTCATTAAAAGTCTTTATCGATGTCTTTGTATTTTTCATACTTAGCCATCTTAATTGCAATATAGTATTCCATTATATTTAATGGGCTTCATTTTATTTAACTATTTCTCTATTTTTGAAATTTTATGTTGTTTCTGGTTTTTATGATTTTTATCTGTAATACTGCTATGACATAGTTGAGTAGATAGCTCTCTTTTGATGACACTCTTAAAGTCTACTTGCAGCACTGTAACTGTTGGCTCATAAAGCATGATTATTTTTGTAACTTTCACTGTATACTGCCAGATTGCTTCCAAAAAGATTTTACACATTTGCAATTCAACCAGGAATGAGTGAGTGTACTTGTTTTTCCACAACCCCACTATTAGTTTTATTGCTTCTTTCTTTTTTGCTAACTTTATGTGTAAATCTGTGCCTAAGAATTCTTTTAAATTTTATATTTTTGTTTATTAGTGATAGCTGAGCATTTTTTCAAGTGATTATTAATTTATATTTCTTCTTTTGAAAACTATCTATTCATATCCTTTAATCATTTATCTGTTGTGGACCAGGAAATCACCATTCTTATTTGGAGTATATTCCCAACCTTTTGGGGTAACATCACAAAGACACAAACCATCCCTTAAGGATATACCGTTGGATACTAAATGAATTTACCATTAGTCTAACCTATAGTGACATCTCTTATGTAAGTTTTTAATGATATTTCACAGTGAATATAATATCACCACATTAACACAATGTTCCTCTGAAAACATAAAAGGGGCAAGACGAGTCATAGCATGTTCATTGTAGTTTCTTTGTTTGAGAGAATATCCAAATTTACCCTTAAAATTGTGATAGAGCATAATATACACATTGCTTTAGTGGGAAAGCTCTGGAATGGGAGTCAAAATGCTTATACTCCGTCTTCACTTCTACCCCTTAGAATTCCTAGTTTTCTTCAAAGATCATCTCAAACTTGTGTTCTGCATTGATCCTCCACCCCCAGTTACTAGTCTTTTTCCCCTAAAAAATACCTTGTATGTATTTTGTAAGTATTTGTATATATGCGTGTTGTGTCCTTTGATAAAATTCAAGCTCCTTGAGGGCATTTTTCTCATTGTATCCCCAGTATTTATAGTGTTGGGAACCTAATGAGTGCTTAATAAATTCTTGTTGATAGATCAATTGAATGAATGAAGTATTTATCAAAAGCTTGCTTTGTGCAAAAGACTTCGCTAAGCATTAGGGATTCAAGTAGAAAAGTAAGACAGTCCCTGCCCTCCCGGAGCTCACATTCCAGTGCGGGTAGAAATAACACAAATGGAACAATTCAGCTACAGGTCAGATGGGAAATCCCGTTATCCTCAGGGTGCAGCAGCAAAGGAGATGTTAGTGCCTCTTCTTTAATAGCATTTCTATTTTATTTCTATTTCAAAAATCCTATCAGTTTTTGATATTGTACCATTGGACAGTGTTAAGGACTTCGGCAGTAAGAACTTTCATTTCTGGGTCATCCATCAGTAGCCAGTGATTCTAAGCACCAGCAGGAGCAGTGGCCAGGCTCTATCTCCACAGATGTTGTTTCCCAGTATGCTGGCTGAGGGCATTGGACTCGTGAGTTCAGGATCCAAGCCTTTCTCCATCAGAGTTTGAGGGAAGATGGTGATTAAGGTAGTAGTGGTAGTGGTGATCTGACTTGCCTGGAATATGGTGCCTAGCAGCTTCAGCTGGACTGGTTTGCTGGTCCATTCTCCACATCAGTCGTTTCCCCAGATGATGGCTGTGAGAACTGGCCTAGTAGCAGGACTGGTGGTCTGGGAGGTACTGCCATTCCCAGGGCTCCTGTGTCAATCTGACTATTAGCAATTGATCAGCAGTTGTCGCTGATGGTAATGAGGATGGTGGGCTCCCTCTCCATAATTATTTTTCCCCTCCACAATGGCTGTGCTGCAGTGGAAGCAGGATTGGTATCTGGGAGGTGCTATGTATAAATCAGTGGTTCTGGAAGAGGAAGAAACTTCTGTTTCCAAGACTCTTGGGCTCAGGATCTTGGACTATTTCCATCGTGGTCATAGTGGACTTCCAGCTCAGTAGTAGTCAACAATGAGGTATGGCAGCCAAGAAAGTAAGGTGATTTGAAGTGTGTGTGTGTGTGTGTGTGTGTGTGTGGACGTGTGCATGCATGTGTACACATGCTTTCCCCTAGAATATTAGGAAGGTATTACACCAAGCCTAAGTTTGCCTCTTTGTAAATTCTATACTTTTTTCCTTGTTCTGGACTCTGAAGCCAAAAAGAACAAGTTTAATCCTTTTTCCATGTCACAGCCCTTCAAATACTTGAAGACAACTATCATGTCTCTATTAAATCCTCTAGACATCTTTCTTTCTTGCTTTCCACACATACACTACATACACACACACATACACACACACACAGAGATAAATGATAATATATGTAGTATATATAATTTTGCCTAGGTCATATGAGTATGAGTAGAAATGCTTCCAGCCCAATACCCTCAGCCAGCACACTGGGAAACAACATCTGTGGAGATATAGCCTGGCCACTGCTCCTGCTGGTGCTTAGAATCGCTGGACCAGTGATTCTATGGATGACCCAGAAATGAAAGTTCTTGCTGCCAAAGTCCTTAACACTGTCCAATGGTGCAACATCAAAAACTGATAGGATTTTTGAAATAGAAATAGAAATTATATTAAAGAAGTGTGGAAAAGTAGGTTTGAATGGATATGTGTTTGGTATGACTACACATGTGTAACCTATGTCAAATTGCTTGAATATTCAATGAGGAAGGGAGGGAAAGAATTTGAAGTTCAAAATTAGAAAAAATGTTAAAATTGTTTTTATATGTAATTCGGAAAAATATTAAATTAAAAACATAAAAAATAATTAAATGCCCTCCCCCAAAAAAGTTTGAGTTAGATTTGGAAGGACTTTACTGTAACCATATGTATATATGTATGTATGTATGTATGTGTATTACTATACTATGTAGCATATATAGTGTATGGTGTATTTGTGTGTGTGTGTGTCTGGGACTAAGGAAGTATATGTGTGTGTATGTATATATTAGTCCTGAATGAGACAGAGAGTGTGTGTGTGTCTGGGACTAAGGAAGTGATGATTCTACTGTGTTGTGCCCAGTTTTAGACATTGAGAAGGTGGTGCCCTCAAAGGAGGGCAACCAGTTTGGAGAAGGACCTTGGGCTCATATTAGATGACGTTTGGTTAAAGAAATAGGTAATATTTATCCTAGAGAAGAGACTTATTGGAGACATGATAATTATCTTCAAGTATTTGAAGGGCTGTCATATAGAAAAAGGATTAAACTTGTTGTTTCTGGCCTCAGAGTCCAGAATGAGGAATAGAGTGTGAAATTTACAAAGTGGCAAACTTAGACTTGATGTAAGGAAAACCTTCCTAATAAATCTGGGGATAGTGGCTTCTCTTTCACCGGGTATCTTCCAGCCAAGGCTAGATAACCACTTGTTAGATATATTATGGGAAGTAATTTGTGTTCAGGTATGAATTGGGTTAGATGGCCTTTTGAAATTCCTTCCCACTCTGAGCTTCTTTGATTCTGTGCTAGACTGGACATAAGCAAAGATGTGAAGGAAGGCATTTTAGTTATAGAGAGCCGTGTAATGAAGCGTAGAAGAAGGAAAGTTTGATATTCAAAGGTCCACCTGTAGCAGAGTTTTGGTAGGTCTTTGAATTTGAAATACAGTGGACAAGTAGGTTTGAGCTAGATTTTGAAGAGCCTTTAATGCCAAGCTATGGACTTTTAACGTTATTTAGCAGACAAAGGAGGGTTACTGAAAGTTTTTGAATAGCAGAGTGAGTTAAACATAGTTGTGCCTTATTTGGAAAATTCATCTGGCAGTAATATGTAAGATGGATTGGAGAGTCGGGAAGACCCATTAGGAAGCTATTGATAAAAACAGCCTCAACTAGAGCAGGTAGTAAGAATGATAAAGAAGGGATAGATTCTTTTTTTAATTTAATATTTGTTTTTTCCCCAATTACATGTAAAAACAATTTTAACATTCTTTTTTCAAATTTTGAGTTCCAAATTCTTTCCCTCCCTTCCTCTCCTCCTCCTTCATTAAGAAGGCAAGCAATTTTATGTAGGTTATACATGTGTAGTCATGCAAAACGCATTTCCATGTAAGTCATGCTGTGAAAGAAAACAGACAAAGAAAAAGAAAAAGTATCTTTGTTCTGCGTTCAGGCTCCACCAGTTCTTTTTCTGGAGATGGAGTACCTTTCATCATAAGTCAAGAAGTGTTATAGATTCTACAGAAGGAATAAGATGTAACAGCTGATTAGATTTGTTAGATGTAGGAGTAGGAAGAATTAGAGATGACTCAGATTATAAGCATGGGAGGATAACAATACTGTTGGTCAAAATAAGGAAGCGTGGGGAAAATCATGAGTTCAGTTTCACTTGTTGAGTTCCAAATGCCAGTGGGATATCTAGTTGTCATATACAGCAAGGAATGGCAGGCTCAGGCCTAAGAGAAAGGTCGGAGCTGGAAATGTAGGTTTCGAAGTCACCTACATAAAGGTAATAGTTGAAAAATTCAAGTTGGCAAAATGTGTAAGGGAGAGTGGAGAGAGAAAGGAATAGCAGCAAGGATAGAATCTTGAGGGAAGGGGGTAGCACCTGTGTTCAGAGAGCTAAAACAGGAAGAAAAGTTAAGAAAGGAGGTGAAAATGGAGCAGGAAAGAGACCATAAGAAAAGAATCAGAAAATATAACATTACAGAAACCAAGAAAATACAGAATATCAAGAAGGGTATGGCAAATCATTTCAGATGATGCAGAGAGGTAAATAAGGCCAAAGACTGAGAAAATACCATTGATTTAGCAGTTGGAGATAAATGGCTTTTAAGAGGGCACTTTCCAGTCAAATGGTACCATTAGAATCCATATTACAAGAGGCTGAGGCATAAATGGATGGTGAGGAGAAGGAGGCATTCATTGTAGACCACCCTTTGAACAAGTTTGGCGGAGAAAGGAAGGAGCAATGGGAGTTGAGCTTGAGGGAAGGTTTTATTTTTATTTTCTGGAAAAAAGAAAATTGAGGATGACACAAGAAAGAAGCCAATAGAAAGGAATATTGAAAATACAGATAGATAAGGAAGTTATAATTGAGTGAGATCCCAAAGGAGATGAGAGGCAATAGAATTGAGTACAGGTGGAAGAGACGGCTTTGGCCAGGAGGGCCATACCTCAGAGACAAGAGGGAAAGAGAAGATGGATGAATTCAGAGAAATTTTTTAGTATGAGCACATCAGGATAAAGAGATGGGAGGGTTAAAGGACTTGCTGACATTGATAGCTTATATTTATGCAGTATTTTAATATTTACAGAGCATTCAGTGTCTTCAGTGAGGCAAGAGGAGAAGGGTTAGGCATAAGAGAATAGGATGTTCATGAGGCAATGAGTTGTAGTAGAAAAAGCCTTGAATTTAGAATCAGAAGATCTGATTTTTAATCCCAGATCTGCTTATTAATGGGAACAAATCACCTCACTTCTCTGTGACTCAATTTACTGATCTGTTAAATGAGTCAGTTGGATGAGATGATCACTCTTCCCCACCAAAATGAGCTCTTAAATTCCCTTGAAGCTCTAGATCTGATGATCTTATAAATGGCATATAAAAGGATTATCTGGAGATTTTTTCCCTAAGGAGTTCAGTAATGGCTTGTTCAATTTCTTTTTCTGAGATGGGGTTATTTAAGTATTTTACCTCCTGTTAATCTGGGAAGTTTATATTTTTGTAAATATTCATCCATTTCACTAAGATTGTCAAATTTATTGGCATACAGTTGGGCAAAATAGTTCCTAATTATTGTTTTAACTTCCTCTTCCTTGATGGTGGATTCACACTTTTTATTTTTGATACTGGTAATTGCTTTTCTTCTTTTTTTTTTAATTAAATTAACCAAAAGTTTATCTATTTTATTGGGTTTTTTTTTAAACCAGTTCTTAGTTTTACTTATTAGTTCAATAGTTTTCTTAATTTCAATTTTCTTAATTTCTCCTTTGGTTTTTAGTATTTCTAATTTGGTGTTTAATTGAGGATTTTTAATTTGTTCTTTTTCTAGTTTTTTTAGTTGTATGCCCAATTCATTGATCTCTTTTTCTATTTTATTCATGTAAGCATTTAGAGATATAAAACTTCCCCTAAGAACTGCTTTTGCTGCATCCCATAAGTTTTGGTATGTTGTCTCATTATTGTCATTTTCTTGAATGAAATTTTTGATTGTTTCTATGATTTGTTGTTTGACCCATTCATTTTTAAGGATTAGATGATTTAGTTTCCATTTATTTTTAGTCTTATCTTTCCATGGCCCTTTATTACATATAATTTTTATTGCATCATGATTTGAAAAGGATGCATTTAATATTTCTGCCTTTTTGCATTGGATTGTGAGGTTTTAAAGCTTGAGTACATGGTCAGTTTTTATGTATGTGCCATGTACTGCCAAGAAAAAAGTATATTCCTTTCTATCCCCATTCAGTTTTCTCCACAGATCTATCATACTAACTTTTCTAATATTCTATTCACCTTAACTTCTTTCTTGTTTATTTTGTGGTTAGATTTATCTAGTTCAGAGAGGGGGAGGTTGAGGTCCCCCACTAGTATAGTTTTGCTGTCTGGTTCTTCCCGTAACTCCCTGAACTTCTCCTCTAAGAATATGGATGCTGTACCATTTGGTGCATATATGTTTAGTAATGGTATTACTTCATTGTCTATGGTGCCTTTTAGCAGGATGTAGTTTCCTTCCTTGTCTCTTTTGATAAGATCTATTTTTGCTTTTGCTTTGTCTGAGAATCAAGATTGCTACCCCTGCTTTTTTTACTTCAGCTGAAACATAATATATTCTACTCCAGCCTTTTACCTTTACCCTGTGTGTGTCCCTCTGTTTCAAATGTGTTTCCTGTAAACAACATACTGTAGGATTATGGTTTTTAATCCATTCAGCTATCCGCTTCCATTTTATGGGAGAGTTCATCCCATTCACGTTCACAGTTATGATTACTATCTGTGTCTTTTTCTCCATCCTATTTCCTCCCTATTTATGCATTTCTTTCTGCTTTCTCCCTTTCCCTCCTCACTAGTGTTTTGCTTTTGACCACTGCCTCCCTCAGTCCCACATCCCTTCTATTAGCTCCCTCTCTTTTCTTCCCCTTACTGCTTCTTCCCTCACTTATCTCCTCCCTCCCTTTTCTTTACCCTTTTCCCTCCTAATGCCTATAGGGCAAGATATAAAAGGATTATCAAGCAAGTAGTAAGAGTCTAAACCCATGCCATATAGTTTATAGTGGATGAGATCCTGATTTCTCTCATTTATTTTATCAGCATGCTTAGCAAACCCATGTGCAGGCATGTGCACATGGTGGGTGTTATATAGGATTGGGAATCAGCAGGGCTAGAAGGGTGGAAAGTCAGCCGAGCAGAAAAGATGCTCTGATAGTGAAAAGCCATCTAACAAACAGGGTCTCCCAGGGGAAATCTCCATGCAGCCAAATTATTTTACAGCTAGAGCTCAAATATTTAGGCATTTTATGGATGTGTGTTGCTTTTTCTGTTATTTTTATCATAGCCTTTTATTGTACTTTTTTAATATTTGCATTCAGTTTCCAGCGTAAGGACTTTCAAAGAAATATTTACTTTATACAGTATCATTTCTTTTTCTCAGTTTTCTGATACCAAGAATCATAGGACCACAGATCACATAGTTTTGTAACTAGACAGGATGCAGAGGCCATTTGGTGAAACCTTCCTCATTCTGCAGATCCAGAGGCAGTTTAATCAAATACCTTCATTTTTATAGGAGAATAAACTGAATCCAAGGGAAGATAAGTGACCCTCTCTCCCCTCCCCACCACCTCCACCCATGGTCATATAGCTAGCATAAACAGCAGAGGTGGGATTATTCTCCAAAGCCAAGGGTCTCTCCACTATACCACAAATTTCTCTTAAGCATAGTTGTACATCTATGAAGTAGTTCTCAAAATCAAGACTTTGTATGTGTCCTAGTCCTATATTAAATTCACCTGTTAAATAGCTTCCCAATGTTCTATTCTCCCAGTCTTTTCTCAGGAGGATCCCTTTTTAAGATAAAACAAATTCTGACATGATAGTAAATTGTATTATTAGTATCCAGTAATTGAGAAAATCTATATGATGAGGAATTCAGTATTAAATATTCAGTAATGCTTTTAAATGAATTTGCATTTTAATCACATCATCATGTATTTGAAAATAATATGTATGTTCATGACATATTATTCGTTCTATGAAAGGAAGATTAACTTCTTTATGGATCCTGTAGAATAATTTCACAGTTCATAGGTTAGGAGCCACTACCCATATTCCCTTGTTTGGTAGGCAATTTACTTGAAGACTTGTGAAGTAGCTCATCAATTTAAAAAGCATCAACCCATAAGTATATAGTAATAGTTTAAATACCTCCTTAGTCCTTTGAACAAACTAAACCATTATCCATTATCTTTAATTTTATTAATCTATTTAGTGTTTTATTCCTCTCTTTTTTCAGCTTCCTGCTACAAATAAATTTGGAAAATTTAGTGAAGCCCAAATGCCTTATCATTTCTTATTCTTTCTTCCTTATTTTCTTCCACTTACAACTAAAATTTGAAACAGAATCTCTGCATAAAATATTGTTAGCTTGGACATGCTCAATAGGCAGAATATGTTTATCATGTTTTAAAAATATTTGTGGTCTTTTTGTCAAGCCACATAGAAAATTCCAAAAATTTTCTGAAAAGAGTTGTGATTTGAAAAGTGTACATTTTTTGAACATTAATGTATAAAGCCTTTTGTAGGCACTACAAGAAGGCACAAATGTAGATAATGACTTATGATTGTCAGTTTCCTAACAGAGCTGTCTGAACATAGAATGGATTGCCTTGGGGCACAAAGTAAGGAGTGGATGCTAAACAGTCTTCCAGTGAGGTGGAATACTCACTGGAATACCCACTACTTGTGGGTGTTACATAGAGGAGATTCATGTTTGAAGTAGGGGTTAAACTGGATGACATCTCAAGTCCCTTCCAACCATAAGAGTCTGTGGTTCAAATCATTTCATTATATTTTTGAGGTTTTCTTTAATTTATTTTAATTTTTTCATGACTTAGTTGAATATGGCACTCTATTATTTTTAGACCTTTTAAATAGTCTTCTTCAACCACAGCCAAAGAATGGAAAGTTTGAATCATCTCTTCCTCCTTAAATTTTCCTAGAACACTTCATCTTGCTCTCTTCTTTTATTCCATTACAATCTACCTTGTGTTATTTATTTTAGTGCATATCGTGCCCCACTATTAGAATATAAATTCCTTAATGATAAGAACTATGTAGTTTCTCATCTTTGTAACTCCAGTGATAACTACAGTATCTTGCAAATAGTAAGTTTTTAATAAACGTTTGTAGAATTAAAACTAAATGCTTCAGGGTTGTTTTCTCCCTATACTTTACATACATCCTATACTCTCATACCGGGATTGGAAGAAGTATTTCTGTCTTAGCCATTTAGTGCACCATATGACGACTAGATTTCTGACCTAGGCAGATTTTCAGATCCCAGCTTTATAAGTGAGTGATCTGTGTAAATCTGAAGGGACTGAATGTGACTGGAACACACCCATTTTTTCCTGTAGCCATCATTTTCTGCTTGTATTCAAAGTGTCCTTACAACTTGTCATTAGTTCTTAGTAGGTGCCTAAATTATTAAAGTAGCAGGTGATTCCTCAGGTTCTTTTTCCCTTTGATTAGGCAATACCTAGCAGCTAACATTTACTAAAGTTTTAGGATTAACAAAGTGCTTTCTTAACAAAAACCTGCATGTGGTATTAGCTCATGTTGTAGTTGAAACTATTTAAACTGAGTTCAGAGAGGAAGAAAGACTCATGACTTTTTACATTACTAATAGAAAGCACCTCATGCTACCTCTCCTTAATCTGTTATCATCTGGTACATCTTTCTCATACAGTAGGTAGCAATCGTGACTTTTCTTGTTATTTTGTGATTATAAATCAAAATATTTTCTCAGAGAAAAATTTCCAGGATTTTCCTTTGTTTTCAATACTAGACTCCTGCCCCATTTGTGGGATGCTGATTCATTACTATATTTGCTTTTATCTAAACAGTTTCCTATATTGAATACTGATCTGCAAGGAATGAGTGGCAATCAAGAGAAGCAGTGCTGGTGGGGAAAAGCGCTGTACTCTCCCCTTTTTCCTGGATCAGAATGTGAAGGTAAACAGTCTTACAGCGAGCACACAAGTAAATCTGACGCTGAAATGCAGTTCCTGTGTTAACTAGATAGCGTGTACACGGAGCATACATGAGCACTAGACAGTGTGTGCATCACTTTCCAAGTTCACTTTTTACCGGAGGGTGAAAAGATCAGCACCCAACTTAGCCTTTTCTATAGCTATATTATTTGACTCACATGGATATTGTAAAGAAATTGCACAAAATGCTCACCCATTTTACAGATGGAGAAACTGACATTCAGAAAGCTTAAATGGCTTGCCCAAGGTCACAGAGTAAGTAGGGAAACTAGGATTTGAATCTAGATCTTGTACCTCAAAGACTAGTATTCTCTCCACTGTATAACATTGCCTTTTGTCTGTAGTTATATTCTTCTTGAGCACCGTAGCTATTTTCTGCAAGCTCACTCACAGTAAAGTAACTTTTTCAAAAACATCACCTTATCTCTTTGTTCCCAATAGTTAATGGCTGTGCTTTAGTCTTTAAGTTTCTCTTATCACATTGTAATAGGGTTTCTTCTGTCACTCTGCCAGTGACGCATCCATTTTGCTCTATAACAATTGGTTTGACAGTTTGGTTCTGTATATCCTTTGTATATATCTCTAGTCTATCAATAAGTGAAGTTACAATTATAATGTGTTCAAAACTAATCATCAGAATAAAGCTCAGGCTCTTAATTTGTTAATGTTATTTTTCCACCTCTCAAAATATGGCATGTTGGCAACATGGTTGACATAGCTCAAGTTGGATATATAATCTCCATTTGGCAAGTAATAGTGTCCTGCCTTGTGACGTGTCTTCTATTTTGTCTGTTATTTACAATTTTTGTTGTTATTTGACTTTGTACATATTTAATGTATTGTGTCTTCAACTATACTGTAGGTTCCTTGAGGGCAAAGTCCATATCTTAACATTACTGATATTTCCTATAGGACAAATTACTATGCCTGTCACATAATAGATGCTCAGCAAAAATCTGTTGCTTTTCTTTAATGTGGTATATTAGAATTAACTTTATTGAAAATTCTGTATGCTTTCCTGGAGGTTTGTACTATGGCTGATTAATTTAGTTGGTGAGAGCAACAAGTTAGTAAGGCAGGTTTAATTCCTATGTAGGACAATGAATTTCTTTTCTCTCATCTACAGTCACACTCTACATCTTTAATCCTAGCCAGGCATTTTGAAACATGTGCCTTTGGCCATAAAGGCCACTAAGTGAGACAGTATAGCTCATTCAACACTTTCAAAGTACATACCTTCCTTTGCTGTTGGCAAGTCATTAGCACCATCCTTAAATGCATAGCGTATCTGTAGAATATCAGATCTAAAAGAGATTTTAGATATGGTGTATTCAACTCCCTCGTTTTATAAATAAGGGAGAGTGATGCTGAGAGAACGGGACATAGTTTGCCCAGAGTCACACAGTTTATGGCAAAAATAGGACTGGAATCAAAATCGCCTGTCTCCTGTTCCAGTGCTTTTCCATTAACCTATGTCACGTGCCATGTTAATGTACAAAGTATAAAAAAAAGTATATATATATATATTTATATAAAGTATAAAATAATGTATAAAGATTCTGTTGGTATTAGTATTCTGGTACAGTTGGTACATGGTGAATTTGATTATTAACCTTACATCTCTGGTTGTACATACAATTTCTCTAACATATACTTATAGTAATTAAATCCTTAAAGCTGTGTTAACTGCAAAGTAGCATACCCCTTATATACAAGTTTAACTTGTACTGAATTAGTAATAGTGTATGGTCTGGAATGAGTTATGCATAATTTGTTATGAGTTCAGTCACTATAATGTTTGACAGGGGGAGAAGTGTTCCTGGAACTCTGGCATTGTCAAGCATTCCTATAGAAATTGGAGTTCCTAATATGAACTGGATTAGAGTAGTCATGAAATAGCAGGCACACATACACCCAACTTTTTTGATCTCTCCTTAGCTGTAGCAATTGTTTAGGTTCCTAAAATCTCCTTACTGTTACTGGGTATTTACTTTTACCATCTCCAATTCTGGGAAATTTAAGTTGCAGGAATTTATTGAAGGCTAAATTAATGAATGTCTGTGAGATGCTTTGGATTTGAAGAGTGAGGTCCTTATAAAAATGTTCAACAATAAAGTTCTTCTCATGTGCTACTTCAAAACACGAAGGTCACTCTAAGCTCAGGAGTGCTGTGCTGCACTATACTGTGCCAATGGTACATGAACTCTGGCAAGTCCTACCAATCTGGGAAGGCTTTGAGTTCAGACCTGGCTTCAAGGATCATCCTTTGAGTGGCTATCTTGAGCATCAGCCAAGAAACTTGGCCATCAGATGATTCTATTTTTTTTTTCCCACAGCAGCCCATGAAGGCATCCGTTAAAGTATGAAGAGGTTGTGAATTTGAATTGAGAAGTGCCATTCTGGGGAATAAAAAAATATAGTATTGTTAAAACCTCCTAAAATTCAAGGAGCATCAGTCGTTTACATTCTTTAGCATATATACAATCACCTATCACAGTACAGACAAATAGTACCTAAGTGGGTGGATGAGTACCATGACTAGTCAGACTTGAAGATATCCTTTTGGGTAAGAAGGAGTGACTCTAAGAACAGAAAAAACATGTTTGTACCCAGCCGTCAGGAGGATGTGATGTGGTAGGTCCATATATGCCCAAGGATGCAGCATGAGACAGTTTGGTCCTGACCAGGAAGAACAGTTAAATTCTATTCAAAGCCATGATGAAGCATAGTTGAGTTATTAGGGCTCTCTTTTCCCTCTGCCACCCCTTCCCCAATGAAAACCCAGAAAATTTTAATGGTGCTGTTTGGAGTGCCTAAAAGCTATCAGGAAACCTAGTTGCTCCATTTCCAGGACTACAAAAAAACAGCTCAGACTTTTTCTTCATAGAGTCAGGTCCCTATAATCCCCTTTCATGCCTCAAACAGCCTTCCTTTAAGGGATTTGGCCATTACTACACACTACCATTATTCTTTATTGATAGTTATTGAATTGAATTGAATTCTGTCCCTCTTCTGTAATTCCAGTAAAATGAAGGCTATTTGTTGGAAGATGCTTTTTCAGAGGGGTTTTGTTTTTGTTTGTTAGAGGAGATAGGGAGGGAGATGGTGGGAGCAAATGGGAAGCAAAGGTGAATGAACTTTGAAATTTCATTGATGTCTCTGGAATACAGTTATACCAGCAATATAATCTTTAAAAATAAAAAAGCTCTCAAAAATAGATACAGTTCATTTTCTTTATTCACCACATTGTCTAAATTATTGCCTTATTAGAATTTGGTACAGTGGAAAGAGCCTTTGCTCTGGATCTGAGGACCTATCTTCAAATCCTACCTTTGACACTTGAAGTTATTTAAACCCCTTGGGCCTCAGTCAGTTTCGTCATCTGGAAAATGAAGGGTTTGGTTTAGAAATCCTTTGAGACCTCTTCATCTCAAAATCTATGATCTTATCGTATACTGTGGTCCCAAAGGTTGTGTCGTATTTTGGATAGTGAGCAGGCATTGAGATAAGAAAAACCGGGATTCATATCCTGGTTTTGATACCTACTAGCTGCATAACCATGAGCAAATCAATTAACCACTCAAGGTTTCAGGCGGAACTCTCCAAGACTGAGTTGCAATGTAACTAAATGAGTGTTATAATAAAAATAGTATGTAAAATTGTTTAATAACTTTGTCTTTCCCTCTCATCCTCCCTCTTTTTTTGTTCTCTTGCATTCAAAATTCATAAGAATGTTATACAAATACCAAGAGAGAGAATGGCTTGGAAGAATATCCAGATGTTAAAGAAATACCCAACGATGGAGAGCATCTGTTAGATTTTAATAGAGTAAGTATTACTTTTAGAATTGTACTGCTGCTAAAGCACCAACTCCTTGCCCCTACACACACTTTTTCTATTTCTGTTAAAATAACAATTCAAATCATTTTCTCTACAAAACCACTTCTCTGTCATTTATTTTTTATCCTACCCATCAGCTTTAACCCAAAGGTCTGAACATTCTGTGTGGAAACATATGCTTTATGCTCTTCACAGATTTCTCTCCCTGTACAAAATATGGGAGGTGGGAAAATTGTTGTGTCTCTGTATAAAAGGAATATGTCACAAACAAACTTTGTTAACAGATAAAATACCAGTTTATTCAATCATAGCCTTTGAGACCTACTAGAAACTGTTTATCTATTCTTAGGTGTCTTCTGTTTATGAAGCAAGGTGTACAGAAGAAAGAAATCCTGGAACAAAATCAAATGGCTTCCGGAAAAAATTATATTCCAGTGACAGTTCCAACTCCGAAGACACAGCCTCAGAAGGTGGTAGTGAATGGGCTGATCCTTGTGAAGAGGAGCTTTTTTCTCGAACTCATCTATGAAACTGCAGAGTAGTACCAATTGTCTAAAAAAGTAATATGTGATGGAAAACTCCTTTTTGTGAGACCTGTTACTCTAAAACAACAACTTGGGTTTCCTCTTCAAGTAACTGATTCAGATGTGTATTTATCTTTCTCTTCTTGCTTATTTTATGGTTGAGGATAACTCTCCTCTTGGAACATTTTTTCCCCCAACCTGTTCAATTCTTGGCTATTTGAAATAGACTAGATTGTGTTGTCAATTCAAGAATGGGTGTGCATGTGCTTATCTTAGATGCATCACTGCTCTTTGCCTCTTAACTGCAGTTATTTTCATTTGTAATTGCAGCCTCACCACTATTATCTTATTAGCATTGCAGTGTCTATAACTCCTTCTGCTATTCAGAGACTTTAGCTTTTGGCACATTTTGGCTTCGTTCTCTAAGAACTAGGAGATAAATACTGAACACTGTAATTTATCAGTGCCTTTCTGAATGCAGGAGAAGAGCATGAATGACTTGTCTAGTCTTCATTCGGTAAAATCTCATGTAAATTTGAAGTAGGAACAACAAGGTTGTGCTTTAGAGACTTACAGAATACTGTGTTTTCTATCTTAGGATATTTTCCCCCCTAAATAAACCCACAGAGGATTCTATGGTTTGTGATTTTCTTGCTAACTGGAGAAGCCAAGGATTTTTTTTTAATTTTTGGTATGTGTGGAGGCAATATGAGGGGGTTGCAGTCTCTCTTCTGTTTCTTTCTTTTCCCCTTTCTTCCCCTTCTCTCCCCCTCTTTTGTGCTTGTCTTTTCCTTTCCAGTCCAGTCTCTTTCTTCCCCTATCTTCTCCCTCCCCCTTTCTTCTCTCTCTTTTTTTCTACCTTCTCTCCTTTCTCTCCCCCCCCTTTCTGTCTCTATCTTCTATCTCCTTTCCTTCCACCTCTCCTTTCAGTCCCTCTCTCTCCCTCCATCTCTCTATCTCTCTGTCCTTTTCCTTCTATTATAAAGCTGATGAACATTGAGAAATAACACCAAAAAATGTCATGGGGGTTGGGGCTGGGGAAAACTGGGATTTGTGATGGTAAATCTTTTAACAAGAAATAAGGACTATGTCTCCTTGCAAATGATTACCTTAGTGTAACCTGAAATGCATCCTGTATTGATTTTGAGCCTATTGAACTCATCTAAAATGCTCATATTTTAAAGTGTTTTATATGCAAAAAAGGTCACACTTCACTTGAAAGAAATCTTTGGCTGCTGCAGTTAGCCGCTGTTGTGGCTGTAATCTAGTAGATCTTGTAGTTCATTTTGTGTTTTCTGAGAGAATGTTAGGGGCAAGTTATGTGTGTGGTGGGTGGGTGGGTGGGGTGCAGGAGTAATGATTTTCAACATACACGTGTGATTGCAGTAGTGATGGTTGCTTTCTGTGACTTGCTTTTAAATTTTCTTTTGTTAACCTAGACAGTCAGTACATCGTCAAGTTATATCTGTACAAGACTATCAACTCCTAGTGCTTTTAACACATTATGCAAAATGTTGAAGCCAGGAGGAGCAATATTTGCGAAACCTAAACATTCTAAGTTTTTACCAACTCATCGTTTTAAGAACTAATCTATACAATAGCAGCATGTCTAGAACATCAGGAAGTGTAGAGAGTCCAATGTTGACTTGAAAGCTTAACTATTCATTTTGACAGGCAATAAGAACTCATACAAATTCTGTTTGAAACGTGAGCTCAACTGGCTTTGAAAATATGACATTTGATTTTGATTAAGTAATTGGGTTTTGTTGCCTTTTATTGATAACATGGAAAACACTGTCTAAGGTTGTAAAGTCATTTGAGGAGGTTATATATGTCCTTGCTGTTGGAAACCCTGATTAAATTGGCTAGGTTTGATCTTGTTAAATAAACAGAATTATATGAGGGTTTATATTTCTGCAGCAAATCATTTAACACTTTCAAGGGGTTTTTTTGTTGTTGTTATTTATTTACAAACTTTGGATAAATTTTTCTGTAACTTTATTCTAGAGCTTCCTTAAAAAAAAAATTGTTGTTAACCACCTACACTGACAAAAATTGTGAACAGTGAAGGCAAAAAAAATTTTTTTTTGACTTTGTAAATTCCTCAAATTAGGACAGTGGATATTGTCATAGAAATTGTGGATAGGGTAGCAAAGATGAAATAGACACATTTCAAACACAACCTTCAGCCCAGTTTCTTTTCAACTGAGCTGCTTCTCTAGGAAGAAGGGGCTCCGAATGGCAGAGGTGCTGACTTGACTCCCATCATGATGGAGAAAGGCAGCCCTTGTAAAGGGGAGGGGGTGGGACAGGGAGGGTCTGGGCAATAACAAATTATGTCTTTACTTGTTTCCATACTTAAGTGGCTCAGAAGCTTTCAGCAAGAGAGTTGAAGTGTGATTTTTAGTTATTTGTATGGATAGACACAAAACATCATTAAAGGTTGGCAAAACGCTGAAACGCACTGTGGGATGAAGCGCGTGGCAGATCCATAGCACTGAAGGATCAGTTTTCCATTCCTGGGCTGAGATTTGTTTCTACTTTTTTGCTTCAAGTGGTTGTATTGTTCTGATTTCACGTACACCAGAGTAACTGATTTTGTTTTCTTGTGGAGTTACTTAACACCAAATAAAAATTTAAAAGGACAGTGTTGGGTTTTCATTTGGGAGAGTACACAGTTCTTTTAGAAACACATCAGTCATGGCCTCCTACTGGTAGTATGGAAAGGGTCCTGGACTAAGAGCCAGAACACTTGAATTCTCCCACTTAACAGTGATGTCACCTTCCTCTTGGGCTTCACTCTCTCACCAGAACTAGGTGATCACTTAAGTCCCTTCCAGAGTTAATGTTCTATGAATATGATTCTCCGAGTTAATGTATTACAGGAAGAGCCCTGGGGTCACAATGCTTGAAACTAAGGTTTGACAGCTATTAAAGTAGTCCTTAGATCCTTCATCCTGCCTTAGAACTGATCCTGGGTTCTCAGAATCTGTTCCAGCAGAGCATAATGTCTGGCAGGGTGAACCAATGGAAAGGCTTCAAGCATGGGTCGGGTGACCAACTGTGTGTCTCTTTAATCTTCACCAGCCCAACTAAGCCTGGGAGACAAGGTTGCCACCAGGAGATGAAAACTGTTGGCTAAGTCATAGAGGTGCAGTAATCTGTACCAATAAAGTGAAAATCCATAACAATGAAACCAGGTATCTTTTTAAATATTAGTGTATATTAAAAAAAAAAAAAGTATAAGGTATCTGACCAATATCCTCCTAATTACTTCAAATATAAAACTAATAAAATGTTAGTGTTATGATTCTGCAATTAAAACATATCCAAAGCCCTGCTTTCATTCATTACTAACAGTTGAATAGCCTATTAAGATACAATCATGCTTACACAAACCCATGAACCTGAAAAAGTGACTCTCTATGTATTTTAATATCAAAGCTCTAATACAAATAAGACCATTTCTAAGATCCTGACTCTAAAAATCTCTTCTTTAACCAGTCTCCTATTGGCCCACCTCTCTTATACTTCCTTTCTCACTCCTTATATGTTCCTTACCCACTTGCTGCACCTCCACCCCAGCCATAACATTCAGTTCCTAAATTCCTCCCTTTTCTTTCTGTCTGCTAAGTTTATTCTGGCCTTACTTTCCTTCCTCTCTAGTCTTAACCCTATGGTAAAACCACCCAATCTTCAGTTTCTTGCCTCTTGAGCTACCACCATTTCCACCTTGCTAAACTTTAGTTCCTTCTATCTGCCTCATTTATTCCTATTCCTGAGCTCCTGATTGCTCCTAGAAGAAATTACGAAATCATGCTGATTAGGGCTACAATAAATTGATGCTCTCTACCCTTAATGGCCCTCTCTGCTGGGTAGTAATTCTTTTACTCATCTTTTATTGACTGTCAATCCCACTCCCCCAACAGGTGATCCTTGCTTTCTCTTCTTTCCTCGACCTTCTAACACCATCCTATTCTTCCTCATTTTTCAGCATATGATTTATGTGACCTTGGATTTGGGCAGACATCATGGGAACCTTAAAGACAAGTGAACACTCCATCTTAGAATTAGTGATAGAGAAATAGAGGAAAGTTGGGAATTATCTGACATGTCATCCCAACTTTGGAGAGAGGAAATTTCAAAGAGTTCAGAAAAGGATAAATAAGACACCATGAACTGAAATTATATAAGGGAAATCTACCCAGAAGGGAAGAGAAGCTCTTGATGGAATTCTGAAGGTACAATCTCAGTTTAGAGAATGAAGAGGGGAGCATGTCCAAAGGTAACATTGTATGCACAGGGAACTTTCATCCCACTAAGATTTTAAAATGATGATGGACAGCAATGACATTAATAGAAATGGGAGCCACTAATCCATGTATAAGTTTCCCTGTGGGCTGTATATTAACTTAGTTTTTAAATGTAAAGTTATGTATTATGTTTTATTGTATTTTCATTTATTTTGTTAAATATTTCCCACTTGCATTTTAATCTGGTTGGGGTGGCACTTGAGACTTGACACCTCTGCCGTAGAGTATTAAAGCCTGCCTCTGTCTACAAGAATAGTGTCAGGAATGTCAGATCAGAAGAGCTGAGACTAGGGAGGAAGGCCAATGATCACAAAAAGGTTTTGTATTAGGTGTACTGGTAAAAGGTGAAAGACTAGGACCAGTGCTGGGGATAGGCAGGACAGGAAAGGAGGAGAGAAGGTAATTGTTTCTGTTTCCTATGCTAAGAATAATCTTTGGGCTGGAAAGGACAGAGCATTCATGCTTAATAGTATAGGGAATAGTGTAGGGAATTGGTACCCTAAATAAGGAATATAGTAAAAGCACCTCGGTGTCCTTGATAAATTTGCGTTATCAAGTCCAGACTAACTCTATAACAATATACATGAGAGAACTTAAGGATGTTATTGAGATATAATAGCATTGGAGAGGGTAAGGTGCCAGTTTTTAGAGCAAGGAAGAGACTGGAATCTACAAACTAGACCAGTGAGTTTAGTGAAAATCCAGAAAAAGGAATGGCTGCCTCAGAACAGAGCTTCAATAACAGGTCCTACCAAAATGCTCTTCTGTTTTTTAACAGAATTACTATACTGGCAAATCAGGCAAATGCTGTAGATAGTTTATCAAATGCTTTACCAAAATCTAAGTAGTCTATTCTTAAAGAAAAGGTGAGAGAGACAAGAGTATAATTTAGGTGGATCTGGGACTGATTGGCCTGACCCAAAGAGTAATCATTACTCAATTGATGACTCCTCAGAAGGTCTCCTGGGTTGTGTTCTCAAGGATCTGAGTGTGGCCCTTTAATATATACTAAAATCTCCTTTGTCTCTTCCATTTTGTAGCCAAACTCCTTGTTTAACATTTTTATCAATGTCTTGGAAGAAGGGATAAATGATATGCTTATCAGAGAGCATCCCTAGGTGGAGCTAAGCCACTCAGCCTTAGGATCATGCTGCTTTACCCCCACTTGCCATTTCCCCTACCGTTAACTGCTGCAGCTCTTTCACCCTTTTAAACCAGACCCCCAGGGATCTTGCTTAGGAGAATCTAAGACCTGCTGCTGCTTTATCCTCCAAATCTAACTTCCAGAGACCATGGGCCTGCAAGAACTAAACCACTCAACTCTAAACTTCCCTCCCTGGCCACCATTCCTCTTTATTTCTTGCTTCTCCCATTAGAATGTAAGCTCCTTAAGGGCAGGAACTTACTTTTATATTTCTTTCTTCAGTGCTCAGCACAGTACCTGGCACATTAATAAATCTTTTCTTATATTCATTTATCAGATTTGCAGGAATTAAGAGGAATAACTAACACAAAGGACCTTGCATCATACTTTATTAAGAAAATAAAGATTATTCACAGTGAGCTCCCTCTTTTCCCTACTTAGACCTCAGAATCCCTTGACATCACCCATTCTCTTCCACTCCAGTCTCCAATGAGAAAGTGGCTCTTCCCCTTCACTTCCTCCCTACAGATTGCCCTCACAACCAGCCTTTTGCTCTTCCTAAGCTCCACTCTCTGCTATCTAATTGGCTTATTCCTTACTGCCTATAAACATTCCTGTGTCTCCTTCATCCTTAAAAACCCAAATTTAACCACACCATTCAAGCTAAACTTCTTTCCCTCTAACTCCTAGTAGTCAAACTCCTAGAAAAGGGCATACTTGCCTTTATTTCCTCTCTTCTCACTTCCACAACCCCTTGCAATCTATCTTGAACCTCGTCACTCAATTGAAACTGAATTCTCCAGAGTTCCTAATGCTTTCTTAATTGCCATAGTCCATGACCTTTTATCAGGTTTTATTCTTCTTGGCCTCTCTACAGCATGCCGTTCTTTCTTCCTGAGCAAAAGATGAGGAATGAAGGCATCCCAGGCACGGAGGATAGTCTGTACAAGGTTTTCAGGATTCTGTCTCTCTTGATTCTCTTCTACCTATGTGGACATGGTCTCTAGAAGTCTCTTAAGACCGTGAAGTGGCGGCAGAGGATCTCAAAATCACCAGCCACATCCTGCCTCCTCACTCTGAGTATACCCTATGTTTCTGTTCTAGATCTTTTCTTTCTTCATGCTCTTCTTTCCCTTGCTGACTATTAGCTCTCAAGGGAGCAGCTATCATTTCTATGCAGATGACTCTTAGATCTGTACATTTTGCCCTAATTTATCTCCTGAGCTCCTATTCTGTGTCACCAACCACTAATTAGACATTTTCAACTGGATATTCCGTAGGTATCAACATGTCCAAAATAGAATTCATTATGTTTCTCTATTTTATATCGAAAAAACCACCATCCTTTCAGGCATCCAAGTTTTTAGCTACTCAGTCGTCCTTAACTTCTCATTCTTCTTAACCAATCAGTTGTCAAATTGTATAGATTATATTGCTACAATTTCTCATATCCATCCCCTTCTCTCTAGTTTCATGGTCCAACCACCTTAGTTCAAGCCTGGATCATTCCTCTCTCTCCTTCTCTCACCTGGATCATTGCAAAAGCCTTTTATCTGGACTCCTTGCATCCAGTCTCTCTGCTCTGACTCACAGCTAAAACTTTGTTTTTAATAATTTTTTATTTCTATCTTCTGTTTCTTACATCATCATGGTTATTCCAAGTATCCTTCCCTCTCTCCCTCCTGGAAAGTACCCCATATAACAAACTTTTTTTTTTTGAGAGAAAAAAGAAAAAGGTCAGTACCACTGATGGATACATTGAAAAAGTCCCAAAACATGTACAACGTATGACACCTGTGGACCTCCACAAAGTGGTGGGTTGGAGATATCTTCTCATATCTCTTCATTTGAGTCCTAAATGATCTTAATATTTTTGTTACATTTACTTTTGATTTTTTGGTGTAGTGTTCTTTCCATTTACATTGTTGTGGTTTCTATGTATATTGTTTCATTTGTTCTGTTTACTTCCTCTGCATCAGTTCATATACATCTTTCCATGTTTCTCTGTATTCATCACACATCATGTCTTACAGCACAGTAATATTCCCTTACATTCAAATACTACAGTTTGTTTAGCCATTCCACAACTGATGGGCATCTACATTGTTTCCAATTCTTAGCTATCACAAAAAGTGCTGTAATAAATATTTTGGAATATATGGGAACTTTTTTCCTATGGATGGCTTCCTTGGAGTATAATCTCAGTAATGAGTGATCTCAGTAACTATCTCAGTAATTAGATCATTAGGTCAAAGGGTATGGGCATGTTAGTCACTTTATTTTCATAATTCCAAATTGCTTTCGAAGATGGTTGTACCATTTCACAGCTCCATCAACAATGTGTGTGTGCCTATATTTCCACGACCCCTCCAACATTGATTTGCCATTTTTGGTGTCATTTTTGTCAATTTGCAATGTGTAAGGTAAAACCTCAAAAGTTGTTTTGATTTGCATTTCTCTTATTTTTAGTGATTTAGAACATTCTTTTATGTGGTTGTGAACACATTACAATTCTTTTGAGAACTGTTCATATCCTTTGACCACTTATCTATTAGAGAATGGCTTCTAGTCATATGTGTGCGTATGTGTATTTATATATAAATTGTTTATATATCTTGGATACCAAACTATTGTCAGAGGAACTTTATGTAAATATTTCTTCCCATTCAATCACTTCCATTCTTATCCTAGGTACATTAATTTTGTCTTAACAGAAGCTTTTAGTTTCAAGTAATCAAAATTATCTATTTTACTTTTTGTAACTGTCTCTTTTGCTTGTTTGGTACATCTCCTACTCATAACTGTGAGAGGACTATGATCTGTTTCTCTTCTAATTTTTTAAAAATATCCTTAATATTAAGATCACATGGCCCTTTAGAATATTTTGTAGAATATAGTGTAAAGTGTTAGTCTAATCTTAATTTCTGCTGGATTGTTTTCCATTTTTCCTAGAAGTTTTTATTAAATTGGGAGGTTTTTTTTTCCTTAGGTAATTTATATTTTCCACTTTATCAAACATTAGGTTATTGAGTTCTCTTGTTTCCTATTCTTCCTTGTCTAGTCTGTTCCATTGATCTAACTTGATTTTTTTTTAACCAATAACAGATGGTTTTGATGACTGCTGCTTTATAATATAGTTTGAAGTCTGGAAGTGTTATTCCCTTTTTGTCACTATGTACTTTCATCATTTCCCAAGTGAATTCTGTTATTATTTCATCAGGTTCTATAAAATATCTCCTTAGTAATTTGATTTTGTTGTTTAGTCATTTTTCAGTCATGAATGACTTTTCATGACTGTATTTGGGGTTTTCTTGGCAAAGATACTGGAGTGGTTTGCCATTTCCTTCTCCATGAGGAAACTGAGGCAGAGTTAAGTGACTTGCTCAAGGTCACACAGCTAGTAAGTGTCTGAGGCCAGATTTAAATTCAGGAAGATTCTTCCCAACTCCAGGCCCAGTGCTCTATCCACTGAGCCACGTAACTGGCCAGTTTTGGTAAGAGTTACATTTCTTATTTTGACACAGTCTAGCCATGAGCACTGAATATTCCTCTGGCTATTTAAACTGTTCTTTATTTCTTTAAGGAGCACTTTGTAAATGAATCTATACAAGTCTTATATGTGTTTTGGTAGATTGATCCCCAGGTATTTTATGCATTTTGTAGTTATTTGGAATGGGATTTCCCTTTCTATTATTGTTTCTTGTGTTGTTATTATTATATAGAAATGCTTTTGATTTTTAGAGAGTTATTTTGTAACCTGCATCTTTGCTGAGGCTTTTAATTACTTCATTTTGTATCTTGGATGATTCCTCAGGATTTTCCAAGTAAACCATCTATATCAGGAAATAGGGATGGTTTATCTCCTCTTTACCTCTCTTTATACCTTTAACTCTTTAACAGTAACAGTCTTGTTACTCTTGTTAGCATTTCTAGAACTATATAAAACAATAGTAGGGATAGGGGCATCCTTTCACTCATATTTATCGGAAAAGGTTCTAGTATCTCCATAGTATTAGATAAGTGCTTCTTATGATATTTAAAAAAGAAAAAGGTCCCTCTGTGTTCATACTCTGTAGAGTTTTTACCATAAAAAAGTGTTATGCTTTGTCACAAACTTTTTCTGCATCTATTGACATGAACGAGCAGCTATGGAGTATAGCGGATAAAATGCCTAGCTTGGAATCTGGAAGACCTGAGTTCAAATCTGAAGTCAGATACTTATTAGCTGTGTGACCTTGGGTGAGTCACTTAACCCTATTTGCTTCAGTTTCCTCATCTGTAAAATGAGCTAGAAAAGAATATGGCAACCCACTGCAGTATCTTTGCCAATAAAACCCCAAATGGGGTCATGAAGAGTCAGACACAACTGAAATGACCGAAAAACAAAAATTGAGATGATCATGTGGTTTCACGTGTTTGATTTTTAATATGATTAACCATATTGATTGTTTTCCTAAAGCTGAACCATTTTTGTATCCCTGGAATAAATACCACTTAGTCGTAATGAATGATTTCTTTCCTCAATCATCATAATCTGTTTGACAGGATTTTGCTTAAAATTTTTAAGTCAATGTTCACTAAATAATATTGACCTATAGTTTTCTTTCTGTATTTTACCTTTCCCTGATTTGGATATTAGGACTATATTGGTCTCATAAAAGGATACTGGTAACATGTTTTCTTTCTCATTTTTTAAAAATAATTTGTGAAGTATGGGTAATAAATGTTCTTTAAAAGTTTGATGGAATTCTCCTCTGAATCCATCAGAACCAGGATTTTTATTTCCCTTGGTAGTCCCTTTACAGTTAGATGTGTTTCCTTTTCCTTTTAGCTAACTGTGTTTACAGTTAGATGAGGTTGAGTCAGTTATGTGGTTGAGTTACTCTGTCTGTTCTTCTGATAATTTGATAATATTTTCGAAGATCTTCTATTTCTCTTGTGTTCTCAGTTTTGTGACCATGTAACTGTGCGTAATATGTCCTGCTTATGTTTGTTTCTTCATTTTGGGCTATCATTTCACATCGCTCATTTGCTATATTATTTATTTGATTTTCTGCTCTCCTTTTTAATCAGATTAGCTAAGGATTTATTGATTTTATTAATATTTTCAAAGAACTAGCTTTTAGTTTTGTCACTTCTATGAGTTTTTTTTTTGTTTCCAATTTATCTATTTCCCTTCTGAATTCTAATATCTCTTCTTTTGTGCTTATTTTAGGTTTGTTTATTTTTTGGCTTTCTAATTTTTTAAATTCAAATTCAGTTCATTAATCTTTTATTTTTCTATTTTTTAATGTATGTTTGTAAGGATACGATTTCCCTCCTTAAGGACTGCCTTAGCCTCATCCCAAAAATTTTGTTATGCTATTCCATCATTATCATTTTCTTTTGCCTCATTATTCATTGGTTCTATGATTTGTTTTTTGACCCACTTGTTTTTTAGAATTTGAATGTTAAGTGTCCATTAGGATTTGATCTTTTGTTTGTGATCCCTGAATCAATTACTATTGCGTTATAGTCTGTAAATGATGTATTAATTATTTCTGACTTTTTGTATTTGTTTGCAATAGCTCTATGCCATACTACATGGTCATTTTTTGTAAAAGGCCCATGTGGTACAGTGAAATATGTATTTTTTTTTTTTTGCTGTTCCATTTAGAAGACAGGATAAGTCTTTTAAACTCTAGTTTCTTTAGTACTTTGTTCAGTTCTACATTTTTCTTTTGTTTATCTTTCTGTTAGATTTATCCAAAATTGATGGAGGGATATTGAAATCTCCTTTCACTATTGAATTAGCATCTATATCTTCTTGTAGCTCAGTTAATATTTCCTTTATGAATTTGGATGGTAAGTCATTTGGAGCATATAAGTTTATTACTGATAATGATTTGTTGTCCATAGTTCTTTTAAGTATAATGTAGTTTTCTTATTTATTCCTTTTTTATTTTTTGAATTTTTTTTTGTTGTTTTTGCTTTGTCAGATAACATAATTTCAACACATGCTTTTTTGGATTTATTTGATACATAGTAAATTTCTTTCCATTCCTTCAATTTTATCTTGTGTATTATCTTTGGTTTTTTAATATATTTCTTGTAAGCAACAGATTAGAGGGTTTTGTTTTCTTATCCAATCTGTCACTTTTGTTTTATTGTATTGTTTAATCCATTCACATTTAAAATCATGAGTTAGGTTTATATTTTCCTCCATCTGTCTCTATTATTGTTTTGTTTTTCAAATTACTGTTTTTTCGTCTCTTTTGTAAACACAGTAGTATGTTCCTTCAGTTACTTTACATTAATCTTTTTTAAGTTGGCCCTATTCCCACTGGTCTTCTTCCCCTCACCTCTGATACCCTCCTCTGGTTTGTTAACCCTTTCCCTTTGGGGTTTTGCTTATTAGTTCCTTTTTCTCTCCTGCTTTCATCTGGTTATATGTCTTCCCTCTTTTTTTTTCCTCTAAGTCAAGTAGATTCCTTCCTCTACTCCCCTTGAACTCATTAGCTTTTTTTAATTTCATTTTTGTACCTCTTCTCAGAAAGAATTTATCTACATTAACCATCATCTCTTTCTATCTACTTTAGACCTTCATTCTCGATTCATGACTTCTATAATTATTTGGTCTCTCTCTCTTTTCTCTATATTCCTCATGAAGTCAAGGTTTCTAACATACCCATTCTAGTCTCTCCCCTCTAGGTAGTTTTCATCACTGCCTTCTACAGCTTGTCCCATGAATTTCCCTTTTCCATTGTGCCTCACTCTAAGAACAATTCCAATTATTGTAGGTGTAGAAGATGCTGCCCTATGGTAGTGCACCTCCCCCACCTCTGATCTATGCCCTCTCTTGTTGACCATTTTTTCCTACATTTGCCTGGAAATCTCCCTCTGTCCATGCTTTCTCACTTCTCCAGGTGTCAGTTGCCCCTAGGGGTTCCAATTCTCCTCTTCCCGAGACTAGTAGATTTTTCAAGTACCAAATCCTCCTCCCCACTGCACCCCTTACCCTGGCTTCACTCAGAGGAAGGTCGTCATCTCCTTTCACTGACTATCTCTCTTCACTCATAGGAGCATTCATCAGTGGAACCCCCTCCCATACCTTCTCCTTTTTAATGCTAACTCCTACCTCTTCCCTTACTCTCCCATAAACTCTTCTCTTTCTGAGGGGTTACCTTCCTCATTGCTGGCCCTTGATTTGACTCTGGCACATCACACATTCCTCTCTCTTCCCTTGCTTTCCTCCCCCCTTTCATGTATCCTCCTATGTTGTAATGTAGTCCTCCGTAAAAACCTTAATTCACCTGTAGGCAGGGTATCACCAGATTCTGTCCATCATGCCCCAGACCTCTCTCTTCACTGTTACCAAACTTCCACTTCCATTCTGGCTCCTTATGTATATTTAGAAAGAAGTTTCTTACTTGTCTCTCTGTTATCACTCTGTTGCTGTCCTTTGGCTGCTGCATTTAATTCCTCCAACATTCCTGTTGTTTGGAGTATTCAAGAAGCAAATAATCTCTTCAGTTCTGGTTTTCTTCCTAAAAATGTTTCAAACACCTTTTTATTATTGAACATCCATCTTTTTCATGCATGGTTAAGCTCAGATCTGCAGGGTGGGTCACCTTGGCTATATCCTGAGTGCCATTGCTCTTTGGAATACTTTATTCCATTCCCTCCTATGTTTTATGGTAGGTGCAGAATAGTCTTATGTAATTTGAATTTCCTTTCCTATGAATTTGAAGGTCTTTCATTCAATCACTTACAGAACTTACTGGTTTTAAATTGAAGTGTTAAATTTAACAACTATGTGTCTTGATGTTTGCAGTCTTAGGTTTTTTTTTTTCTGGAGGTGATCTGTAAATCCTTTTCATTGGTATTTCATTTTCTGTGTATAAAAGAGCTGGGCAGTTTCCTTCTATTATTTTCTTCAATATGTTGTTAAAGTTGTTTGTCCTGTCATGTTCTTCTGGGAGACTTCGGATTCTTAGGTTGCCTTTGTGCATCCTCGAGATCGATGTGCTTTGCTTGCATAGTGAGCATATTTTCTTTTAATGTTATTGGGTTTTTTTGGCCTCTTCTTCCAGATTGATCTTTGTGTCTGTATATTTGCATTCCCAATATATTTTTTTCTCTCCTTTCTTTCTTTGGTGAGACTTGTCATCACAGATTTCAATTTCTTTATTCTGCCCATTATTTTGCTGTGCAGGACATAAATTCTGCTCTCATAATCTCATTATTCTTTTGAACCACTCAGGAACAGCCTATTGCAGTTCCATGTTCTCAAATCCCATAGGGTCCTCTGTCTCATCAAGTATTGGATCATTTTTCTTTTTTTTTTTTTTGTAATATTCATAGATGCCTGAACTCATCATTTACTAGATCCAGAAGTCATATTTCCTTTGGTTGTTAACGTTTTTCCTGTTGATTTATCTGCTTCTGTTCAAGGTCTCTGACTTTTCTTCCTCTGAAATCTTTGGTAATTTCAGCCCCTCCTCCCCCTCTGATTTTCCTCTATTCACTTTATGACTGTCCCCTCTGATGGTGGTTTCCTTGGGGGCTGGTTCTTAACACATATCAGCCTCTTTGAACACTGGGCAATTCATGGTTCACCAACTTAGGTCTCTGCCGCAGGTGGTCAGAACTGGCCCCAGCTAGATGCTATGCTCTTTACCTCCGGTTTAATGAAGTACCGCACAGCCCCTCCCTGAAATGCACCCACACACACATGTTGTATGGTCCTGGTAACCTGTCCCATTACCTCTGTTCCTCAGTTCTGTGGCCCGTCATTAGAAGTGCAGAGCTTTGCAGCACTGTTCACCCCAGTACTGGCAGTTCAAAGGTTGGCAATGCTGATACAGAGGGCTGTGGCTGGCATGGCTGGTCTGCAGCCTAGAGCTGGGGTCTCCATGGCTCTGGAAGGAGGGAGGTGAAGGGACCAAGTGGGTTTTGTTGTAAGCCTGAATCGGGTCCTTGGTTCTACTAGTACAGCCTCACTACCCGTATTGTGGGAGGTGGAAGAGGGGTACTGAATGAGCTCCAGATCAGTGAGTATCAATTCATGGGTTTGGAGTTGTTGTTTTCTTTAACCTTCTTTTGGATTCTGTGTGTCCTAGATCATGGAGACAGCTGAAGTTACTTTATCCTTGGCACATAATTTCTATTTTGGAGAGGTTTGAGAGGTCATGGGGACTCAGAGAAAATGTGTAGTCCACTATCTTCTTGCTGACATGACCCGGAAATCTGAAGCTTCTTGCATGTGATATCTCTCCCACTACAATGTGAGCTCCTTGAGAGAAGGGACTGTCTCCACACTTCTATTTTTACCTCCAGCTCCTTCCACAAAGTAAGCACTTAGTAAATACTTTTACATTCATTCTTTAATCCATCCCTTACAAAACTACTAAATCCACATTCCCAAAGCCTAGGTGTGACATGTCATTGTTCTGCCCACAAAGCCCCAGTGGCTTCTAAACTGCTGTTTGGCATTCACAGCCTTTCACAATCTGACTTCAGTTGGCTTCCTCGCACTTATTACACATTACTCCCTCCACGAATTCTACCCTTCCTCACACACAACATTCAATCTCCCATCTCCTGCACTCTCTCCTCACTTCCCTGTCTGCTTCATTCAAAGTTCAGTTCCAATGCCATCTCCTACATGAAACTTCCCAATTCCCTCAACAGCAGTTACATCCTTACAATTATTTTGTTGCCTTTTGTTCAAGACTTGTGGCTTCATTGGCTTAGGAAATGTCCCATGAGGAGCTTCTAATCTGAGAGAATTATGTGAGGCACTGAAGCATCATCATACATCAAATCTGGGACAGGCAAGATGAATCCTGGCCTTCCTAATTATGAGACCAGCTCTACCTTATATTCACTTTGAATAAATCTTGTATTTATAAGTTTCTTGAGGGCAAAGCTTGTTTTGTTTCTGTCTTTAAATCCCCTGGCCCATAGAAGACAATTAGGAATCATGGTAAGCCTCAGTAGCCAGTAGTTTCCAGGTTCACTTTCTTCCTCTTTTTGAAAATTGGGAGTGGCCTTTCCAGTAATTGTCATAACTACTATTTGACATGGTGCCAGAAAGGCTAGCTAGAGCAATTAGATGAGAAAGGAAGAAATTGAGAAATAAGCATAGGCAAAGAAGAATTGTCAGATATGGTGGTGTATTTATAGAACCCTACAGAGTCAACTAAAAATTAATTTAATCCATAATTAGCCAAGTTGCAGGATATAAAATAAACCCATCTGAATCATCAGCATTTCTGTATGTTGCCAACAAAACTGAAGATGAAGAGATGGAAAGGGAAATCCCATTGAAGATAACTACAGAATGTATAAAATACTTGAGTCTCTCCATCAAGACATACACACGAACTATATGAATACAACTATGAAACACTCATTATGGAAATAAAGACAAACCTAAATAATTGGAAGAATAATAATTGCTCATGGATAGGCTGGGTCAATATAATAAAAATTACAATATTGCCTAAGTTAATTTACTTATTCAATATCATACTAAAAAAACTACCAATAGATTACTTTGTTCATAGAGAGCCAGAAAAAATGATGAAATTCATCAAGAAGAACAAAAAAGCAAGAACATCAAAGAAAATAATTGGGGGGAAAGTGGGAAAGAAGGAGACCAAGCAATTGTTGTTCAGTCATTTCAGTCATATCTGACTCTTCATGACCCCATTTGGTTTTTCTTGGCAAAGATACTGGAATGGTTTGCCATTTCCTTCTCTAGCTCATTTTCTAGATGAGGAAACTGAGGCAAACAGGGTTAAATGACTTGCCCAGGATCACACAGCTAGTAAGTGTCTAAAGTCATATTTAAACTCATGAAGATGAGTCTTCCTAACTCCAAGCCAGGCTCTCTATCCGTTGGACCACTTAGCTACCCCTGGACCTAGCAGTACCAGGTATCAAACTATACAAACAAGACCATAAGCATCAAAACAATTTGGTACTGGTTAAGAATTAAAGAGGTTAATCAGCAGAACAAATAACATACACTACATACAAAAGCAAATGAACCCAATAGTCTTGTATTTGGTAAAGCCAAAGACCCCAGTTACTGGGATAAGTGGCTGGTGTCATTGTTTGACAAAAGCAGCTGGAATGGGGAAAGATTGTTAGTAGGGAGAATAATTAGGAGTTTAATGCAATAGTTGAGTAGATTGGAAATGAGCCCCTGAGCTCAGGTTTCCCTAAATGCAAGTGATACTTTCCTGCTAGAACCTTCTGAGAAGGAAGGGGAAGGTGAACCTGTAAGAACAAGATGTTCCCAGCAAAGAACGCTCTAGAAAAGAGAGCAATTTCATAAGTAATAGTTGGGTACTCAGAGGAAATGCCTAGCTTGATATTAGTTTTCTATTTTATTAACTCCTAAGAAGAATAAGGCACAGTGAATTTACAAATGAGGGTGGAAGAGCATTCTGGTTAAAAAGCTCAAAAGATGTATAGGAGGTAGGGGACCTTTGCAGTACAGAGCCTCAAAAAATATATATGTATAAACATCATAGCGATCATAGCACCAAAGCAGAAGTTGGTATCTGAGAAGGAAGGAAGGAAATGAACTCTGAGGGGTGTGTAACATGATACAACAGCGAAGTCTATTTTGAGCTGTGTACCCAAAGGCCTCTAGTTACAAAGGCCTCCTCTCTCCCTCTAATGGAGGACCAAAGAGCCGTCTTTCCTTTTACACCCCATGAGGTTTTGGTGACAAAAAATACTATAAACCTTAGAGCACTGCAGAAATGTGAGCTTTTCTTATTTTTTTTAATTTCCACTATATTCCTACTCTGCAAGACTTAAAATATATATATGTATATATGTATGTATGTATGTGTGTGTGTGTGTATATATCCAGAAGGCAAGTCATGTGTCTGCCAATGTGAAAAGTAATCTCCCTTAAAAATTATTTCCCCTACTTCCATCAAGCTGCTCCATCCCTAAACCTTCCTGACCATGGGGGATGGTTTCCAGAAGCACTTTGAATTGAGTACTAGTAGGGAAGTATTAGCTTAATTCAGTTCTGAGAATATTTTTTTTATTCTAAACTTAACAAAAACCAAATAAAGTATTTCCATATACAAAGTAGAACAAAAAAATGAAATTGTACATGAAATTACTTATCTCTATTATTGCAGCTTACTTTTTGTTTTAAGCATGTAATAAATTTATCATGTAACTCAAAGTTGTCCTGTTTGTCTCGGCTTCTTTCTGGCCTTCCTTCATATGTCTTTTTTTGCCCCTAAAAAATGCTTCAGTGACCCTTTTTTTTTTCTTTTTGGATTTTTTTGCTTTGTTTATTTTTTGGACAATTCTTTATCTACTGACTCTCCCTCTCTCCCAAGTCCCCATGAGGGAAGGTGGGAATAAAACCTTGTAAAACATATGCATAGTCAGCCAAAACAAATTCTCACATTGGACATGTCCAAAAATGTAGGTTTCATTCTGGACCATGAATCTATCACACCTCTGTCAGAAGGTGGATAGCATGCTTCATCATAGTGCTTCTGGAATTACGGTTGGTCATAACAATGGTCAGAGATCTTAAATCTCTCAAAGTCGCTTTTCTTACAAAGTTGTTGTTAGTGTATAAATTGTTCTCCTGGTTCTGCTCCCTTTATTCTGCATCACTTCATATAGGTCTTACCAGGATTCTCTGAAGCCATCCCTTTCAGCATTTCTTATGGCCCATTAATACTCTATTACATTTATATACCATAATTTGTTCAGCCATTCCCCAGTTGATGGTCACCCTCTTAGTTTCAAGTTCTTTTCTATAACAAAAAGAGCTACTATAAATCTTTTTTGTACATATTGGTCCTTTTCCTCTTTCTAAAAATGAATTAATAAAATTGGTCTAATGTTCTGGAGGAAACAGAACTGGGCTTTGAGGACTTAATTTCAAATCCCAGCTCTTCCACTTACCAGCTGTGTAACTTTGGCAAGTCATTTCCTCTCTCTAACCCTGTTTCCTTATCTGCAAAATGAAAATAACACTTTTACAACTTATGTCACAGAGCTATTGTGAGGGAATATTTTATAAGTCTTAAATTGCAATTTAAATTATCATTACTATTACCACATTAAATTCTATCTATGATGCTGTAGTCCAATTTAAAAAAAAATATAGCAGTGCTCTCATGATCAATGACAACTTACTGAAACCTTCAGATAAAAGGGAAAAAAAGTTCTGATGTCACTCTTTTAAAATGAAATTTTATTTTTTTCAGTCAATAAAAATTCACTTTCTATCCCTCCCACCTCTCCTCACTCCCAGTGAAAAAGAAAAACAAAATTCCTGTTAAAATATGTGTAATCCAGTAAGACAAATTCCCACAGTGGTCCTATCCAAAAAAAAAGTCTCAATCTATACTCTGAGTCTATCATCTCTCTTTGTCAGAAGGTGAATAGTATGTTTCATCATGAATCCTCTGGAATCATGGTTGGTCATTGCATTGGTCAGAGTTCCTAAGTCTTTCAGAGTTGTTTGTCTTTATAATATTGTTGCCATGTATAAATTGTTCTGATCCTGCTGACTTTGCTCTGCATAATATGTCTTCCCAGATTTCTTTGAAATCATACCCTTAATCATTTTTTTACAGCACAATAGTATCCTGTCCTTTTACCCTCATATACCATAACTTGTTCAGTTATTCCCCAGTTTTTGAGCACTGCCTCCATTTCCAATTCTTTGCCACCACAAAATGTTGCTGTGAATATTTTTGCACATGTAGGTCCTTATTCTCTTTCTCTGATCTCTTTGGGGTATAGCCTGGTACCACATTAGTCATGAGTCACAAGTCACAAAGCAGATTGAAGAAAAGTGAAGCTTCCTTTCTGTCTCTTGATATTCTAGAGTGCACAAGGTCTCCAATGTCCGATATTTGAAGGGCTATCTCGAGGAAGAGGGATTAGACTTGTCCTACTTAGCACCAGAGGGCAGTGCTAGAAGCTATAGGGAGTCAAATTTTAGCTTAAAATACAGAAAAACTTCCAAACAGATTTGTCTAACAATGGAATGAGCTGTTCCTAGAGGTAGGGAGCACTGGAGGGCCTCACACAGAAGGAAGATGACCCTCTTGACAAGGATATTATGAAGGAGGTTCCTGTTCCATTCTGGATTGGATTTGACCTTTGAAGTCCTTTCTAATTCTGAGATTCCATGATCCTGTCCGATGCATTTCCAGTTGAGAGATCAGGAAAGACTTGGTAATTAAGAGAGGTGAGGGAGTGAAGGGGTAGCACAAAGCCAAGATGGTAGGAGCAGCTTCCCAGCCAAATTCTCCCAACATTCCCCTCCAAACAACTTTAAAATAACACATCAAATCAAATTCTGGAGAAGCATAGCCAACAAAAGGTTGAGATGAGACATTTTTCTAGCCCAAGACAACTTAGGAGGTCAACAGGAGAGATCTGTAGTGTCAGGGTGGGGGCTGGTCCAGAGGGCATGTGGTGGAGCTGGGCCTTGGAGGCTGAAACAGCAGCAGCAGCAGCAACAGCCCAGAGACTTTAAGGTTCAGATAATAGGTCAGCAAGGGGATCCTTCGTTGGTACTGGGTGTAGGATCTGGCATGGTTTGGCAGCTTCATTGCCCTTCTGGGTCACAAGTTTGAGGGTGGAGAGCAGCACTTGGGGTCAGTCACAAGACAGCAGGAGAACTGGTCACAGTTCTAGGGCCTAGTGGAGTGCTAGCACTTGTAACTACAGGAGGGCAAGGGCCCTTCATGGGTAAAGACCAGAGAGCAGGCCAAGAGAGCAGTAACCATACCTCTCCCCAGGTCACACACCTAAGACGCACCAAAAACTTAGAGATCCCCAGAATTAGCTGTGAAAACAGCTGCATGGAAAAGCCTAAAGTTGGGTAGTGCCTCACCAACCCCAGATGAACAGAGCCTAAATTTAATAAAGTCAAATATAATTTATTATAATTTTATATAAATATATATATTTATTATAACTTTACTATAAAGTCAAAGTAAAAAAATAGGCTGGAAAAAATGAGCAAACAACAATAAAAAAGAATGTGACTATAAAAAGCTACTGTGGTAGCAAGGAAGATCAAGACACAAACTTAGAAGAAAACAACAAGGTGAAAATAGCTACAAGCAATGCCTCAAAGAAAAAATGCTAATTGGACATAAGTCCAACAAGAATTCTTGGAAGAGCTAAGGAAATAGATAAGAATGGTAGAGGAAAAACTGGGAAAAGAAATGAGAGTGATGCAAGAACATTAAGGTAAAAGAGACACAAAAAATACTGAAGAAAATAACACCTTAAAAAACAGAATTGGCCAAATAATAAAAGAGGCATAAACATTTGCAAAAGCTCAATGAAAAAAATAATTCCTTAAAAATTAGAATTGGCCAAATAGGAGCTAATGACTCCATGAGACATCAAGAAACAGTAAAACAAAGTCAAAAGAATGAAAAGATAGAATAAAATGTGAGATATCTCATTGGGAAAACAATTGACCTGGAATAGATAGAGGAGAGATAATGTAAGAATTATTAGAATACTTGAAAGCCATGATCAAAAAGGGAGCCTAGACAGCGTATTTCAAGAAATTACAATGGAAAACTGACCCAGAATCTTAGATCCAGGGGGTAAAATAGAAATTGGAGAATCCACCAATCACCTCCCAAAACGAAAACTCCCAGGAATATTATAGTCAAATTCCAGCAGCCCCAGCTCAAGGAGAAAATATTGCAAACAGCCAGAAAGAAACCATTCAAATATCATGGAGCCATAGTCAGGACCACACAAGATTTAGCAGCTTCTACATTAAAGGAGATGGTGACTTGGAATATAATATTCTGGAAGGCAAAGGAGCTAGGACAACAACTAAGAATAGCCTACCCAGAAAAACTGAGTATAATCCTTCAGGGGCAAAAATGGATACTTAATGAAGTAGTGTACTTGCAAGCATTCCTGGTGAAAAGAACATAACTGAATAGAAATTTTGACATTCAAACTTAAGACTCAAGATAACTATAAAAAGGTAAACATGAAAGAGAAATCATAAGGTAATCAATAAGGTTAAACTGTTTACATTCCTATATGGGAACATGAAACATGTGATTCCTAAGAACTTTATCATTATTAGGGTGATTAGAAGGAGTCTACATAGGCAGAGGGCATAAGTGGGAATTGATTATGTTGAAATGGTCTAAAAAAATGAAGGGATGAGAAAGAGGGATGCACTGGGAGAAGTGGAAAGGGAGACTAAGAATGGAAAAAAACGATCTTACATAAAAGAGACACACAAGAAAGATCTTTTACTGTGGAGGAGAAAATGGGGGGGAGTGGCAGGAAAAACTTGAACCTCACTCTCATCAAAATTAGTTCAAAGGGAAGAATGTGTGCACACACACGCACACACACACACACACACACACACACATAAACACACAGAGAATTGGATATAGAAATCTATCTTGCCCAGCAGGGAGTAGGACAGGGAGGGAATAAGAGAAAGGGGAGAAGGGGGATGGGGAGATGAAAGGGAGAAAGATTGAGGTAGGCAGTGGTCAAAAGCAAAATAGATTTTTGAAGAGGGACAGACTAAATAGAAAGTGAAGGATAAATAAATGGGATAGAGGGAATTACACAGTAATCATAATTCTGAATGTGAATGGAATGAACTCATCTATAAAATGAAAACAGGTAACAGAATGGATTAGAAACCAGAATCCAACAATGTATTGTTTATAAGAAACACACTTTAAACAGAAAAACAGAGTTAAAATAAGGGGGTGGAGCAGAATCTATTGTGCTTCAGCTGAAGTTAAAAAAAAAATAGACCTAATTAAAAGACATAATCAGGGAAACTACATTTTGCTAAAAGGTACTATAGACAACAAAGTAATATCAACACTAAACATATATACAATAAATGGTATAGCATCCAAATTCTTAAAGGGAAAGTTAAATGAGTACAAGAAGAAATAGTAAAACTGTACTAGGGGACTTCAACTTTTCCCTCTCAGAAACAGATAAATCTAACCATAAAATAAATAAGAAAGAAATTAAGGAAATGAATAGAATGTTAAGAAAGTTAGATAGGAGAGACCTCTGGAGAAAACTGAATAGGAATAGAAAGGAACATACCTATTTCTTAGTTGTACATGGCACCTTCACAAAAATTGAACATGTATTAGGGCATAAAAACCTCACAATTGCAGAAAAGCAGAAATATTAAATGCACCCATTTCAGACTATAATGCAATAAAAATTACATTCAATTAAAGGCCTTTGAAGAATAGGTTAAAAATTAGTTGGAAACTAAATAACCTGATCCTAAAGAATGAATAGGTCAGAAAAAAATCATAGAAACAATCAATAATTTCATTAAAGGTAATAATAATGAGACAACATATCAAAACTTGTGGGATATAGAAAAAGCAATACTTAGGGGAATATGTATATCTCTAAATGCTTACATCAATGAGAGAGAGAGAGAGAGAGAAAGAATTGGGTATGCAATTAAAATAAGGAAAAAATTTATGATTTCCAATCAAACAGTAAAATAGCCTAAAAATCAAAAACCTGAAAGTAAAAAAACAAAAAAAAACCCAAAACAAAAACAAAAACAAAAAAAAAAAACAAAACACTGAACTAATAAATAAAACTAGGAGCTGGATTTATGAAAGAAAAAAACCCCAATAAAATAGATCCATCTTTGGTTAATTTTATTTAAAAAAGAAAGAAGAAAATTAAGTTACTAGTATCAAAAATGAAAAGGGTAAAAGCACCACCAATATAGATCAAATGAAAGCAATTATTAGAAGCTATTTTGCCCAAATGTATGCCAATAAAACTGACAATCTAAGTGAAATGGATGAATATTTACAAAAATATAAATTTCCTAGATTAACAGAAGAGAGAAAAGAATACTTAAATAACTCTCTTAGAAAAAAGATATTGAACAAGCCATAAATGAGCATTAAAAAATCCCCAGGACCAGATGGATTCACAAGTGAATTCTACCAAACATTTAAAGGACAATTAATTCCAATACTTTATAAACTATTTGAAAAATTAGGTAAATAAGGCATGCTACCAAATGCCTTCTAAAATGCAAATATGGTTTTGATACCTAAGCCAGGAAAAGCAAAAACAAAGAAAGAAAACTATAGACCAATTTCCCTGATGAATATTGATGCAAAAAATTTAAATAAAATACTAGCAAGGAGATTACAGTAATGTATTACAAAGATCATACACTATGACCAGGTGGAATTTATACCAGGATTGTAGGGCTGGTTCAATATTAGGAAAACTATAAGCACAATTGACCATATCAATTACAAAAACTACAAAAAGCATATGATTATATCAATAGACGCAGGGAAAATCTTTTGAAAAAATACAACACCCATTCCTTTTTAAAAAGACTAGAAGACAAAGGAATAAATGGTACTTTTCTTAAAATGATAAGTAGTATTTATCTAAAACTGAAAGTAAGCATTATTTGTAATGGGGATAATCTAGAAGTCTTCCCAATGAGATCAGGGGTGAAGCAAGGATGTCCATTGTCACCATTATTATTCAGAGAAATGCTAGCTATAACAATAAGACAACAACAACAAAAAGAAATTGAAGGCCATAGTAATCTGGTATTTGATAAATCCAAAGATCCAAGCTTTTGGGGCAAGAATTCACACTATTTGACAAAAATTCCTGGGAAAACTGGAAAGCAGTTTGGCAGACACTAAACATAGACCAATATTTCACACCATGTACCAAGATAAGGTCAAAATGGGTACATGAGTTAGACATAAAAGGTGATATCAAAAGCAAATTAGGGGAGCATGGAAAATGTTACCTGTCAGATCTACAGATAAGGGAAGAATTTATGACCAGGAGATAGAGAGAACCATGGGAAGTATAATGGATAATTTTGATTACATGAAATTTAAAAGGTTTTGTACAAACATACCAATACAGCCAAAATTAGAAGGAAAGCAGGAAACTGGGGGGAAATATTTTACATTAAGTTTCCTTGATAAAGGCCTCATTTCTCAAATACATAAGAAATTTAGTCAAATTATAAATAGAAGAGCCATTCCCCAATTAATAAATGGTCAAAGGATATGAACAGGCACTTTTCAGAAGAAGAAGAAATAGAAGTTATCTATTGTCATGTGAAAAAAAAATTCTCTAAATCATTATTGATTAGAGAAAGACAAATTAAAACAACTCTGAGGTACCACCTCACACCTATCAGATTGGCTAACATGACAGAAAAGGAAAATGACAAATGCTAGAGGGGACGTGGAAAAGTAGGGACACTCATGCACTCTTGGTGGTGGTGTGAAATAGTTCAACTATTCTGGAGAACAATTTGGAACTATGCCCAAAAGGCTATAAGCTTGTACATACCCTTTGACCCAGAAATACTGGTCTGTGTCCCAAAAAGGTCAAAGGAAAAGAAAAAAAGATCTACTTGTACAAAAATGTTTATAACAGTTCTTTTTTGTAGTGGCAGAGAATTGCAAATTGAGAGGATACCCATCAATTTGGAAATGGCAGTACACAAATTGGTTGAGTGGTAGGTATATGATTGTGATAGAAAACTACTATGCTATAAGAAATGATGAGGGGGATGGTTTCAGAAAAACCTGGGAAGACCTATATGAATTGAAGCAAAGTGAAGTGCACAGAACCAGGAGATGATCTTACACAATATCAGCAATTTTGGAACAATGATCAACTGTGAAAGACTTAGCTACTCTGATCAAGACAATGAGCCAAAACAATTCCAAAGGACACATGATAAAAAATTACACACTTACAGAGAAAGAACTGATGAACTCTGAGTGCAGAATGAAGCATAATTTTGTCACTTTATTCTTGTTTTTTTTTTTACAACATGATTATATGTATAATTGATATATTGCTTGCCATCTCAATGGATGGGGGAGGGAGGGAGAGAATTTGGAACTGGAAAAAAAATTTAAAGAATTCTGAACAATAAATTTGAAGACAATATTTAAAAAGAGAGGGACCTGAAAGAATTCCTTGGACACATTCAGGAAGGGGTGAGGAGGGGATGACATTATAGGCCAAAGAAACAGCATTCTTTCAATAAAGTTATTAAGTATCTATATTGTGCAAACAAGGGATTGTACTAGACGCATTTACTTTGAAAAGACTGTATCAGTGAAGGAATGAATGAAGCATTTATTAAGCACTTACTCTGTACAAAGCACTATGCTAAGCACTAGGGATATAAATAGACAAGGCAGTCCCTGATCTCAAGGAGCTCACATTCTACTGGGGACAAGACAACACACATAGAAGGTTTCAAGTCAAAATGAGATGCGCAAAAGTCCCATGGTCCTTAGGGTGCAGCGGCAAAGCAGATGTTAATGCCTCTTTGTTCATATCACTTCCACAGATAAAATCCTACCAGTCTCTGCTGTAGCACCAGTTAACTGTGCCGAGCACTATGGTGGCAAGGATTTTTCTTTCTGAGTCTTTGGTGTGGGTGTAGCACTTTCAGGCACGGTTGCCAGGCTACATCTCTTCAGGGATGGCTTCCCAGGATGATGGCTAGGGGCCCTGGGCTGGAAGCATCACTATGCCTGAGCTCTTGGGTTCAGAGTTCAAGGTTTGTGTCCACAAAGGATGGGGGTGAGTTGGTCAGCGTGGTGGTTTGACTTGCCCAACACATGCTGCCTCCTACCTCTTCCTCAGGGTGCCTTGAAAAGCTTCAACTTTCCTATTTTTCTGAAGCTATCTTCAAATGCATGAGCACTGCCTTGATGATCTGGTCATGAGACAGGAAAAGGGTGACTGGTAGTTTTTTTTAAATGTAGAACAAGAGATCAGCCGAAACAACTTTGCACTCTAAGAGGATGCCTTCTGATAACAGCCTGGCTACAGTTTATGTGGTGACCTTTCACTGAACAAGTGGATTTAACCTTGTGCTGAGCAGAAAATTCTGGTGTTACTTTGAAAGACTTTACCCATGTTAATCACAACCCACAGTACAGGATAGAGGATGAAAGCTGTCACGCCCTTTTTCTGTTCTTTTGGAATTTCTAAAGTTTTTTTTTCACTTTATGCCTCAGCCAAATTTCATCTGTTTATTCTCTTAGCTAAGAAAATGGATCATCTGCTATCTGTGCCAGACAACTACAGTGGCAGTGTGTGTGTGTGTGTGTGTGTGTGTGTGTGTGTGTGTGTGTGAAAGAGAGAGACAGACGGAGCATGGCACAATGGATAGAGAGCTGTTCTTAGAGTCAGGAAGACTGGGATTGAAGTTCTGCCTGTGGCATATACTAGTTTTGTGACTATGACAAGCCACTTATTAGTACTCCAAGCAATTCCCTAAAAGTGTAAATTACAGACCGATGGTGTGTCTACAAGTGGAAAACACAAGGGCACTGCTTCTGGGAGAATTGTGATGAGGTTTAAGGGAGGTGCTCTGGGAAGGAAGGAAAGAAGCACTTATTAAGCATCTACTGTGTACCTTCTGAAATTTTTAAATTGTGTAACTCAATCATTCCTCTATATTAAACTTTTTTAAAATAAATATTTTATTTGGTCTTTACAACATCCCTAGGAGGCAGGTAGATGCTGTTATTAACCATATTTTACAACTGAGGAAACTAAGGCAGGCGGCAGTTAAAGTGACTTGCCCAGGGTCACACAGTTAATGGGGGTCTGAGGTTGAATTTGAACTCAGGTATTCCTGAATCTAGGCTAAGCACTCTCTCCATTGCATTACCCAGCCCTCTATCCATTATGCTATGGTCTGTCTGTCTTTGTCTCTGTTTCTCTCTGTATGTATCTGTCTGTCCATCTAGTTGCCTCCTTTGGGGAGATGATGGAATATGAGAACATCCATGTCTGTAAATTATTCTAGTGGGCTAAATGCATGGTTGGGAAGAGCCTCTTTTGATTAGATGGGTAGCCAGAACCATGGGACTCTCCAAAGAGGCCCAAGTCATCTTCGGCTGTCTCTTCACCTCATTGTCTTCAACTGTACTCCAGAGGTATGAAGATGTCCTGGGACAGGTCATGCTGTTATAGAAAAGGCCATGGTGCCTCCTTGGCTTTTTTTTTTATTATTCTTTTCCATTCTAGGTTCAGAGAATAGAGATTGAGCATGAGAGCAAGACACTAGAATCTTAGAATCTGAATTTATACTGGGTGTTGCAGCCAACCCAGCATCAATACCCTTAGGAGCAAGCAGCCCAGCCCAGCCAAAGGCCTTATCTGGTATGATGCTGCCTTTGGACTTGAGCTTGGTGGGACTAAGGCTATGTAGGCAATGAGTCCATTTTCCTAGAGACTAAGATGGTGTAAGGAAAAGTATGCCTTCAAGGTATTGGGGCAAATGCTTCTATGTTTGCTTTTGCTATATCTTTGACGTAAACATTCCTTTTCCAAAAAGCTAATTGCTATTAAATGGTTAAATGGAATAGAGATTTTAATCATTGACCCCTTACAAATATGGGGAATATGGCCAATGAGACTCAAGCTGAATGCAAAAAGAAGAGATACCCACAAACACCTCAGGGAAGCCTAGAACCCTGAGAGGAGATATAGCCTAGTCAGCCCTAAGAAAGTGAGATCAAAGCATTTTGCTCAGTTCCAGTTGTGTTCAACTCTTCATGACCCCTTTCGGAATTTTCTCGGCAAAGATACTGGAGTGGTTTGTCATTTCCTTCTCCAGCTTATTTTACAGATGAGGAAACTGAGGCAAACAGGGGTAAGTGACTTGCCTAGGGTCACACAGCTAGTAAGTGACCTCAGGAAGCGGAGTCTTCCTGACTTTAGGCCCGACACTCAATCAATTGCACCACCTAGCTACCCCAAATAAAGGTAACGTAAAACAAAAAACAAAAGCAATTAAAAAAGAAGCAAGTCTATAAAAACCCAGGTTTGTAACTAGTTACCTGTGTGACCTTGGGCAAATAGCTCCCTGCCTCTCTAAGCCTTGGTTCTTTGGTCCCTTCTAGCTCCATCATTCATGTCTTATCTTCTATATTTTAATTCAATTCAATAAACACAATGCCCACCGCATGCAAAGTACTGTAATACATTTGGGAACAAAACCAAAAAACAGTATTTGCTCTCAAGAAAGCATAAGATAAGTATAAACCAGTTTGAAGAGGAAGAACACTCCCAACAGCACTAATAAGCAAAAATTCCTGGAGTGGATGGATCTAAGCTGAGCCTTTCGAGGAGATAAGGATAAAGCAGGAGTAGGATAGTCTGCGAAGGAATAGAAATGGAAGATGGGATTGAACGAATGAAAAGCATTTATTAAATACTTACTATGTGCCAGGCACTGGGCTAAGTGTGGAGAATTTAAAAAAAAAAAAAAGGTCCATGCCTTCAAAAAGCTTACATTTTAATAGCAAAAACAACTCAAATATGGGAATGGTAGCCAGGGCAGGGATGTTTTGGTATGGTGGTCAGGGATGGTGAGTGGAGCTATAGGGCAATTAATTCATTCATGCTTTCTAGGAAGGGTAGTGTTATTCACTTAATGTTTTTAGAGATCAATAAGTAGACCAGGGTCTTGGGGCTTGGAGTTATGGGTTCCTGATCAAGACAGAGGGTGGAACAAAGTGGAATGGAATGAAGATGCACAGACAGCAGAAGGTCTGGCTACCAAAAACTCTCAACAACAGCAGCCAACTTCAGGGAAAAGCTAATAGTACAATTTGGATGAAACGTGGAATGCACGTAGGGAAGTCATGTGCAATAAGACTGAAAGGGTCTCATATTGCAGAGATTTTTAAGCACCAAGCTGAGGAGTTTATATTTCTAAGCTTCCTTCTATCTATAACACTGTGTTCTAAGATCCTCTCCAATTCTTAATTCTGTGATCTAGGTTCTAAGGTTCCTTTTACTACCAACATGCTGTGTTCTAGAACATACATAGAACATATGTTATGTTATATTCTATAGAATTCTATGGTTCTATGTTCTATAGAATGTTGTTTCTTCTAATTTTGTGGTCTATGTTCTACGTTCTTTTTCAGATGAGACATTCTATCTTCTGATGTCCTTCTAATGTCTTCTAATGTCTAATGCTCTGACATTCTGAATTAGAAGGTCCCTTTTGGCTCTGACATTCTATATTCTAAAACACCGTCTAGTCCCAAGAATTTACATTCTAAGGTCCCTTCCAGCTCTGACATTCTCTAGAATCTCTACTAGATCTAATATTGAATATTCTATGGTTCCTTCTAGTCTAAACATGCTGTATTTCTATGATTCCATTTTAAAGAGCCATTCTGAAAGACACAGGCAATAAATAAGTGCTACAGCAGCTCAGAAGTTGCCCTGAAATCAAAATATGTTGAGTGACCTCCTCCTTACCACACAGGGGGCCCTAAGGATAATAATAGGGGGGTAGTTATTTCTCTTCATAAGAAAGTTAACCTAGGAGCAGCTAGGTGGCACAGTGAATAGAGCACTGGTCCTGAAGTCAGGAGGACACGAGTTCAAATCTGCCCTCAGACCAAACACTTGACACTTACTAGCTGTGTGACCCTGGGCAAGTCATTTAACCCCAATTGCCTTAAAAAAAAAAAAGTTAACCTAAAGGTATTGATTCTTTTGGATAGCTTTTGTTTTAACATTGCCTAACTTTTCCCTTGTCTCTCTTCCTTTCCCCATCCCAGAGAGCCATCATATGTAAAGAAGAATATTTTATATTCATCCTTAACAGTACAGAAGGTTACAGTATCAGAGTCTATCGTGCTTTTTTTTGGAATGGCCTGGATAGCAATAACTCCAAGCTTGGTTTGAAAAGTACAAGATACTTCCTGTGGAAGTACATCATCTCTAGGAAATGAATAAAACCCTATTAAAAGTTTTCAGTGACTCTGCAGAAATATAGCTTAGTGGTGGGGGAAACCTCTGGTGAAAGAGGTTTCCTTTCTGGCAGCCTCTGACATTCTGGATAGCCCAGGGTCCAAGAAAGGATAGATAAGCAGTATGTGGGGAGGAGGGCAGACCAACAAGGAGTTACTTTTTAGAACTAGACAAAATAATATCAAAATTCATTTGTAGAAACAAAAGGTCTAGAATCTCAAGAGAAATCATAAGGGAAAAAATTAGGAACAGGGAATAGCACTTTCAGACTTGCAACAATATTATAAATCAACAGTGATGAAAATAAGTTGGTACTAGTTTAAAGAAATAGAAAAGTAGATCAGTGTAACAGACTAAATAAAAAAAGGAACAGAAAAAATAAAAAACTGTAAACAGTATTTGATAAATCCAGGACCATAAAAATAACAGGGAAAAGATCCTTACATTAAAAAAAAAATACAAGAAATGCTAGGAAAACTGGAAAGGAGTTTGGCAGAAATTAGATTTAGATCAATATCTTATTTCACATATCACAATAAATTTTAAAATATTTATAACCTGAAAATAAAAGGTCATATCTTAAAACTTAAAAACATTAGAAAAGGGGCAGCTAGGTGGTGCAGTGGATAGAATACCAGCCCTGAAGTCAGGAGGACCTGAGTTCAAATCTGGCCTTAGACCAAACACTTGACACTTACTAGCTGTGTGACCCTGGCCAAGTCACTTAACCCCAATTGCCTAAAAAAAAAAAATTAGAAAAGAATGAGATTAGATTATGAGGGGTGGTGGAGAAAACAACAAGCATGAAGTGCCTACTGTGTTTTTTTTTCCTTTAATCCTCATAACAACCCTTAGATACAGCTTGAGGTGATAATCAGAGCCAGAGAAGGAAGGAATTTTGAGCCTGGGAAGACCCAGGCCTATTTGTAGCAAAAGTGACAGTTAGTGAAGAGGGAAAAGTTGAAGATTCTGGAGATGAGAGGAAGAGGAGTGATTGATAAAGCAAAGTCCTGGAACAAGTGGGTAAGACCAAAATCACAGCAGGCAATGGTTAATCTTGTCAAAAAGGAGAATCTCCCCTTCCTATAAGGAGAAAAATAAATGAATGATATTGAGATGTGAAAAAAAACTGAGTTGAGTAGACCAATATATATAACTGCGCAATGCCTGACTTCATAATGGGGTTCAATAAAACAAATTCAAATTTGACCAATATCATTAAACACCTACCATGTGCTAGTAGATAAGAGATACAAAGATCCATCAGCTACACCTCCATCCTCAAGGACTTTACAACCCTGTGGTGATGAAAAAGAAAGAACCCACTGTCTGGAGTCAGGAAGACTCCTCTTCCTGAGTTCAATCCGGCCTCAGACACTTACTAGTTGTGTGACCCCAGGGCAAGTCATTTAACCCTATTTGCTTCAGTTTCCTCATCTGTAAAATGAGCTGGAGAAGGAAATGGTAAATCAGGCCAGTATCTTTGTCAAGAAAATCCCAAATGGGGTCACTAAGAGACAGTCACAACTGAAAAAAATGACTAAACAACAGAAAAATGGAACTCAACACATGAGCAAAGGAAGTGATATAATACTATGTGAGCTCAGAGAAGGAAAAGGTCAGTTCTTGCTCAGACATTTTAGGGAAACTCTCTCAAAACTTGTGTCATTTGTAAGAAGGAAAAGTAGAAAATCAGAACTGATTTGAGATGTTCTCAGCTTCTCAGCAAAAGACAAGTCCATGTCATCTGCTGAGGAATAGGGAGGAACCTTGAGAAGCATAGAAAATATTTATAAGGGCTGCTGCAGGGCACGTGAAAAGGAGGTAAATAAAAGTCACTGCATAGCAGTGAAGGCTCAGCTAAGGTGAAATGGCCTACGTCTACACTTGAACCAATAAACTTGGTTTCATGTCCTACTGCAGCAAGGCTCATCAGCCTGAAATGGGAATGGGAATGGAAAAAGCCTTTATGGTGTCTACCCAAACAAGGCAGAAGCCTCTGAGTGGAGTAGGAGGGTTTATTTTGGAGTATGGGCACTGCTCAGGAAGGATAAACCTGAGTGGGGTGCCTTTGTAAGAAGCCCTGGTCAGACAGGGATGTAAGAACCCTGGCTTTCTGGGAACGAGGTGAAAGGAGAAAAGAAGGAAGGAGAGAGGCTGGTACAGAAACAAAGGGAGGCAGAAGATGGGACAAACTTTGCTTACTTAATTATTTCTTCCAGGGCCTGCATAGCAAACACAAAATACATTATTTTGACAAAGAAGTGGCCTGTTTAGTCCTTTACTGTCCAGGCGTATGTACATTTCGTATGTAACTTCTGAACTGACTGAAAAGGAATTTCAGAAAAATTGGCTTGATTTGCTGACAGCCCAAAGGAAGTAAATTAGGATTTTTTTTTTCTTGGCTTCACTGAAAACAGTGAGAAAAAATAGGCAATCATGAAATCCTGATAATTATGAGATTTTTAACCCATTTAGTTTGTTAGAAAGCTATGTTGTACTCTAGGTACAATCTGTACAATTCCTTGGCCACTGTTATTTGAAAATTAAGACTGTATCTTAGAAAGGTTTTACCAATGGCTTCTTATATTGCAGGTTCTAACACATGCTCAAAAAAAAAAAAAAAAACAACTCCCTGAACTCACTTGATTGTGCTTAATCTCATTTCCTCCACCATCTTTCTATTCAACACCTTCCATGCTTGGCTTCTGGAGGATTTTATCATTCTTTTAACAACTGACCACTTCCTGCTCTCCCATCCATCTGAAGCCAAGTACAAAAGGCCTATATGTAGTCATAGTCACTTGACTATGGCCTTCATCCTACATGATTGTTGTGAAGATCAGGAGAGTGTATTGCATTGGAAAGAATGAAGGATTTCAAGTCAGCGAATTTAGATTCTAATCTCTGCTCTTACTACCTTGGGCAAGTCTTCTCTGGGTCTCAGTTTCCTCATTGGTACAATGTGGTCTCTAAGGTCCCCTCCCACTCCAAATCCATGATCAAATGAAGTAATGTGGAGGAGGGAAAGGATAAGCATTTATATAGCACCTACTGTGTTCCATGCCCCCAGCTAAGCACTTTTTACAAATACTATCTCATTTGATCCTCTCAACAACCCTGGGAGGTAGGTGCGATTACTATCCCAATTTTACACTTGAGGAAACTGAGGCAAACAGAGTGTTAAATGACTTGCCCAAAGTCACACAGCTAGTCAATATCCAAGGCTGCATTTGAAATCAGGACTTCTTGACTCCAGGCCCACTACCCTATCCACTTGACTACCAGCTGTTGCATAAAACTCAAAGTTTTGCATAAATGTAAACTATTATAATAGTAACATAGTCAGAATTGCCAGATCAAGAAGGAAAAATAAAATTGTTCCTCTAATTTTGTGCCCAAAGTAGGATTAATCTGAAGTGTTTATTAACATCCTCATCATGCCTCTTTTAAGCACAGGTAGAGACCACTGGCACTGTTTCCTTTGCTGTTCTATAAAAAGAACAATAAAAACAATAATAATAATTAGAATTTCTGTAGAGGTTTAAGGTCTGCAAAGGTCCTCACAGCAACCCTGAAAGGTAGGTGCCATTATTATCCCTATTTTATAGATAAGGAAACTGAGGCAGGCAGAGGTTAAGGGATTTGCCCAGGTTAACAGCTGGAATATGTAAAATATTGGTGCCTCACCAATGACTATCTTGGGAGTCTCTGTGTGCTTTTATAAAGGCCCTAGTTCCTTTTCCACTCAGTCTAATCTTTCATGCTTTCTAACCCTCCACCCATTCCCTTCCTTTCCAACTTTCATTCTCCAACCAATCCTTTGTGTTTCCCTCCAACTGCCTAGCCAATCTCTCTTCTTCCCCCGCCCTAACAAGGCATGAAACTATTTCCCCATCCCAGTTTTGTTCCTTTTTTCAATATTTCACCACATGAGCCATCTGTCTTCCTTAGCCTGCTTTCCAAGTTATAGCTCTATTCAATATTTACTGCCTCTGAATGATCAGGTAAGTAACAATATTTTTTTTTCCTCTCACTAAGGCTTGGATCCTCTCAGCAGGAAATATTGGTGAATTTGTAATAAATCAAAACATAATTTATTAATCACCCACTAAGTGTCAATAAGCATTTACTATATTGAGTCAGTAAGTATTCATTAAGCACCTTCTTTGTTCCACTGTGTTAAGAAGAGAAGATATAAAGAAAGACAAAAAGGACTCTCTCTCTCTCTCTCTCTCAAGGAACTCCCAGTCTAAAGTAGACAAGATGGAAACAGCTATGCATAGCAAGATATATAGGAGGTAAAGTGGAGATTAGGCACTAAGATTATTGTTGTTTGTCCTTCGTTTTCAAAGAGACCATGGTATAAGGAAGGTGATGTCATGACATGCAAGTGAACTGGATTTAAGTGAGGCAGGTCTGTACAATCACCAGCCTCACTTTCTCCTCCAGAGCCATCTGGGTCCAGTGGCCTGACATAGATCAAGACGACTGGAGATGGCCCCTGCTGACACCTAAGTGTTCTGGTTCCTTTTACCCAAGCACTAAGATTAACAAAGACTGAGAAAGGCTTCTTGCAGAAGGTGGGAATTTAGCTGAGATTTGTAGGAAGGCTGGGAAGCTGGGAGGTGGAGATGAGGAGGGATAGAGTTCTAGGCATGGGGGACAGCCAGTGAAAACGAACTGTGCTGTGAGATGGAGTGTCATGTTAGAGGGATAGCAAGGAATTTCTCCAATGTCAATGATGACAGAATGTGTGGGGTCTGGGAGAAGGGCAGTGAGGAGTGAAGAGGAAGAGTAAGATGTAAGAAGACTAGAAAGATAGGAAGAGGCCAGGTTATGGAGTGCTTTAAAAGCCAAACAGGACATTATATTTGAGCCTGGAGGTAATAGGGAGCCACTGGATTTGATCGACTAAGGCATTGACATATTTAGACTTGTACTTTAGGAAAATCAATTTAATATGGAGGATGGACTGGAGTGAAGAAAGGAGTGAAGTAGGGAGACCAACCTGCAAGAGATTGCAAGGGTCCAGGAATGAGGTGATGAGGGCCTATACCAGTGTGGTGGCAGGGTAAGAGGAGAGAAGGGAGCATATTGGAGAGAGAGAAGCAATAGAACTTTGCAAGTGATTAGATGTGAGGAGTGAGAGAGTGAGAAGTTAAGATGGGACCTAGGTTGTGAGTCTGGGTGACTGAGAGAATTGGTGGTACCCTGAACAAATAACAGGAAGGTTAGGAAGAGGCCAAGATTTGGGATGAAAGATAATGAATTCAGTTTTGGACACACTGAGTTTAAGATATCTACAAGACATCCAGTCCGAAATGTCCAATAGGTAGTGGGAGATGAAGAGTGTAGGTCAGGAGAGAGATTAGACAAACTTGCATTCTAGAAGCATCAACTTTTTTCTTAACATCTTGATAACTGTATCTCTCAAGATAATAGGTTTCCTTTGGAATGAATGCTGTGTGTTTTATTTTATGCATTGAAAAACAGAATTCTGCTCCATAGATTTCACCAGATTGACAAATGGGTCCATGGGATGCACAAAAATGGTTAATTTCTGACTTAGTTTTCTCTGCAAACATCAAGTGAAGTAGGGAAGAGGGATTCTAATTTGTAGTAGAGCGGAAATGAAGTTGGAATCAGACCACCTGCGTCATTTTAGGCAAGTCGCTTCTCCCTCTGAGCCTCAGTTTCCTCATCTGTAAAAGGAGAGGCCTGAACAAGATGATCACTACTGTCCCTTCCAGCTCTAAATTCAGTGAACCTGATTGCATTTGGTCTTCACAGAGGGCAAGTCCTGCAGGTTACCTGTGGACACAACTGAACGTCCCCCTCCTCCTGTCAGCATCCTATTGAGCTTGGGGTAACTGAAATCATTTAGCTATTGGGGCTCAAGCACATCCTCTTTATGGCCAAGACCAAGCCGCCTTTAGCTGTTTCCACCCAGCAGACAAAAGAAAGCCAGGATGTGAACAAGTGGGTCCCCAAACAGGAAAGTCTGCACATCTGCCCCCCCCCCCCCCGTGCGTGAACACCACACATATCCACCCACACACCACATTTCGTAGCCTGAGAAGCACTGTGGGAGCCCCTCTCCCCTGCCTCGTTCCCTTGAAATGGCCCTTAAATCCATCCCCACCTAAGAAGATAGGACCCCTCTTTTACACCCTACAGTCATACAGACCTGGGACTTCCACTGCTTCCATTTGCACAGGGTGGGGGGATCCTGGGTGGGGGGAGGGCGGCTTGGGGTGTGTTTGATGGTAAAGAAAGAGAAACATGAGCACCTGCACTAGCATGGGCTCTAAAGGCAGGGGTTAACACAAACCTTAGTGGACTTCTTAAGCATTTAAAGGGCTGTCACAGAAAAGAGGCTTAGACTTGTCCCACTGGGCCCTAGAAAGTTGAACTAGAAAGAAGGGACGGGAGCCACAGAGATGGACTTGGGCCTGACATAAGGAGAAACAACCTAACCTTTGGGAGAGTGAGCTCTCCCTGGATGGAATGTGGTCATGTGCAGCTTTCAGGCCAGGTCTTCAAGTGGAGGCTAGATGACCAGATGCTGGTCTGACGTACAGAGAATTCCTGTGAGGGCACAGGGTGGAGTCTGAGTGGCGCCAGAGGACTCTCCTGGAGAGCACACAGTCCGCAGCCACTCAGGGAACTCCTTGCCTTCGAAGCAAGCCTTGGTCTATGGTTTCTGTGAGGGAGGTCTAAGCCCAGGGCACGAGTAGAGGGCTCGCTGAAGGTGACGCCACCCCTCGGAAGTACAGAGGAAGGGGGTTTTGAGCAGATAACAAGGAGGCAATGAAGGCGACTGTACGGGTGGAACGGGGGGCAGCCAGGTACTTAGCTGGCCACGGGGAGCACCCATACCCATCCTTTGCACTGAGCGAGGCCCATTATACTTGGTATAAGCTAAAGAGCTGTCCATGTGGTTCACACTAGTGTATGTGCAGGTGCCTGGGCAGTGCTGAGGGCTGTGGGGGAGGTGCGGTGGGTCCCATGATTGTAATGCGAGGTGGGGTAGGTACTGGGCCTGGGAACTTGGGGCGGTACCTGCATGGGGAGATGGTAGGATGGTGCCTATGGTGGGAACAGGGTGCAGCCAGGCACTGAGATGGACACCAGGAATGCCCACACCTTCCCTCTGCAATGGACTTGGACCATCCTACTTGACTGAGGCTAAAGAATTGTCCAGGTGGTTCAGATGAAAGTATAACTGGTGACTGTCAATGCAGGAGCCCTGGCACCACAGAGGCTCAGTCTTTCTCCTCCTGGCTGAGCCTCCTTCAGCTCTGGACCACCTTTATGGGCTCCAGCTTGAGATCCATCTCTCCAGGAATCCTTCCTGGACACTGAGGCCCACATTGGTCTCTTCTTTCTTAGAAGGTTGCCCCTTGAGCCAAATCTTAAAAAAATCCAGGGATTTCAAAAGGTGGAAGTGAGGAAGGAGAGCATTCCAGGCAGCGGGCACAGGCATGGAGATGGGACATAATGCATCATGTGTGAAGAACAGCAAGAAAGCCTGGACCTCAGAGTGCCAGGAGATGAGTAATTTGTGTGATAATTACTTTCCATCTTTGATTTCATTTTGTTAATTTTTATTATTTAGGGGGAGGTCAGGACTATTTCTTATATTTAGGAGGCTACTGAGTTGGCTGAAATCTATCCCATGGGATATGAAAATTTACTTAAGGCATCAAATGTTCCTCAGATAAGAAGCCAAAAAGAGAGTCAAAGCTTTCCAAGTAATTTGACTTTTAGAGGATTTATGAACACAACAATGTAGGCTCTTTAATCTCTTCTGTCAATGAGCCCATCACAACCCTCTAAATGTAGTTTAATCAGTAACCTGACAAGCACTGGGGACTTTTACTTCCACACCTCCCATAGTTTCAATATTGGTCAAGAAGGCAGTCCCTCCCCTCTTAGCCTTCTGGAGACCCTGGGATTTAAAAACCTGAGAAGAATAAGAGACCAAGATTGTGTGGCATTGAAAATAAGTTTTAGACTGGTATCAGCTCAGCAGAAAAGAGTCTGAAATTTGGAGTCAAAGGCCCTGGGTTCAAATTTTGACACAGCTACTTACTACCTATGTGACCTTGGACACTTCTCTCTGGGTTTCATTTTTCTCATCTATAAAATTAGGTAGGTTGGATTAAATGCCCTCTGAGGTCCCTTCCATCTCTAAATCTATGACCCCTCTGCATTGTCCTTTCAGTTACAGGTATTTCTTCTTTTCCCCTTACCATTTGTGGATTAAATGGTGCTACCATTTCAACTATACCCATCCATTCCACTGGCTGTTTCTCTCTCTCTTTCTCTCTCTCTTTCTCAGGTAGCGTGGCTGGTCCTTAGACCTTTTTTTTCTAAGACAGATGACCTCTAAACTCCTTCCAACCTGAAATCTATGATTTACTATGACCAGGGGAAAAGAGTAGGCTTGGATCAGCCTTCGGATGCCTCATTCCTACATTAGGTTTTCTTTCTTTCTTTTTTAATCATTTTATTGATAGTTTTTGTTGTTACATTGCCTAAATTTCTCCCTACATCACTCTCTCTATCACTCTCTCTCTCTCCTCTTTCAGGGAACCATCCTATATGACAAGAATTCTTAGAAGAAAAAAGAGAAAGAAGAGAGAAAAACAAGCAAAACTAATATCCATACATATAAAATGTTCCACATTCATAGAGCTGCCACCTCTGCAAAGGAATAGAAGGAGATGTCTTCTTATGTTCTTTCTTTGGGGATATATACATACACATATATACATACACACACACATATACACACACACATAAATATATACATACACACGTGTAAATTTCCAATATTATTTTAAAAATTATTTTGTGGATTTGGGGTTTTTTTTTCTATTTACCCTGTTGTAGTCATCTTACCTTTTCTGATACTCCCAGTGTTTTCTCCTTCTACAAATCACTTTGTATTTACCGTACTTATCTGTGTAAATGTTGTAAACACTCCACCCCTAAACAGAATGTAAACTCCTGGGGGACAGGAAATATTTTGAACCTGAGAGTATAGTCTACAAACAGTAGGTGATTAATACCTGTTTATTGAATTGAATTACAAGGCGTGCTTAGGGAAGGTCATTTTCATGAGCCTCCCACTGGTACAGAATGAGCAAATTTCCTAAGTCGGCTTGATTTTCTTCACGGCTACTGAGAAAACAGGTCTCTGCCCACTTTCTTTTTTGTGCCTTAAAGAGGCCTGCTAGCTCTTCAGTCCCTCTGGGCATTTCTAGAAAGGACCTTTCTAGGACTCGTAGCAAGAAACGAGTTTTCCCAGCACACTCTACAGCTGTTGCTGTAACAGCCTGGGGGCTTTTTCTCTGAGGTTACAATTTAACCACATCCTTTATTTTCGCCTTCTTGCCTGCTCCTCAGAATGCCCTTCCAAATCCTCCCCATATTCCCAGGCTCACTTTAAATGGTTCCTCCTTCTTAAAGCTGATTCCCTGAGCTGGAATTGATCTCAGTTACAGGGGAATTCCAAAATCCACTACCTGTACTTGTATCCAACTTTGGATTTACCTAGACTCACAACCTCAGTACTCTTTACTCATCCCCCTCACTCACTCCACATGGACAATAAATTGTCAAATCACGTCATTTCTACCTCCATAATGTCATCTTAGACGTTCCCTCTCCACTCACACAGCACCCACCTACTTCTTCAGGACCTCATCAGATTTCACCTGGACTAGGGCAATAGCTTTCTAATCAGGCTTCCGACCTCCAGTCTTCCCCTACTCAATCCACCTTGTTGTTGTAGTTGTTTGTCCTTCATTCTGGAAGAGGACCATACATTGGGGAGGTGCTGCCATGATGTTTAAAGGAATTGGATTTGAGTGAGGGAGGGCTGTGCAAAGTCAGAGCTGTGAAAGTGATCTCCCTAAACATAGGTCTGATATATCTGTAGGACCAAATATAAACTTTGGCAACATGGACTTCTGTCTTTCCGATCTTTCTACACATGACTCCCCTCACCTAGGGGAGCTAGGGGTCTGGGCCTGGAGTCAGGAAGACCTGAGTTTACTAACTGTATAACCTTGAGCAAACCACTTAACTTCTGTCTGCCTCAGTTTCCTTAACTGTAAAATGGGGATAAAAATAGCACCACCTCCCAGCGATGCTGTGAGGATCAAATGACAATATTCTTAAAGCACTTAGCACAATTCCTGGCACATAGTAGGTACCTAATAAATGCTTTTTCCTTCTTTCCTCCCTTCTTCCCTCCCTCCCTCCCTCCCTCCCTCTCTTCCTTTCTTCCTGCCTTCCTTCCTATTTTCCTTCCCTTCTTCCTTTCCGCTCTCTCTTCTTCCCTCCCTTCCTTCCCATCCAGGTAGTGTATAATCTATCTATATTGGCCTACTTTCTTTTCCTCTTACATTCCATCTCCGAATGTCCATGCATTTTCACCGGCGGTTACCTGTACTTGGAATGCTCTTCCTTTATACCTCCACCTCTTAGAATCTCTAGCTTCCTTCATGCCTCAGGTCAAATGCTGCTTTCAGCAGGAGGTATTTCCCAGTGCCCCACACTCATTTTCCTCCATATGTCTTCCCTTCTAAATGTTAACTTCCATCTACTCTCTCTGTATCTTGTATGTTTCAATTAAGAACTTATAGTCTCTTCTGGGAGAACATAAGATTCCTGAGATCATGGACTATTTCTGCTTTTTCTTTGTATCTTCATTGCCTGGGATACAAAGCCTTGCACAGAATAGACACTTAAATGCCTGCTAATTGATTCATGTAATTATCTTCCCTAAAAGAGAAGATACTTTCACCTACTTTCGCTGGGAACACTAGTACCTTGATAACTTCAGAGAGAGTGACAGGTTCTTTCTAACCAAGGTTTTATTTTATTTTATTTTTTTCATGCTAATGTGTATGCTCTTATCTAGGCACCCTTGAACTGTCGCTTACTTCACCCTTGGTTTCTTGTAGCCTTCTGTAGAAATAGGCCCTCCTTCCCTACATTCCCAGGAGTTGCCAGGCCTCAATTTTCTCTAATTAGGCCAGAGGGCAACTTATACAAATGATTTTTAAAGTCAACAACCATAAGTTAAATGCAGTGAGTGTGTATTACTAAGGTACCTTTTTTGCAGTGTATACATGTTTGCAGTGTATACATGTCTCGGTATGACCCATAACTGCAATGGAAAGAAATCCAGGCCCTTGTGGTCTTACCATGGTAAAATGGGATTTAAAAATGCTAAAAGCCACAAGGAATTTAGTTTGCAGATGTATAATAATGTAGAAGTTTATACTTTGGTCTTGGGGACTACATTAAGAAATAGAAAAGGCTAATATCTGAATGAGTTGGGGGAGGATAATTTAGGTAACACACAATTGTTTACTGCTTTGGGAAGGAAGAGTTTTAGACAACAGATTACTTGGTGGTTACGTAAAATCAGGTTAAGCTACAACAAAAAAGATTCTCAGTCAGCCTTGGGAAGGAGTGCTACAATATAGTTTTCATTTACCTGAAGTTTTTCCTATGTCTAGAAAACATCTTGGAGGATCTCTACATGGTCATCCACATATTCATATCTAGAATATAAGAAGCAAATTGTAATGATTTTCTGATGGTTTTCTAGTTAAAGTCATTCCAAATGAAAACTGTGGACTACCAATCATAGAATCTTAGAGGTAGCAGGGACCCTACTCTCTAAAAGCCTGATTCTTTACAGAATTCTAACCATTTAGTCAAAGTTCTTATATAGAACATGTTTAGCTCTATCACTGTAGGCTGAAGTTAATATAGTACAGCTGGTAACCAACATTTTACGTAGAAAAAAAATTAGCTTATGAAGATCAGAACCAGGGTATGCTAGTAAATGTTTAACAACCAGCTCTCAAAAAACTCAACATACTTTTAACTTTAATCTTCATTATTAAGATTTACTTAGTTACTTTCTTAAGTCTAAACAATCAACCAAACAACAAATCCTGCACTGATGTATAGAGTTTGTCGATTTCCGAGATGTAAATGCTCACATTGAAAATTTAACAGTTTCTCTCAAGCTATTACAAGCTGGCATACAACTGGCAGAACACATGTTATCATTTACTCATAACGGTTAGGGGGCATATTGTAAAGCAGAACCTGTTAAATGAGATAGATAACATGGACAAGTGGAAAGAGCACTGGCTTTGGAGTCAAAGGACCCAGGTTCCTCTAACACTTTCTATCTTAATCTTGGTCAAGTCCCTTAGCCTCCTTTGGCCTCAGTTTCCTTATCTATAAAATAAGAGTGTTGGATTAGATGTCTTCTGAGATCCCTTCCAGCTCTAGTTTTGTGAACAGCCAAAGGAGTTTGGTATAAGTACTCATTGAGAAAAAATTGGATGAAGACCTATTGTCGAGGCTATGGAATTTAGTTGCGTAGAGAGTGTTAGGGAAATTCCATCAAGCTACATGAAATAGAAGGCTGGCCAATTAATATGTACCTGGAAGTAGGCTCACTAAACACCCATGATGGTGAATGCATTAGGCATATTTTGCACATTCTCTTAGGGACTGTGCTTTCATTGGCCAGTTCTGCCTTATCTATATGTTATAGAGAACAAATTGAAACAGTAATTGAATGGCAAGAGGATATTGTGAGCTAGATTGTCTTTGGGAAATGATATACTATTTTTACTGACTCCAAGGTTCTTTCTGAAACGTCCTCCTTTTTAATACCAATATTTTTTTTCCCAGTGATGCTGTATGTTTATGGAGCATGGCAGGCCACCATCTCTGAAGAATCAAAACCACAGATCAAAGGACAAAGAGAAGTCAAATGGGCAAGAGTGAGCTGCAGCACATGGTCAACAAAGAATTGTGAGAAAAAGGTGGCATAAATGATATTGTTAAAGAAATACACAGTAAGACCTGAAAAGAAAATGAACCTGTCATACAGTAAGAACAAATGAAAAATGATGGACAGTACTTGTGCTTCATTTCTACCAACGCAACATAAAGGTATCTAGAGGAATGGTCCTTCCTGTGGAGGACTCATGGGAGGACACACAGAATGAGGCTTGATAGATTTCTCTTCTGGTGCAGGAAACACCTATATCAAAGATCTCATTGATTCATCCAAGTATGGAAATAATAATTAGCTATTGCCTGAAAGTCTTCCTCTAATGGCTGACCACGGTTTGGAAGTGACTCTGACTTCTCAAAGGCCAGGCACTAACTTGGGCATACCTAACCAAGCAGAGAAGGGTTAGCAATAGACTGTATCATGCCTGTCATCCACAGACTAAAATAGTTTTGTTAGAAGAGGTATCTCACCAGATGGTGGCCATCAAATGATGAAATGTAGATAATTAAGGCCATAGGAATTCATCAAATCAACTACTATAGAATACAGAGTTTGCATTTTATGAAGGGGAGGGAGTACTCACATCCTCAGAAATCATGGATTTTTGGAATATTGAAGTAGAGCAATTTGATTTTAAATTATGCAAATCAACAATATTTATCAACTGTTAATGATTAAATGGTACTTGAGTCCAACCATGACTGGCACCTGGAGATTCTGGAAGGGACTGGAATTGTGGAATAACAAAGTGGAAGCACTTTCGCAAGGAGCTATCCTTAGAGGAGTGTAATTTATGGCAAAAATCACACTATGTGGTCTCTCTCTCTTTTTTTGGCCCAGCATCCTTAGTGAGCTCAGGATTAAATGCATTGAAAAGAATAATGGATCTGAAATTAGAAAGACTTTTGAACCTGCCACATGCCGTGTGACTTTGGACAAGTCATTTCAACTCTCTAAGTGTGTTTCTTCATCTGTAAAGGGGAAATAATGATGTTTACATTACTTCCCCTTATCTTTTACCTATTTGCATACAAGAACCGGGGATCATTGATTCTTTTTTTCTTCTCCCCTTTCTCAGTTCTCCAACTATCCCCCATTACAGGCTTACCGGATTGGGCCCTCACAATGATATTTACCTCTGGGACTTTCTTTAAGGAAGTTTGGGGCTTCCTCTTTCCAGTTCCTCCCGACTGTTTCCTCATCTGCAAAATTAGAAGGTTGGAGCAGATGATGTCTGAGGTCGCTTCTAGCTTCTAGACTTAGGATTTGGTCTTTATAATGAATTGGTTGTTTCGAGGATCAAATAAACATCTATGTAAAGCACTTTGCAAACATTGAAATCTCTCTATAAATGTCTTACTATCTTTTCTTGCTTCTCGGCTATTTTGCTTCAACCCCAAATTATAAGGTTCATGAAGTCTCCTAGGTAAATTTTTGCTTTTGTTTACCCAGGAGCTTCTACAAGCCAGGTTTGAAGCCCTGGTTATCTTTCCTAGCAAGACTTGGACCACACCCTTCTTTTCCCCACCCGTTTTTTCCCTCAGGCCCCATTAATTGTCCTAATCACCAGCAAGCATCCTACTGTGAGGGGAAATCAACAACTGAAGTTCACTGCTTTTGATGTCAAAGCTTTTGAACTGAACATAATTTAATTTTTTTCCCTTGACTCAGATATTCAATTTGAGTAAGTATTATGTACCCTCTGAGGCTCCTGAGGCATGCAAGTAATTACCTTGATGCTAGATGGCTCCACTATGCTGAACTTTTCTTATTTTTCTTTAAATTTTCTTTTTTACATGCCTAGCTTTTAGGAGTCACTTGGTTCTTTAAAAATTGTTAATTTAATAACTATAAATACAAGTATCCAAAGAAAATAAAAAAAATCGCACCTAAAACATAAACTCTGAACTATCTGTAATTTGTTTTTTAGGGATTTTTTTGGCATTTTTTAAAAATTAATTTGAGTTATCAACAATCACTTCTGTAAGCTTTTGAGGTTTAAATTTTTCTTCCCCTCTCTCCTCACTTCCCTCCCCAATTCAGCACGCAATCTGATATAGGCTATACATATACATTCCTATTAAACATATTTTCACATTAGTCATATTGTAAGGAAGAATTAGAACCAATAAGAGGAACTACAAGAAAGAGAAAACAAAACAAAACAGAAGGAAAAAAAAGAGCAAATAGTATGCTTCGATCTGCATTCAAACTCCATAGTTCTTTCTCTGGATGTGGATAGCATTTTCTATCGTGAAACTTTTGGAGATGTCTTAGATCCTTGCATTGCTGAGAAGGGCTAAGTCTATCAAAGTTAGTCATCCCACAACGTGGCTGTTACTGTGTACAACGTTCTCCTGGTTCTGCTCACTTCACTCAGCATCACTTCACAAACCTTTCCAGGTTTTTCTGAAGTCTGATTGCTAATCATTTATGAAATCTGACTGCTCATCATAGCACAGTAGTATTCCGTGTAATTTGCTTTTAAAATGTTTATTAACTTTCTTAAATCAGAAAGCATTTCTCAAAAAAAATCATTTGTATACATTATCAGATTTTTCTGCTTTTTTACATAACTATAGTCATGCATATTACTGATCCTAGAAGTTTTCATCATGTCATTTCTTTTCATATTTCTTCATGTGCTTCATATTTGTCTTTTTATGGTACAATAATATTCCATTAAAGTTGGTATTTTATTATCTGTATGACTGAGTCAGTCTCTTTCCCCACGGTGGGTCTTTGTTTCCTCATCTAAATGGGGGAGTTGGATTACATCTCACAGAAGTTCCTTCCCACACAAACATCTTGTGACTCTATACATATGACACTTTGTTCAGTTATTCCCCCATTTTGGACACATGAGTTTCTTCCACTTTTTTTCTTTTTTATCCTTACAAATTAAGCTGCTATGACTTGTTAATATAAATGCAGATTGTACCAATTCACTGGGCTGCTAGCAGAGGAAGAGCATGCCTGTTTGCCCAGAACCTCACCAACATCGAATTTGATAATCTTAAACCATCATGTGACTAGCTAACCTGAGGAAGATCACCGACATACTGGCCTCAGGGTGGTGGATGCTCTACCTCCCAATTCAGAGAAAATGTAAACCTGTACCAGTGGAGGGAGTGCCCACTATGAAGAAACCTCGAAGTATCCAAGTACAGAACTACCTCTACTACTTTGAAAGAGTGTAAGGTGATGCCTCAGTTGTTCAACTTTGTGTTTCCATTATGTTTTTGAGGGGTAGGGGGGCCTGCACCTGTAATCATCCAAGGTGAAAATTTACCGTATGGAAACTGCCCCCATGAATGCAGAGTAACAATCTGTCGGTAATGTATAATTTTAGGAAAGTTGCCTGAGGCAGCAGGAACAGGTAATTTGCCCAGGGTCACAAAGCTAGCTGCACAACTGGATCTCATAGCTTCCTGACTATGCCTGATTTTCCTCTTATTATTAGAGAGCTTGCAGAGTTTCAAGTGCTCATTAATAAATCATGTTTCTTTGCAACAGATGTCACTTCTTGTTGTCATCGGTGTATCTGCTTTTAGAATTCTTTTCCCCTGGATCCTCTCCTACCCACCCCTCAATAATCTGCTGCATTTCCTCTACTATGGACTTGGAAAACAGAATACCCTGCTTGTGCTCCTTAGAATTGTCCATAAGTTAAGAGTCAGTAAATAGTGAAGGAGGGAATAAAGACTCCTGATGGAAATAAAGGCACATGGGTTTTATGACAGCAATTTTAGCTACTTTGAGGCTTTTTCTGCTTACTTTTGGATGCTCATACATAAATGGGCATCCTCTGTGTATGTGTGTGTATACATATATATACACACTTGGTCTCTCTAGATATACACATACATATATGCACACACACACATATGCTTTATTAATTTAACAAGAAAAATGAAAATCCAAGCATTGTGTTCTAAAAATTAAGAATCTCCATCCCATGATTAATGGGTGAGTTGGGGAATACACTAAAGGTATTTTTTTTAACCATACTTGTGATTTTATTGGTATAGGGAGCTCCAGGTGAAGAATTCCCTTTAGCAATGGAGAACAGCACTTGGTTCTTCAATTTAAGGGCTTAGAGAGTTGTGGCACTAGGAGGTTAAGTGACTTGCCAGGCAGGTTCCCAGAGTCAATGTTAGAGGAAGGACTTCAAACTATGACTTCCTTACTCCCAGACTATTGCTAACCACTACCCTAAAGTTGAGGCAGAAGAACTTCTCTTGTAGATAGACAGATAAAACAATTACTGAGAATTGACTGTGTGCCAGGCAGGAACTGTGCTATGTATTGGGGACACAAATACAAGTAAGACAGTCCGCCATGTCAGGGAGCTTCTATTATTAATGGAGGGAACACAACATATAAAGGCAGTTGGCAATTGGTTGGGGCTTACTCATAATGCAGCTCGGTTTAGAGCCTGGAGTTGAGAAGTGTGGTGGATACCTGGTTCCAGGTAAAAAACAGAAAAAACTCAACATGTAGTAAAAAGACAACTCAAATTTCTATCGTACTATATGGTTTACAAATAACTTTTCTACAAGAACCTTGAGAAGTAAGGAATGTTTGTATAGGTCCCTCCCCACCATTTTATAGATATGGAAGCTGAGACTGAGCTAGGGAGTGACTTTTTAAAGTTCCTTTGGGTTTTAAATTCATTTTTAACCTGGGGCCCATGAACTTGTTTTTTAAAATTAAAAAAAGTCTTTTTGCTAACTAATTACAATTCATTTGCTTTGTAATCCTATGTATTTTATTTTATGCATTTTTTATTTTATTTTATTTTATTTTATGCATTTAAAAACATTATTGTGAGAAAGTCCATAGGTTTTATCAGACTGACAAAAAGATTCACTACCAAAAAAAAACGTCTGGCCTTGATGATCTTTATGGACTTTTTCAGCTCTAAGTCCTATAAAAGAGGTAATGATGATATGGCATTCCTATTCTCTCCAGTAACCCCAAGCCCTTTTAAGTTTAGGAAACAGTTTCCTACCAAAAGTCAAGTGAGTAGTGCAAGAATGAAAAAAAGAGAAGATTTAGGGGGGCATAGGACAGCTGTATTCAAATATTGAAAGGCTGTCATGTGGAATCATATGGGATTAGATTCATCCAGCTTGGCCCCTGAGGGCAGAACTGGGAGCAGTTTTGTAAGGTGCCTGAGAAGCCAAAGGCAGTTTCATGTTGAGATAAAACTAGTATGATGCCTGGAACGTGGCAAGCACTTAATAGTTCTTTCTTTCTATCTCTATTGTCTATTTTTATCTGTGTCTCTACCTATGTACCTGTCTACCTACCTACCTGTCCATCTCTGTTTCTACCGATCTATATCTATGTCCACATCTACCTATTTCCATCTATGTACCTGCCTGTCCATCTCTCTCTCTCTCCCCACTTTCCTTGCACTGGCTTGTACATATCTTCTTTGTGCATAGTTGTTTGCGTGTTTTCTCCCCCATCAGATATTCAACTCTATATGCACTATGATAATACAGACATTTGTTTTGTGGATAACACCTTGAGTTCCCAGAGCGCAGGGACCCTCTTGCCCTTGGGCGATTAGCACAGCGCTGGGCACACAGTAGGCGCTTAATAAATGCTTCCTGCTTGATTGTGAACGGGCTTCTTCCGGAGGAGGAGGGAAGGAGTCTTCAGTAGACGGCTGCTTTAGTATTTTTTTTTGGAGGGGGGAGATAAAGCTGAAAGGATTCCTGTTGGATGAGGTCCGGTGATTCTATTATCATCCCTGTTTTACAGAAAAGGACACTGAGGCTCAGGAAGATGAATTACACAGGTAATTCGGGTAGCCAGCATGCAAAACCACATCCACTGTCTCTCTTCTCCCTTAATCCCTTCTCCCTCCCCATGGGTCAGCAAGCCATACCTGTCCCTCTGCCCCGGCACACGCTCCCCTAGCTTAGGTGAGCACGATCGATGCGCTCGGCTTCTCGACTCCCCTCGCCTGGGCTCGAGCTCCGCCTCGCACACCTTCTCCTCCTTCCCCCTCCCCCGCCTCGGGCGCTCAAGATGGCTGCCGGTGGAACAGTTCAGGTAAGCAAGGGGGCGGGGAACACGTCTTCGCCCGCCTCCTGCAGGCCCGGGCGGCGCAGGGGCTCAGGAAGGGGGGAGGGGCGGGCGAGCCGCGCCGCGGTCTTCCGCTCGGATCTTCGCGCTTCGCCGTTCCCAGAGGCGCAGTCGGCCTTCCGCGCCCCGCCGGCGCAGGATTGGCGGGGCGGGGCGAGGGAGGAGAGAGGGTGGGGAAAAAGGAGGGAGAGGAAAAGTAGCTGCTCGCGTAGTGCTGGGGCGGGGCCAGAGGCAGTCGCCGCCCCCAAGCCGGCTGGCCAGTGGGAAAGGTTTCCACCGAGCAGGGGCGGGGGAGAGGCGTTCGGGGAAGAGCCGCGGAGGGAGGAGCGCTCGGTTGAGGTAGCCGCTGCAGCTGCAGCCGCGGGGGGAGGCGGGAGCTGAGGGAGCTCGGGGTCGTTCCTGCAACCCCGCGGGCTGCCGGGCGGGCGCACCTGCCGCGCGCTTCCTTCTCCCGCCCCGGGGCAGCCCGGGGGGCCGCTGCTCCTGCTCCTCCCCCTCTTGCACCCCCTCACCCCCTTCTTCCACCTTCCCTCTCTCTCCCTCTCTCTTTTAAAATTCCCTAAGAAGTTGCTCGGGGCTCGCCCCCAGCCCCCGGAGGATGGCGGTTGAGCAGCCTCGGGGTCCAGCCGGAGGGTGAGGGGCGGGGAGGCCGGCCGGCCGCCCCGAGCGGGCCCGGAGGGGAGAAGAGAATGGACTCGCCCCCCGGCTGCTGCTGCCGCTGCTGCGGCCGCCTCCGCCACCTGCTGCCTTCGCCGCCGCCGCTTCCCGGCCCTGGTAGCCACAGCAACAGCCGCTAGACGAGGGAGCCTGGAGGGTTGATGGCCGAGCCGGAGGGCAGTGCGGGGCCCGGCTTCCCAGGTAAAGCCCCCGCGCCCGCCGGGGACGCCCCCCGGGGCTCTCCGTGGATTCACTGAGCGAAAAAGTTTGTGTCCCCCCAAATGGAGATGGGGAAGCGGGCTGCGGTGGCGGGCACTGGAGGTGAAGGCAGAGCAGCAGGACGGCATGGAAGGTGGCCTGTGGTGTAGACCAGGGTTCATAGATGCAACGCCAGGAGGAATCGCAGATGAGCAGGATAGCTTGGAAAGTGACATGTTAACAGACTTCCCCCCTTCATAGAGACAGAAGGAATCTCAGAGAAACAGGACAGTTTGGAAAGTAATATGTGGAGTAGAGCAGGGTTCGTAGATGGAATGCTGGAAGGAATCTCAGATAAGCGGGATAATTTGGAAAGTGACGTGGGTAACAGACTTCACCGCCCCCCCCCCCCCCCCCCCCCCCCCGAGCCAGAAGGCCAGAAGGAATCCCAGACGAGCAGATCAGCTTGTAAAGTGACACCTGGAGTTAGTAGCCCAAGGTTCATAGATGGAACACCAGGAAGAATCCCAGATGAGCAGAATAGCTTGGAAGTGACTTGGTGAACAGATCTTCCCCCCACCCCCCACCCCAGAGAAGGAATCTTAGATGAACAAGATAGCCTGGAAGGTGATGTGGTCAATAGATCCCTGGGGTTGACCAAGAAGGAAGGCCAGAGGGAATCCTGGATAAGCTGGATGGCTTGGAAACTGATATGCTAAAGAGATTACTGCCCTTCTTCCCCTTAGAGACAGAAAGCCCAAAGGAATCCTAGACAGGCAGGATAGCATGTGCCATGTTGAATAGACCAAGGTTCACAGAAAGAAAGCCAGAAGAAAACCTAGTCCTAGACAAATAGGATAGTTTGGAAAGTGATATGTTGAGTAGACAAGGTTCATAGGTAGAATGTCAGAAGGAATCTCACATGAGCTGGATAGCTCGGAAAATGACATGGTGAATAGACATCCCCACCCCCACCCCCACTTCTACCTCCCTAAACAGAGAAAGGCCAGAAGAAATCCCAGATAAGCAGGACAGCTTATGATACGTTAATTAGACCAGGGTTCATAGAACCTAGACAAAAAGGACAGCTTGAAAACTGACATGTTTAATACAGTTTATTCTTGACCTGACAGAAGAGGAGGGCCAGAAGGAAACTCAGACAAGGAGAACAGGGTAGAAATTGACATGATGAATTTATTATATTCTTAACAAGGGAAGCAAAAGCAAATCTAATAGAGATTCATGCTTTCTTGTACAGTCCTCTCCTGATCTATATTATATATGAAGGTGCTTATTTGTATCCAGTGTTTGTAAACCAGATAAAAATATTATTTATTTTCAAAGTAAAAAATACATAAAATTGGAAGAAAAAGACCTGGATTCACATTCTACCCACTTACAAGTTGAGTGACCCTGGGCAAGTGGCAACATCCGTAGGCCACAGTTTTCTGTCTGTAAAATGATGATATGGGACATAATGGTCTCTAAGGTCCCTTTCAAGTCTAAATCTCTGATACTATAAAATGGGCGGCTTGTTAGAGCCCCCTTTTCTCCCTGAAGCCAGCTCCAGTTCCTTGTGTTCCAGTTTCCCAAGTCTGTCCAAATGGAAAGGTTCATTAGCTGCAATAAAACCTCATTACTTTGGATTCTCCCCCCCTCTCCAATTTTAAGTCCATAAAAAAATTATGCCCTTCATTTGCATTACATTTTCATTATGCTAACAGGATTTGTTAAGCAAATGGTATAAATAGATTTGGGGAATATTTAGCCTTCTTTGGAAAACATTGCTAAAACTTTAGAAGCTATTTGAGTACTTCCTCATTAACACATAAGAACTCCAGGAGCAAAAATTCTTATGTCATTTACATCACAGAAGAGGTTCTTAACCTGTAGTCCATGAACTTAAAAAAAAAAGTTATTTTGACAACTGTATTTCAATATAATTAGTTTGTTTTGTAATCCTATGTGTTTTATACATGTAAAAATATAACTGTGAGAAGGGTCCAAATGTATCAGACTGCCAAAGGGGCCCAGGACACATAAAAGATTAAGAACTCTTCTATAGAACTTTAGCTTGGTAAATTAGCAGATTACTTATCTAATAGAAAATAAGCAATCTACAACTTCCATTTTAGAATAGAAATCCAGAGATAACAGAACTGAAACAAATCTTTGTAGGAATGTACATCTTAAATCTAGAAACTGCATATGTGGATTAGAAAGCAGGTTTGGGGTAGGTGGTGGTGGGCATTTCCATATCTGGACTGGGTAAAGGGAAGTTTTATGTGTTGAGTTTTTCTGTAATCAGAATTATCTGGATAATTATCTCAGTACTTAGTATAATTGATTTACACTTTGGTGGTAGGACTTGATGAATTTTCTTTATGTTTTGTTTAAAGAAAAGATTGTAAACCAAGTTTCCAGGGTTTTTAAGGCTTACAAGAATGTATGTGTGTTTTCAAAATAGTGTTAAAATCACAGATTTGACAGTTGGGAAGGAACTCAGTGGTCATTTTGTTCAATCTGTACCCAAAAGGAATCCCCACTACAAAAATCAGTTGAAATCTTCCAGCCTCTATTTAAAGACCTTCCAGGGAGGAGAACCTCCTTTTTGAACCTTTGGCCCTTGAAACCCTGTTGAGTGATTTTTCCTTCCCCTCCCCCACCAAGTGATAGGGTAGCTTGGCTTTGGTTTCACGGCTTTCATTTTGCATATTTACCAAAATCTGGTCCATGGCATTTAATAGAGCTGGAAACTGAGGTGTTAACTTTTAGTTTTAATGATTTGTTTGCCACAGGGAACATAAAGGGCCAGGGTAGACCTGGTAGACTTTAGAATCAAAATCACAGTCTTAGAATTGGCAGGGATCTCATAATCTATTTAATCCACTTCCTGCTTGAACAAGAATTCCCTCTATAATATACTTGACAAGTATCCAGCCTTTATTTGAAGCTCTTCAGTGAAAGGAAAACCACTCTTCTGAGGCAACCTGTTCCACTTTGATGTAGCTCTACTTGTTAGAAGGTTTGCTGTCTTATATAAAACCTAAATTTGCTTCTCTGTAACTTAAACCTAGTGCTCCTGATTTATCTAGGGCAAAAATTCTTAACCTTGTTTGTGTCATGGTCCACTTTGACATTCTGGTGAATTCTGTGATTTCCTTTTTAGAATAATCAAAAAAAATCATAATTGAAGAAATGCTAAATTAGAGAAGTTAGTGAAAATAAAGCTGTAATTTTTCCCATCCAAGATCACTGACCCCCTGAAATATGCATTAGAGCTAAGCAGAAGAAATTCCTTCTCCGTGTAAAAGCCCTTCAGATACTTAAAGACAGCTATCAGTAATCATGTATTATGTGCCTCCTCTATATTAAGCCCTGTGGTAGGTGCTTGAGATTCAAATATAGGCTGTACCTGCCCTCTAGGTGCTCTTAGGGGGAGAAAACATGCTAACCACTATGTACAAACAGGCCACAGACCGGATAGTTTGGAAATAATCAATGAAGGGAAGGCACTAGAATTAGAGACTTGAAAGAAGTCCAGAAATCAGGGTGCAAAGATGAGAGAGAACATTACAGTCATAGTAGACAGCCAGGGAGAATGCCTTGAGTATTTGAGGAGCACAAGGAGTCTACTGTGACTGGGTGGCAGAGTTCATGGGGGCAGGGGGATTTATGCAGATATGTGTATGAAAGTATAGAAAGGTGGGGGAAGGAAGGTGATGAGGGGCTCTGGGCCTCAAACAGAGGATTTTATATTTGATCTTGAAGATCCTAGGGAGCTGCTGGAGTTTATTGAGTAGGGGGTATGTCTTGGTCAGACATGCACTTTAGAAAGATCCTTTTGACAGCTCAGTACAGGTTGGACTGAAGTGGGAAGAGACTTATGGCCAGGAAACCAACCAGAAGGCTGTTTCAACAGTCCAGTTGTGAGGGGATTGAGGGCCTGGACTAGGATGGTGGCACTGCCAGAGGAGAGAAGGGGGCATATGTGAGAGACAAAATTGACAGGTACAATTGACTGAGGAAAGGCACTAGAATAAAGAGGCATCAGAAACACATGTAGTAAGTGAAAGGTAGGTTTTGAACTCAGGTCCTTTGACTCCCGATCCACTGTGCCACTTACCTGCCCCTGTAGATGACCTTTTCAAGGAGTTTTGTCAGAAAAGGAAGAAGAGATATGGACAATAACTAGCTCAAATGGATGAGGGTTCTCTCAAGTCTTCTTGTCTCCAGGCTAAGCATTTCCAATATCTTCAGCTCATTTACTTATGACATAGATCATGTATTAGGCCTGGGAAGGCTAAGAGGCTGTATAATAAATTCTCTTCAAGCAACAAATATTTATTAAGCCACTATGTGCCAAGCACTATAGTAGGAGATGGTGATATAATAACAGAAAAGGGACAGTTCCTACTCTCAAGGAGCTTATATTCTACCATTAAGATACATTTTCAGTGAAAAGTAAATGCAGTATATATCCAAAATAAATTTACAGTGATTTTGGGGTGGTGCTAAGGACTGGGGGAATTTAAGAAAAGCCTCTTGAAGGAGGTGGTTCTGCAGCTGAACCTTGCAGGGGTTTGGGAGCTCCAAAAGGGAGAGATGAGGGAGAAAATTCTAGGAATGGAGGACAGCTATGAGGGCAGCTAGGTGGTGCAGTGGATAGAGCAACTGGTCTTGGAGTCAGGAGGATCTGAGTTCAAATACAGCCTCGAACACTTACTAGCTGTGTGACTCTGGGCAAGTCACTTAACCCCAATTGCCTCTTAAAAAAAGAAAGAAAAAAAAGCAGTAATAAGAGGGAATGTTGTATATCAGCAACACCAAGAAATTAAATTTGGCTAGAGTGTAGAATGAGGGGGAATAATATGCTGGAGTCAGATTATGAAGAGCTCTAAATGCCAACTGAGGAGTTTGTGTTTTATCCTGGAGGAAATGGGAAGCCACTTAAGATTTTTTTTAAAGCAAAGTTATGACATTGTCAGAGATACGAGGAAAATCAATTTGGCTTCTTTGGGAAGGATGATTTGGAAAAGGGTGAGACTGGTGGTCTGGCAACCAATTAGGAGACTATTGTAGTAGTCTTGGTGACAGGTGATGAGGGCCTGGAACAGTGTAATTGTGGTGTGAGTGGAAAGAAGTGGGCAAATGTAAAAGATATTGAGCAAGTGGAATTGACACACTTTTCAGCTTATTAGATGTGGGCGTGAGTGGAAATAAAGAGTTGAAGATAACCCAGCTGAGATTGTATGAGAAATTTGTCATGGAACTAGTGAGCATGCTTGTGTGATTTCATCCGAGTTAAGTAGAACATGAGTAGAAGCAGAGAAGACAAGGTTTAGGCTCTAAACACATGTTCTGTTTAACAGCACAAATTCTTTTTATTAAGGGAATTTGTTCTGTGAAGTTTGGATTCAGTCAAAGGGCCGTACTTGAGGACCTAGAGGGCCACATGTGGTCTTGAGGCCCCAGGTTCCCCACCCCTGGTTTAGAGAATAATCCATAGTTGAGATCAGGAAAGGGATGACCAGCCATAGGACAGAGAGGATTAAAGAGTCTAGCCCAGTGTAAAGTTGAACTGGTTAACTAAAGGGTTGAGATTTTGAAGATTTGAAAGACAGGGCAGGTTTGACCTAGGAAAGCAAGATGAAGCAAAGTGACTGGACATTGCTCTGGTCGGAGGTGATCAGAAGAACAGGAGCTTATGGTCAGATGTAGGAATGTCAAATTCAGGATTCTGGAGGTGAACCACTTGTAGATTATGATGATGATGAGATCAGGTGTATGATAATCCCTTTGTGTGGCTAACATGGAGGGAAGGTGCAGATTAGGAATTGAAGAGGTTAATCGATTGGGAAGGAATGAAATTTTTATAGATTAGGAAACCAGAACTTATAAAGACTGTTACTTGCTCATGGTCATGTAGTCAGTTAATAAACATTACTAAGCACCTACTATGTGCCACATACTGTGCTAATAAGCCACTGGGGGATACAAAGAAAGGCAAAAGACAACTCCTCAGGGCAGCTAGGTGGCGCAGTGGATCCAGCCCTGAGGTCAGGAGGACCTGAGTTCAAATGTGACCTTAGACCAAACACTTGACACTTACTAGCTGTGTGATCTTGGGCAAGTCACTTAATCCCAATTGCCTAAAAATTAAATAAATAAATAAATAAATAAATAAATGAATGAATAAGGGGAAAAAAAAAGACAGCTCCTGCTCTTGAACTCATGGTCTAATGGGGGAGACAACATGCTAACACAAACTATATAAAGGATTAATTGGAAATAATTGACCGAGGAAAGGCACTAGAATTAAGAGGCATCAGAAACACATGTAGTAAGTGAAAGGTAGGTTTTGAACTCAGGTCCTTTGACTTCCAATCCAGTCCCCTTTTTGTTATGCCATGCTGCCTGTTCAGTAGTTTCACCTTTTAGGTGCTCTTCTTTGGATGATGCCTGGCTTAGTAATGTCATTTCTGAAATGGAACCCCCACAGTTTACCATCATACTCAAGTTGTGGTCTGATCAGGGTAGAATACAGGAAGACAATCCCTTTCTTCTTCCTAAATAATTTACTTTTCTTAAGGCAGTCCAAGATTGCATTGTGTTTCTTGGCTGCCATATCATGAGAAGCAGCATGGCCTAGTACATGAAGAGCTGGCCTTGGAGTTCAAATGTTGTATCTGACATATACTGATTATACCTTGGGCAGGTGACTTAACCTCTCTGTGCTCTAGATTGCCCTCTAGGAATAGAAGTTGAAAAGAAAGTGATGTCGTGCATTGGTCAAGGAAATTTCCTCACCCTCAGATTCCTTATACCAGTGAAATTGCAAATCCAGTTTCTATCCTATATGTCATAAAGGTCTTCTAGTCTTAACTCACAAATCCCCTGAACAAGGGGTTCTTAAGCTTTTTTTGTTGCATGGACCCCTCTGACAATCTGGTGAAACCTGTGCACCCCTTCTCAGAATGATGTTTTTAAATTCATAAAATAAAATATATAGAGATTACAAAGAATAGACATTACATTGAAATTAAAATGCACTTCCCCCCCCCCCCAGGTTCATTGATCCCTTGAAATCTAACCTTAGATTGCCTGGTTAAGAACCCTTTGTTTTGTCCCTGAGAAGTCATTCAGGCTTTCATCAATTAGGAACTCACTGGATTTGGAGGCAGCCCTTTTCATTGTTGGATAGCTCTGAGTGCTTAGCTGTTTTTCCTTAGGTTGAGCTGAAACCTGGCTACTTCTAATTTCTATTTACTAATCTTAGTTCTGCTTTCTGGGGCCAAGAAGAAGCCTTATCTTTCTGGATTTGACAAAGGGTATTTACTTTTTTTTCTGGCCATTAAATAGCACTTAATCCTCATTAGAGCCAGAGTGATGATTTATAGTTACAGAAAGAAATGGAGGTAGATGTGCAGTATTTTGTCTTTTGAAGGCTTTGCTTTTAGTCTTCTTGTATGGAAGCTTTTTTTTTTAACCTGGAAGTTTTTGTTAACAGAAAATTAGACTTTGATAAAATTTACATTTATCTAAGAATTGACTTTGAATTTACTTTGTTTACCTCATTGCTAGTTGATGGGTAGACAAAAAGGTGTAACCAGTCATTACTTTTGAGGAGCAAAGCAGTAAATAATAATTTTGAACTATAAGGTTTTTCACCATCATCTTGAGAGTAGAAACTCTCCATGTTGGGATGTACAAGATTGTTAAGAGATAACTGCTTTAGGTACAATAGACTGTCTATATTTGTACAGTATATCTTAAGCTAACTTGGCTATAAGTTCCTTGGAGTAGTTATTGAATTTTCTTCACCTTCCTTAAGGTATTCCTTAAGCAGCATTTTGTTTGTAGTAGGTGCTCGGTGAATGTTTCTTGGATGGATGGACACCTTCAAAGGATTTTCTATGTTGCTGTTATCCATAACATTGGATTTGGGTTTTGTTCTGAGAAGCAGGATTGTAGGGTGAAAAGAACATTGAACCTCAAGTCTGAAGAAAGGTTCTCAGTCCTGACTTCTTCTTCTTCTTTTTTTTTTTTTTTGGTTGATTAGTCTTGTCCAATCCGTGATTCCATTTGGGGTCTTCTTGGCAAAGATACTGGAGTAGTTTGCCATTTCCTTCTCCAGCTCATTTTACAGATGAGCAAACTGAGGCAAACAGGATTTTGTGACTTGCCTAGGGTCACACCGCTAGTAAGTGTCAGAGGCCAAGATTTGAATTCGGGTCCTTCTGACTCCAGGCCACGTACTCTATACACTGCACCACCTAGCTGCAAAGTTCTGACTTTTCCACTCACTACCCATATGACTATGGACCAGTGTCTCCTTCTCCATAGAGCAGGGATAAAGATACTTATCTTACTTAACTGATTTCAAATCAAGTGAATAGATATTCATTAAATGCTTGTTGTGTACAAAGTACAAAACAAAGTCAGATAGGACATAAGCCCTGTTAACAAGATGCTTCCATTCTAACAGGCAAGATAAATAACGGATAACCATACAGGTGTCTTAGTTTCTCTCATGAGATAATATTTGTGAAGTGCTTAGCACATTGCCTGGCACATAGTAGGCACTTAAAAAGTTTTCATTTTCCTTCCTTCCATCTTTAAATCAAAAGTAAGACCCAGGGAAAGTGCCCTGAGAAATCTTAGGAGGGAGAGATCTCTTTCATAGAGGAAGAAAGGAAGTAGAGAATGGTAAGAGAAGGCTTTACAGAAGAACTGGCATCTGAGTTGGGCCTTAAAGGAAAGGAGAGAATCTAATATCCTGAGATGTGAGAAAGAGCCTGGAAAACCTAGGCAAAAGGAGTATTTGGATTGGTTGTGTTAGAAAATAGGGAGTCATTGGGGCAGCTCGATAGAAATCTGGCCTTGGAGTCAGGAGGACCTGAGTTCAAATTTGGCCTCAGTCACTTGACAAGTAGTAGCTGTGTGACCTTGGGCAAGTCACTTAACCCTGATTGCCTCACCCCCCCCCCCCAAAAAAAGTAGGGAGTTGTGAATTCTTAGAAATATCAGTTTAGGTGTAGTATTCAAGGCACTTAGGTTTGGGAAATACTGAGTGTAAGGAGACTAGGCAGGAAGGGCTCTATAATCTAAGGGTAATGAAGGTCTGAGTTGAGGAAATATTGGTGGAAATGGAGAATAGGGAATTAGAGAGGTAATAGATGACTGGAAATCAGTGATATCAAAGATAACAAAATTTCAAACCTGGGAGTGCCTTCATTTGAACTCTTAGTACTTTGTACCTGTCTTAGATATTTTAGGTACTTTCCCCCCCTTTTTTTTTTAAGCTAGGCAGTGGGGTTAAGTGACTTACTCAGGGCCACACAGCTAGTGAGTGTTATGTGTCTGAGGCCAGATTTAAACTCAGGTCCACCTGACTCCAGGACTGGTGCTCTATCTACTGCACTGCCTAGCTGCCCCTACTTAGGTACTTTTTATACTCTACTTAAATGTCTGCTATTTACTTTTCTAATCTCCCAGTTCTCCTTCCCTCATCCCCACCCTCTAGTCTCATGTCACTGTGACCTACCCAGTGCACTTAGTAGGATGCTACTTCAAATTATAGTTGTTTGTGTGCATATCTTGTGGTGCAGGAGACCCTTTCAGAGCTATTTTCATGATAATTCTAAGACATTTTAATTTCTAATACAATAAATATTGACAGTTATAACCCACATAAACAAAAGCTCTTTTGGAGATCCTCACTAATTTCTAAAAACATAGAGATCCCCAAAAGTTTGAGAAATGCTGTTCTACTAGTTTTTATATGCTCCTTGAAGGTGGTACCATACTTCAATGCCTTTCAGATTTCCCTCAGCCTTGAGCTAGTGCTTCCTCTGTAGTAGATGCTCAGTAAGTATATTTTAATGTTATGTTGTTACTATTTGTCTTTACATCACAGTTTCTTGCCCCTCCCTTCCAGATTAAACTCTCTCTTGTGACAGGGAAGAAACAGTTAAACAAAAATATCTGACACAAAAACTCTGTCTGACAGTACATAGAGTATTCTGTCTTCCTAGTTGCCCACCTCTACCATCAAGAAGGAAGTATGGTTCATTAGTATCTGGATCCCTTACTGGTTTTTCTGTTACTTGGAATTCAGCTTCTACTTAAGTTGTCTTTTCATTTAGAGTGTAGACATAGATTTTTCTCTTGATTTGGTTTGTTTCACTTTATATTATTCCATATATTTCTTGTCATGTTTCTCCACATTCTTCATTTATCATTTCTTATTAAGTGACTATATGCCATGACATTCATATGCCATAGTTTTTTCAGCCATTCCCTAATCAAGCCATCCCATAACTCATTTTGTTTCTGGTTCTGTGTTACTGAATAGAGTGCTGCTATGATTATTTTGGCATTTCTTAGTTCTTTTGTTTCTTATTTCCTTGCCATGTATGTATGCGTAACTTAGTCACTTTTCTTGAATAGCTCAATGGATGTTTGTTGAATTGTTAGAGATTCTAAGAATGGCATTACAATTAATAGAAATAGGATAGCTGGAAAGTCAAATCAGCTTGGCAGAGGAAGATCAGTAATTTGGTTTTAGACATGTTTAGTTTCAGATGAAAGCATGGTTTTCATTATGACTTTTATTTCATCTTAGCCATTTTAAAAGCACCTTTATTATGTTCAAAACTAGCTAGTTGAGAGGATGTGGGGGCTTATGCACAGATATCTAAGGGGTAGTGCCTTTCCTCATGGAATCTGTAATTTAGGGGAAAAATCAAATACCACAAACCAAAATGCCATGACACAAATATTCTTATACCTTAATACTTAAGAGATCTGTGATCTCATCACTCCATCTTCTTTCATATTGTAACTTCTCTATGGTTTAGTGAAGGGACTTCATGAGTTGCTGTGGTGACAAAAATTCATCACCCACTTGCTCTACTTGCCTCTCTCAGCTGTGCTCAGCTGGCCCTTGGAGGATAGACACAGATCACTAGAAGTAAATTGGAAGGCTTTGTACCTTGGTACTTGTAGTCCACTGAACCAGTCTTTGAGCCTTATATCTATACCATAATGAAGGACTGGAGTAGGACTACAACCCCTTCTATAGAGACATCATAGCTCCCTGTTTCCTACCATGGCAGTACTCAGATCTCAGATTCTCTTTTTTTTTATTTTTAATTTTTTTTTTAGGCAATTAGGGTTAAATGACTTGCCCAGGGTCACACAGCTAGTAAGTATCAAGTGTTTGGTCTGAGGCCGGATTTGAACTTATGTCCTCCTGACTTCACGGTCAGTGCTCTATCCATTGCATCACCTCTCTGCCCGCCAGATCTCACTGCTGGACTGGGAGTCAGGAAGATATGAGTTCCATTTCTGCTTCTAACCCTTACTACTAGATGACCTAGGATAAGTCATTTAATCTCTCTCAGCTTTAGTTTCCTTATCTATAAAGTACTGACAGTAAAAGCACTTTTTCTCACAGGATTGTTGTGAGGATCAAATGAGATAACACTATTCAATCTTAAAAGTGCTCTGTCCCCTACCTGTTATAATTTCCCACTTCTGCCAAACATACACTCATCAGATTGGTTTTCTTACAATTCCGTGAATACAAGGACTGTTGGACTGAATGATCTCTAAGATCTCATTCCCTGAGTTGCTGATTTATGATTGCACTATCTTTATAATAGTATTTTGTATTTACCAACTTTGAGTATTCTTTCTTGGGCTAAGCAATGCTTATTACCATGACTCATTCCTATAACCTCTAATTTCCTTCAGTCACTTTTTTCTCACTTTCCCTGCCCCATATTTTTTATTTATTCCCTGCCCCATGATTTTTCTCTCCTATGAACCTCTCAAGTTTTCTTGCATATACCATTATTTTAAAATTTTTATTTTCAACTCCAAGTTTTTTCTCTCTATATCTCCCTATCCCTCAACTATTGAGAAGACAAGAAATATGATGCCCATCGTGCATATCAAGTCATGCAAAACATATCTTCATTAGCCATGTAAAAAAAAAGACCAAGAAAAATAAAGGGAAAAATGCTTCAGTCTGCACTTTGAGACCATCAGTTCTTCATCTGGAGTTGGATAGAATTTTACATCATAAGTCATGTAGAGTTATGGTGGATCATTGTATTGATCAGAATTACTAATCTTTCATAGTTGATTATCTTTACAATATTGCTATTACTGTGTAAGATTGTTCTCTTAGTTCTGCTCACTTCGTTTTGTATCAGTTCATATAAGTCCTTCCAGGTTTTTCTGAAACCACCTCCCTCATTATTTCTTATAGCACCATAGTATTCCATCTCATTCATATCCTACAACTTGTTAAGCCATTCCCCAGTTGGCATCCTTTCAACTCTTTCTCACCACTAAAATAGCCTGCATATACCTTTAAAATATGGCCTCCTGAGTTAGAAATAGCTTTTTATAAGTTATGACAATGAATGATTGAAAAAGCATTTATTAATTGCTTACTGTGTGCAAAGGACTGTGGTAAACACTGGGGATAAAAGTACAAAAGCAGAGGCAGTTCTTGCTCTCAATCTGCTATTAAATTAGTAGAAGGAGGCAGAACTTATAGGAGAATGGTGACATGGGAGGGGATTTTAGGTTGAAAAGGTACAAGATGTCGAATGTAGCTGTAGGTAGTAGGTTGATGCACTCTTTCCATTAGCAGTGACAGTATTGAATTGATTATGGTTCTAGAACCAGAAAGTGGGAAGGGGGAGGGGGGTGGAGCATCTCAAAGGCAGTTGGAGAAAAGATAGTCTGAGAGTCAAGTACAGCATGGCCGGAACTGACCAGGAGAGGCCCTCTCTAGTCAGGACAGTGGGGGCTGTTGAATGAGAATTCCAGAACTAAACAAATTGGAATCATCCAGGATGTAGTCCAGCTGGCAAAGTGATTGCTAAGGAAATAGCCAGGGAGTAAAAATGTCTAATTTGACTAGTCTCAAATGTATTAGTAATGTGGTATTCTCTTGGTAATGCATTTCAGTCTGGCCATACATGTGAGGGAGGAGGGCATACATGTTGGTGATTCACCTTGTAGTCCAAGGTATATATGTATGTATATATGTAGTCCAAGGTCAGGTGTGCAGGATTTTGTGTGGAATGGGAATGATTAGGAGAGGAAGAAATGGGGTTTTGTATTAGAGGGTAAGGTGCTGCATGTGTTCTCATCTTATTTCTTTAACCTTACGCTTTTATCTAGTTACTTCTTGGACCAAGATGACTGATGGGAATCTTTCCCCTTCAACAAATGGCTTCAGCTCGATGAAAGTTCTGGACGAGAGGTCAGGCAATCATGTTCAGAATCTTCAATGTTTGAATGTAAAGACCCCTAGATCCCTTTCATTGTCTGATTATAAACCTAAGTTGAAACTCAGTGATGTAGATGATAGACATAGCCTTAAATCAGTGGATTCAGGTATTCCAACCCTGGAAATAGGGGACCCAGAACCTGTCCACTGCAGCGTGTTAAACGTCAAAAGAAAACCATCTGAGCCAGAAATTGTCCCTGATCGAACTTTTCAGAGTGCAGGCACGCTCCCATCCTATTTACCTCCTCTTTCTACAAACACTGAACGGGAACATCGTGTACGGAAGTCTTCAACTTTCCCAAGAACTGGATATGACACAGTGAAGCTCTACAGTCCCACCTCTAAAGTTCTGACTCGAAGTGATGATATCTCTGTATGCAGTGTATCAAGTCTCAGTACCGAACTATCCACAACCTTATCCGTTAGTAATGAAGATATCTTAGACTTGGTGGTCACCAGTAATTCAAGTGCGATCGTGACTCTTGAGAATGATGAAACTCATTTTTCAGATATTACATTAAACTCCTCAAAAGAAATCAGTGATCAAAACCTCCATGCCTGTGGTGAAGAAACAGAAGTGGATAGCAAGTTGAAAATATTGGGACCATTTACTAACTTCTTTACAAGGTACTGTAACTTTGTGATACTTGATAGGTTTTTTAAATATCACTCCTGAAAAGAGATGAGTTTGTCTTTTTATGTCAGAAGAGGTGAACATCACTTTTACATCACTGAGTTTTGCTTTGCTTGTACATAGTAATGGCTCAGTTATATAGCACTGGTAAAAAAGCTAACGAGTGAAGTTTCTTCTTAGCTAAAGTTTATCACTTTAGGCAACAAAACAGTTTTTAAGAAAATCTTTCTAAAATGCATTATACACTTTCTTATTTCATTAAGCAGAATAAATTGAACATAGGTTAACCTTCTTTATAGCCCAGAGTATTGAGGGTGGGTGGGCCTCTTTGTTTCTGCACCAAGGGGCCCTACGCTGTTAGTGATATTGTGGATTTCTCTATCACTGTCCACTATACCTACCTACATCATGTCTCATATTCTCAGTCTTCCCCCAATGGTCCTTCATTGTCATTGCTTTCATCTTCTTTCTCATAGAACTTGGGACAAATTTGAAGGCTGTCTCACATAACCAAGCTAATTTAATCAGTAACCTTAATTTATACTAGCCAGCCCCATGGCTGACCTACTCCTGGAGTGTAGAGTGGTAAACTCTTTGGCAGTTTTTCCTCAGTGCTCAGAGGGTGTTTTCTTTTTTTGGGTAGAATTATTGAATTTTGTAGCTCGAAGGACTTCAGAGATGTAATTCATTTCTCTTGTTTTACTGATGAAGGAAATTAGGCCCAAAGAAATTGAGTGATTCTGGGCTGTATTCCATGAGATTCAGTTCAGTTAGAGCTTCATGATGTGTTAAATGGGGTTTTACTCTATCTTCATACTCCTTTATTCTTATTTATAGAAGCAAACTATCACTGTGGTATTTTGCATATAAGAATGTCTATTGTCTTAATTTTATTATTAGTAATTGCCATAAAATATAATTCAACAAAAGAGAAACAGGTTTTGAAGTATTGGTTATATATTTATCTTATTAAGATAATAACAATCACTTAATGTAAATTCTTCAATTAATATTTATACTGTTGTTACTTGTCATAGAATTAAAATCCCACACAATAGTTTCACTGCTGATTTTAGTCTGTGTATCACAAGGTTGAGATACTATCATTAGAGCAGTTTTTTCCTTTAAAAGAAAATGTCAGCAATATGATAATATTGCAGCCACAAAACAAAATGACAACCCAGTCTTTCTTTCTTTTTTTTTTTTTTTAAGGTTACTTCTTTTATTATCTGTCTTGGAATTCTAAAGTGTTGAGATAGAAGGAACTTCAAGAACATCTATTCCAAAGGTTTATAGACTTAAAACTGGAAGGGACCATCTAACCTTACGCCTCTTTTTTAAAGATGTGGGGCCTGAAACCCGGGGGTAGTAAAGTGACTTGGTGAAGGTCACACAGTGTATCCCAGCTGGGACTTGAGGCCACCCTCTCATTTTACAGAGGCCAGGACAAATTAAGTGACTTGCCCAAGTGGTCACAGTTGATGGCAAGGCTGGAATTTTGCTAGGATTTGAGAGTCCCAAGTATGAATATTTTTTCTATTATACTATAAAGCCTTCCCCTACTTACTTAAAGGAGTCTTTTTCCAAACTCTTAGTCTTCAAACTTGTACACCCTGCCCTTGTAGTAACGTTCTACATTATTGGTGTACTTTTTGATTAGATTTCATGTTGAGGGGAAACCTTCTAGTAACTTAAAAAAAAAAAAAAGCAACAAGCCAGATTTAGACTAGCCCAGGAGAAGAGAAGCTTAAAATGTTTTTTAAAAAAAGTGTAGAATTCAGGGGCTAGAAATTATACTTTTCTATGGAGTTAGGGCTTGAGTAGTAATGGCTGACAAGCAGCGAGTGGATAACATGCATTATCTAGGATAAGAGTGATGGGATAAAGGTAAGAAATGAGCGTTGTTACAGCCCTGAGCTGGCTGTTTCTGCACTATGCTGGAACTCCTACAATGTTGCATTCACTACTTTAAGACTTAAAGTAACGTTACTCAAACCGTGTTCTTTGGAACCTGAATATGATATGTATGGGGATCTGTCAGAATTTCAGTGCTGCTGATCATTGTTCCTTCACGATATTGAAAGTGGCATTGTTGTTGCTTGTCCTTAGTGCTCGAAGAGGACCAAAATGACATCGTGATGTCAGATCAATGTACAGTGTGGCTGACTCTGGCAGGTCACACCAGTATGAGCTTGGAAGGCTGTACCAAAGGTTGGGTATAGATAGTCCATATGAACATTTGGAGTAAAGTTGTCTCTAAATTGGACCATCTCATGTTTCTTTTGAGCTACTGAAATTCTGCTTTGCTCATAGAGCACAGTGCCTTCTTTGATAGGGCACACCATGCTGGGAGGTCTTGTGCCCATGTCTCCCAGGTCTTGCAATCGATTCCAAAGTTCTTCAGAGAGACCTTGAGAGTGTCCCTGTGTCACTTCTTCTGACCACCATGTGAGCACCTGCCTTGTGTGAGTCCTCCGTAACAGAGTCTTTTAGGCAGTTTTTGGCATTTGAACAAAATGGTCAGCCCCTTGGAGTTGAGCTCTCTGCAGTAGAGTTTGAATACTTGGCAGTTCAACTTGAGAAAGGACCTTAGTGTCAGGAATCTTATCTTACCAGGTGATCTTCAGAATCTTCCTAAGACAATTCAAATGGAAGCAGCTCAGTTTTCTGGCATGGTGCTGGGGCAGCCTAATACTTACTCTTCTCTCACACACATTCTTTTGGAGCCTCCCAAATGCTGAGCTAGCTCTGGCAATGAGTGCGTCAACCTCATCATCTATGTGTACATTCCTGGAAAGCATATTGCCAAGGTAAGTGAATGTATCCGCAGCATTCAAAATTTCTCCATTTGCTATAACTCTTGGTTCCATGAATGGATGGTGTGGTGCTGGTTGGTGGAAAACCTCTGTTTTCTTGGTGTTAATTGTCAGGCCAAAATTAGCACAGGCTGCAGAGAATTGATCCATACTTCTTGCATGTCATACTCAGATGCTGCATTGAGTGCACAGTCATCTGTGAACAAAAAGTCGTGCACCAACTCTCCCTCCACTTTAGTCTTGGCTGCAGCCTTTTCAAGTTAAAAAAATTTACTGTTGGTGCAGGAGTTGACCTTGGTACTGTTTTTGTCCTCTTTGAAGGTATCTGACAACATCAGGGAAAACATTATGCTTTTAAAAAGCATGGTAGCAAGCACACAGCTGAGCTTTTCACTGCATTAGTGACTGGGAAACCCTAGAGTATTGTCCATTATTCAGAACCCATGTAAGCATGCCATCATGAAACTGGTACAATACTTATGGCAACTGAAACTGGTGAACAATACTTATGAATTTCCCTGAGCAACCAAATTTCGCCATGATCTTCCACAGGCCCTTATGACTGACAGTATCCGAAGCCTTGGTCAGATTGACAGGTGTTGTGTATAGATCTCTCTTTTGCTCCTGGTGTTTCTCCCCGAGTTGTCAGGCAGCAAACAATATATTGACCATTCCTTGGCCCTTTATGAAGCCACACTGGCTCTCAGGTAGATGCCCATCTTTCAGGTGAAGGATGAACCTATTAATCTAGCAAGAATCTTGCCAGCAGTGACTGAGAGACCTCACTGTGGTTGTCATTGGGCAACTTATTTCCTTTTCCTTGACATAGACAGTAGAGGCATCCTTCATCCCCCTCCTTCCTGGAGGATAACCTCCTCTTGCCACATAACCTGGAAGATTTAAATCAGCTTTTGTATGAGCAGTGGATCTCCTGCCTTGTAGATCTCTGTTGGAATAGAATTAGTACCAGGGGCTTTGCTACAGGAGAGGAGCCAAATGGCATTCAAAACCTCCTCTTCAGTTGCAAGTTGAGCGACAGAGGGATTGACTTCTACCTGAGGTGAACAGTCAGTGGCTTCAGCATTGATGATGGTCTGTTGAGAACACTATGGAAGTGTTCAGTCATTCTCTTTGGGACCATGTCCCTATCACTAATTAAGGTGGCTCCATCAGTGCTGAGTAGTTGAGAAAGGTCTTTGGCCCATAAATAGCCTTCAGGGTATCAGTGTATAACTGAATTTCATCTGCCTTTTTACTTAGCCAAGAATCCTGCATTTCTCTAATCTTTGCTTGCACTTTACTTTTGATAGAGTTAAATGCTGCCTTTTTAGAGATGGATGAACTATCCTTCCAGTAGACCCTGTAGAGTTCTCTTTTTTCATTTAGTTGCTTCTGAGTTTTCCCATAATTTCCATCAAACCAATATAAATGTTTGCAAGTATTCTGGCCCAGATGAGTAAATGTGGTGCTGTACATCAAACCTATGAAAGCTGCTCACTCCTTTTCTGCTCCACTGTTACCAACAGTGTATTGGCTCAGCTTTCCCTCCAAGGCAGTAACAAACTGTTCACACGCAGGAGAAGTGTGCTAATCTGATGATGTTGGGTCTTCTGATAGTTGTCATACCTTGGGGCTGCCCCTTTTCTTGAATGTGCATCTTTACCTTGGAGAGGATAAATCTATGATCAGTCCAGAACTTTGTACCACATGTTGCCTTTGTCATTCCATAAATGTGCACATTTCATATACCAATGGTGAGTGGATCATCTTCACAAAAGCTTTTGTACATGTTTTTGTGTTTCGACTGCAGGGTGGGATCCCTGCTTGTTATGATAAGCAGGCCAGGGTTAGGTGAAGCAGACAGTTTTTAGGGCACCTTTCTAGCCCCTTCCTTGTGCCAGGAGGTAAGCACTGTGGTCCTTAAAAAGGCTACTCAGACACCCAGAGGGCTGCTGAGTCCCATTGCTGCTTTAGTTTGGTGAGAAGAGGACTTATTGCCTGGGCCACCTGTGCACAAGGTTGTGATTACAGCTCCAGGTGTATTTGCACCTGCTGCTTCCTCAATAGCCCTTTGCTACAGGACTTTGAGGCAGTTAAAATAATAAGATAGTAAAATAATAAAATGATAAAATTATTAAATAGTAAAATAATGTAGTAAAATAGTGAAATGGTATGGATGATGCTTTTGATTTGTGTGTAAATTGGATTTAAGTGAGGCAGAATTGCTCGAAGTAGTCAGCCTCACTCTCTCCTCCAGTCGTCAGAGCCCAGTTCTAAGACAAAAGTCAAGACAACTGGCAATGGCTCTGGATGTGGACCTGGTTTCTTTGGTGTCTGACCAAGCTCTAAGCAGTCCCCAGCACCTGCTTCCTCTTCCTTCGTGGCCTGTTGAAACAAAATGTTCACATCTGCCTGTTCCCTTAGGGAAGTCTTCAAATACTTGGGGTATTCACCCCCGCTAACTCACTAATGGTTTTGAGGCTCGCTGGTTACCCTCAACCTGGTTTAACCCGTCTGCCAAGATGGTTTACCAGGGTATGGCTGCAGTGTGGCCACTGCCCATGCTACAGCTTCTTGGGAGAGCTGGGTGGCAGGTGGACACCAACGGTGAATGAGCAGCCCTGAAAAGGGCTCAACAGCCCCCAAACCAGAGCTATGAGTCCTCCCTTGAATACCCCATACACCCCAAAAATGGAATTACATAATCAAAAAAGATGTATAATGATTTGGGGGCATAAGAATAGGTGTAATTGCTCTATTTTGCTTCACAGCTATCCTTTTTGTATTCTGGGGATCATATGCCCCATGCCCCAGGGCGGTTTTGGTTATGGGTTCCTTCAGTCTTTTTCAAATCCCAAAGTATTTCATAGCCAATTACTCTTGGAAAGCTGACAAAGAGTGAGTTTCTTTGTTTCATTGAAGAGATCGAGAACATTCAAAGGAATTACCCCACTGACCTTTGTACTCACAGCTTCTTGGCATCATCGTTTCCTTCTCTCTTAAATGACAACATATCCCTCACCTCACATATGCCCTCGCCTGTGCCCTGGTTTCCATTTTTCCCCCTGCTTACTTTGAGATCTTGCCCTGGCAATCATCCCTACTTTCTTAAACTTTTAGTGTCTCTGCTGACTCTTTCCCTTTTACCTGCAAATGTGCTTAGCTATCTCCAAGCCTTACACTATCCTTCCTTTGACTCTTTCATTCCATCTGGTTACCATCTCCCCGAGTCCTATCAATTATTAGACTGTCCTCTGTGAGCTTCCTCTCTTCTCTCCACTGCCCTAACCAGATGAAAAAATTTCTAGGTTAAGCTGTACTCCAACTATTGAATTCCTTTCCTATTAAATGCCACTTTTAGGAAGACTTCCTGTATAATTGACCGTGGTAATGATCCTAGGATGTTGTCAAGTAGCACTTTGCACCTGCCTTCTGCAGTTAGGTTTTATGGATATTTGAGTGTATTATTTCCCTCTACTACACTGTAAGTTCTGTGAGGGCAGGGACAATGTTTTATCTGAAATTTTTATCACAACCCCTCCAACATTGACTATTGCCATTTTTCGCTTTCTTTGCTAACTTGCTGGATATGAGTTTTGACTTTATTTTTCTCATTTGGATCATTCTTAATATAGTTGTTAATATTTGCAATTCTTCTGAGAACTTATCCTTTGTCTTAATTTGCATTTCCCTAATCAATAGGGATTTAGAACATTTTTTTCATGTGACCATAGATAGCTTTGATTTCTTTGTCTGAAAACTGCCTGTTTATATCCTTTGACCATTTATCAATTGGGGATTGACTTGTATTCTTAAAAATTGACTCAATTCTCTATATATTTGAGAAATTAGGCCTTTATCAAAGATACTTGCTGAAAAAATTATTTTCCGGCTTTTTGCTTTCCTTTTTATCTTGGCTGCATTGGTTTTGTTTGTATAAAGACCTTTTAATTTAATGTAATCAAATTTATCAATTTTATATCTCATAATTCTATCTCTTGCTTGGTCATAAATTCTTCCTTTATCAATAGATCTGACAGGTAAACTATTCCATGCTCTCCTGATTTGTTTATGGTATCACCTTTTATGTCTAAATCATGTACGCATTTTGACCATATCTTAATATCTGGTGTAAGATTGGTCTATACCTAGTTTCTTCTTTTTTTTTTTTAAATTCAGTTTTATTTTATTTTCAGTTCTCAATTCTCTCCCTCTCCCCACTCCTTTACCCACTGCAAAGATAAGAAAAAACAAAATTATACAGTCATGCAAAACAGATTCCCATATTACCCATGTCCAAGAAAGAAAGAGAAGAAAATATCTTTCACTCTGTGCTCTGAGTCCATCAGCTCTCTATCTGGAGGTGGATAGCATATTTCTTTTTTTTAATAATATTCTGTTATTTTTCCCAATTATGTGTAAAAACATTTTTTAACATTTATTTTTTAAGATTTTGAATTCTGAGTTCTCTCCCTCCCTCCCTTCCCATCTTCCCCCTCCCCAAAACAGTAAGAAATTTTGATGTAAGTTATATGTGTAAAGTCATATAAATATACATATATTTCCATATTAGCCATGTTGTGAAAGAAAACAAAGATTAAAAAAAAACCTACCACAAAAAAAAAAAAAGTAAAAAATAGTATGCTTTGATCTGCGTTCAGAATCATTAGTTCTTTCTCTGGAGGTGAATAGCATTTTTCATCATGAGTCCTTTGGAATTATCTTGGGTCGTTGTATTGCTGAGGAGAGCTCAGTCATTCACAATTGTCATCATACTGTGTACATTGTTCTCCTGGTTCTGATCATTTCACTTTGTATCAGTTCATATAAGTCTCTCCAGATTTTTTTTTCTTTTAAACAATTTTAGCTTTTATTTAGTATTTTATTTTTTATCGGTTGCATGTAAAAACAATTTTTAATATTAATTTTTAAAACTTTGAGTTTCAAATTCTGTCCCTTCCTCCCTTCCCTTCATTAAGAAGACAAGCAATTCAATATAAATTCTTATACCTAGTTTCTGCCAAACATCTCCAGTTTTCCTAGCAGTTTGGCAAATAGTAAGTTCTTGTCTCAAAAGCTTAGATCTTTGGGTTTATCAAACACTAGATTACTATGGTCATTTACTACTGTGGCTTGTGTACCTAATCTATTCCATTGATACCACTCTGTTTCTTGGCCAGTACTAGGTTTTGATGATTACTGCTTTTTAATCCAGTTTGAGATCTAGTATGGCTAGGTCACCTTACTTCACATTTTTTTCATTAAATGACTTAATATGCTTGACTTTTCATTCTTCCAGATGAATTTTGTTGTTATTTTTCTAGCTCTATAAGATAATTTTTTGATAATTTGATTGGTATGGCAGAGGTGTCGGTCTTAAAAGCACCATCTCTTATACGCACTGGGACATACCTGCAATCTTTTTGTTTAAAGGCTTTTATTTTCAAAGCTAAAAGGTAAACTAAGTGTAATATCTTTGAATATAACATTTGCTTTTGGAGTAAAATTGTATAAGGAAAACATTTTCATATATATGTATGTATAAATATAAATGCCGTACGATGATTTTTGAAAATATTAAGCTTCTAATTTTTTTTGTGCCTCATCTTGTGTTTAATAGATAATAGAAATGGCATTGATACTGATTGTAATCATTTTACAAAGATGTTTAAGTAACATAAAGTGCCAGAAAAAGAGCCCAGAAAGCACCTCCACAAACATCTGACTAAATGAAGAGTCGGCTGCCAGACAGCAGTAGATTAGAATACCTCATTCATAAAATCTTACAAAGAGGAACAACAGATAGAGATAAGCAGTATGACCTCATAAAGCAAAGAAAAAAAGCAATAGAGAATAAAACCAGTTTAAACAAAGCTTGGCAAGAAATCCACCTAAGCAATATCAGCCCAAGGGCATTTAAGAATGAAAGTGGAGACAACAAAAAGAAGAATTTTTTAAAAATAGTAAAAAATTATTATAGCACTGTTTATGCTATCTAGGACAGTGGCATCCATTACCGGTGAACCCTAACATTGTCCAAGTTTGTTTAGGGGGAGGAAAAGACTATAAAGAGAGCAAAGGAAAGTGGCCAGCTTCCCCACAATGCATATGGAGTTGATCCATGTGGGAGGTGTCATAGTTGTGTGGGTGTTGAAGGATAGAGATACAAAGTATCTGAAAGAGAACAGGAGTATATCAAAAGGATGGGGGAAAAAATTCAGGCCTTATTAATACTGGAGTAAGTGAGCCAATAGAACCTAATAACTCTATACCTTCCTGTTCTTCAAATTTTACTAAATCTTAGCAAGAATTATCTAATGGTGTAAAGGAACAAGCAGGCTTTTGCAAGCAATAAACAATAACCATGTTTTTAACAATTCACATTTGAATTAAAGCTATAGGGAATACAAGAACCCATTTGGCTAAATGTTTGTTGATTATAAAAAAGCATTTGATTGGGCAGAGCAAAACTCCACCTTAAAGGATGTCTTTTTAACAGGGTATCTCTAAATTTGGGCAGCTAGGTGGTGCACTGGGCATGAAATCAGGATGACTCATATTCATGAATTCAAATCCAGCCTCAGACACTTACTAGCTCTGTGACCTTGGGCATGTCACTTAACCCTATTTGCCTCTGTTCCTCATCTGTAAAAATGAGTTGGAAAAGAAAATGGCAAACCATTCCAGTTTCTTTGCCCAGAAAACCCCAGATGGGATTGTGAAAAATCACAAAGAGTTGGGTGTGACTAAAATGACTGAACAACATCTCCCATTCATACATCAGAATCATTCAAGGTTTCCTTAAAAAATAAAACTATAGTAACAACCCTGTTCCATGACCTTCTGATGATAAATGCCAAGCAAAGCATAAAACAAAAGGATATAAGCTAGCCATAGGTGTTCAGCCCTGTTATGTAGGTGATCTGGCAGAATCCATGTTGAAGAGATTCCTTGTTGATGGTGAGTTTCTTTAGATGCTCCTTTTTGCAGATTTCATTAAGCCCCAGAACATTACAGACCCTCCTGCAGGACCTCTATAATAATTCACAAGTTTGATTATCTTGATTATCAACACAGGAAAAATCACGTGGATAAGACTGTGTTGCCCAGACTGCAACATGTATTTGGATATGCCAACTTTAGAGCTTTCCTATCTCTTATGGTATATGCCTGGGGCAGGCCTTAAGTACATCTAGAAAATGAGTTGGGCCTAGAATTAAAGAAGGGGAGAGTCAGCTGGATTGCCTTCAGGAAAACTGAAATGTTACTTTAATCATCCTAAACTTCCTGTGAAAGCAGAGGCCTGTCTTTTTAGTATCAACACTCTACCAGTGTTGTTGTAAAAAGGAAAAAAAAAATAGAACAAGTCAGCAAAACCAACCAAAACATCTACAGTGTCTGGCAGCAGGTACAACATTCCATCCCTGTCGTCTGCTTCTTCAACACAAGAGAAGACGTTCATTTTCTCTTATCCGAGACCAGTTTAGGCCATTAACTAACACTATGTTCAGTTTAATCCTTTTCCTTTACATTGTTTTATTATTGTGAATATTGTTTCCCTTGATTTATTTTACTCTGCATTTATTCGTGTAAATCGCAGTGTGTTTCTTTGAATGCATCATAGTCATCGTTTCTTACTGCACAATATCTTACATTTGTGTACTGTGATTTGTTTAGCCATTCCTCAACAGATGGGTATCTACATTGTTTCTGTTTTTTTTGCTATGACAAAAAGTGCTGCTATGAATACTTTGAGATATGTATCTGTATATCCATCCATCCATCCATCTATCTATCTATCTATCTATCTATCTATCTATCTATCTATCTATCTATCCATCTATCTATCTATCTATCTATCTACCTACCTACCCACTTACTTACCTACCTATGAATAGCCTTCCTTCCTTGGAGTATATGCCTAGCAGTGGGATTTCAGGGCAAAAGGATGTGAACCTTTTAGTCGCTTGTTGCATAATTCCAAATAAGTGATTTATGCCAACAGTATTAGATTTCTAGATGCCAATGTTTTTCAACTCATTAAACATTGCCTATTTTTATCCTTTGTTATCTTTGCCAAATTTCTGGGTATGAGGTATAACCTAAGTTGTCTTGATTTCTATTATTCTGTTACTTTCTTTTCTATTATTAGGTTCAATATAGAGCAATATTTAATATAATTGTCCATAGTTGCAGTTCTTTTGAGAACTGTTTGTTCATAACTTTTGATCATTTATCAAGTAATGACTGCCTCTTGGTCTTATAGCTGTGGTTATTCCCTCTATATCCTAGGGATCAGACCCTTCTCAGAAATAGTCAGTGCTAGGGTTTTTTTCCCTTCTCATCCTAACCTTATTAATATAAACATTTTTCAATTTCATGTTGTTAAAATTGCCTATTTTATCATCATTGACCTTCTCTGTACATTGTTTGGTTAAGAACTCTACCCTTACTTGTAGCTATGAAAAGTACCTCCTTTCATTTTCCTCAGTTTTTTTAAAATTATGTAATCTTTTACACATTTATCCATTTGGAACTTACTGTGGAATGCAGACCTAAGTTGTTTTTCTTTTTCCTTTTCTGGTTTTTTCAACTGTTCTTGTCAATTAGAGGGTTTTTACTCAAGTACTTTATATTCTTGGGTTATAATATTTTTTTATTTTTGCTTAGCTAGTTTTTTGTTTTGGTTTTGTTTTTTTTTTGGCAAATCTACTTTTCCATATTTTAACTTAGTACCAAATAGTTTTGATGGCTTTACTTTACATACTTTACAATAGGGTTTGAGGTCTGAAAGTGATACCTTTATGTACTTCCTAATTTTTGTTCAGTTTCACTTCTAGACCTTTTGTTCCTCCAAATTATTGGTATTGCTTTGAGAGAAAACCCTGTGTAGTGGATAAAGAGCCGGACTTGGAGCCAGGAAGACCTGGATTCAGGTCCTACTTCTGACTGTGTTACTTTGGGCTAGTTACTTCACCTCTTGGTGCTCTAGGTAACTCTGTAAGCCAGTAAGGTGCAGAGAAGGTGTTGTTCTTTGTTGGTAGATGGAGTTTCTGACTTGGGAGATCCTTGTACCACTAAAGTCAAGCCAAGCTATAGGCCCTCTCCCTATGATTTGCCTAGTTCTATACAGTAACTGATTGCTATAGTACTAAATATGTAAATTAATTAAGGTAATGTAATTTTTATCATACTGGCCTGGTCTAACTGTGAATAATGACCATACCTCTAATTATTTCTTTATTTTTTCAAGAGTATTTTGTATTTGTACTTATGTAAGTCTTGAGTGTATTTTAGTAGATCATCTCTGTTATTTTACACATTTTGAAGTTATTATTTTTAATTAATTAATTTTTTTTGGTGAGGCGCTGGGGGTTAAGTGACTTGCCCAGAGTCACACAGCTAGTAAGTGTTATGTATCTGAGGCTGGATTTGAACTCAGGTACTCCTGACTCCAGGGCCCATGTTCTATCCACACTGCCCCCCTTGAAGTTACTTTGAATGAAATTTCTCTTTCTCTTATTTCTTTTCTTTTTCTTTTTTTTTTTGGTGAGGCAATTGGGGTTAAGTGACTTGCCCAGAATCACACAGCTAGTGAGTTAATGTGTCTGAGGCCGGATTTGAACTTAGGTCCTCCTGACTTCAAGGTGGGAGCTGTATCCACTGTGCCACCTAGCTGCCCCATTTCTCTTATTTCTTAAGGGACGTTTAAAATGTGTCTCTAGTCAGTAGGGCATTCTTGATATAATAGTACAGATACAGTTAATTCAGCCATAGGCGCAGGATTTTGTGAGAGAGTCCCAATTTAAACAAAAAAAGCTTTTGAGGAATATGGCTGTCATAAATGTTGTAGATCTGGGAGATGGTGTTTAAATGTAAGTAGATCACTGAATCTTTATGTAGTTAGGAAATCTTGTGGGACTATGGAATGTATAATTTTATTATAAAAACACTTCTTGGGAACTTTTTCTTCAACTTTTTTTGTTTAAAATTCTGAATATAATAAAAACTTGAAAAAAAAAAGAAAGAGAACATTTCCATATACAAGGTAAGCAGAAAAGAGAAGATTATTTGTAAAACCACAAATCTTGTGATATGTGTGTGTGTCTTGCCCAACTCTTGGCTTATTCTCATGTATTCTGGGTTCTGTTACCCTTTGCATCCAGATAATTAGTTTATATATTATTAATTTTTAAACATTTTGTCAATTTATCAACATGTTTTTGCCTCTGTAACTATAGGAGCTTTTTCATTTGATGTCCTGTAGGTTTAGTCCTGTTAGTGAATTTTTATTTGCTGTTTACTCTTTGTGTGACCTGGGAGACTCCCTTAACTTCACTGGGCTTCAGTTTCCTCACCTGTGAAAAGGAGAGTGTTAGAATAACTGACCTCTGAGGCCCCTGCCAGCTCTTGAGCAATCAGACTGTGATCCACTGGAGGCTTTACAGAATTTTGTTCTGGCCTTTGGTTTTCTCTCAAGATTTAGAAACTCTTTAAAAAATACATTGATAGGGGCAGCGAGGTGGCACAATGGATAAAGCTCTGGCTTTGGAGTCAGGAGGACCTGAGTTCAAATCCGGCCTTAGACACTTGACACTTACAAGCTGTGTGGCCCTGGGCAAGTCACTTAACCCGGATTGCCTCACCAAAAAAAAAAAAAAAATACACACACACACACACACACACACACACACACATACACACATAGATAGATAGATAAAAGAAGAGAAATGCCATTTTAATTTAATTCCTTTCTTCTCATATTATTTGGAAACATGTTGGTTGGCCTGAAGTTGGACAAATATTTGTTATTTTGATTTTTTTTAAAGGAGAACCCTCATTCAAGCTTTCAGTAACAGCAAAATGCTATGAGGTAGCTGGCTTATGATCTTTGGCGAGGTGCCTGGGATTTTTAAACTTCAGTTGTCTGTAAACTAACAATCATTGTATTCTACTGTCTGAAGGCAAAGAATGGACTAGATGATCTGTTGTGGTTCATTCTAATTCTGGGATTGATGATTCTTTTGTCTGTCTTAAATATTTTAAACTCTGGTCCTTAGATATTTAGCACCGCCAATATCTTCAGTAATATTTGGTAATCTTTACTTTTAGTATGCATGCTTACAGATAATATAGATTGCAACAACAAATGGTCAGGTAGGCTGGGTATATATCTCAGCGCCGAGCCTTAGCTGTTGATTGTCTGTTGATCGTCTGAATGAGTGGTCCTGACTTTGCTGTGACTCAGTTTCCTCATCTGTAAAATGGAGGTGTTGGAGAATACAAGTGTGGTATGAAGACTGGATCTGGAATCAGAACTTTTGCCTCTGGAACTCTGTGTGACCTTGGGCAAGTCATCTGACATCTCTAGGCCTCATTTCTTCGTCTGTAAAATGAGGGGATTTAATTTAGATGATTTCTAAGGGCTCTTTCAATTCAAAGCCCATGATCCTGACTAGACAGTCTCTTAGCTCCCTTTCACCTCTAAATCTGTGACCTTAAAAAGAAGTTGGACTATATCCTTGACTGTGTACACTCCACTTTTGATACTACTTTTTATTTTGACTAGGAGAAAGTCTCTGTCCCCTCCCTTCCTCACCCCCTGACAAATCTGCTTAGTCATAAGCGTGTTTGATATCACTCGTAGAACTTCTTCCCCCTTCACTCTGATTTTTAAAATTTTTAAGTGGGGGAAAGGATGAGTTGAGCATGGACACTTTCATTGATCTTACCCATCCTCAGGGAAGAATGAGTTCAGAAATGGCAAAATAATTGCATTTGGGTCTCCTCAGGGGTCTGCCGTCCTTCAACTGACAGGAAGGCTAGTTTCAGCCAGACTTTGTGTGTAAGATAGCAAAGGCGGGAGTGAGTAGAGCCTGTGTATGCATTTGAAAGGTGCTGTTTATCGTTAGGATTTCCTCTCCTTTCAGATTTCAGGAGTTTTCAGCAGGTCCCTTAGTTCCAACTCACTGCTTGAACTTCCCCACAGAATTAGTGGTTCAAGAGAGGAGCGAGTATCTTTGTTTTGGTTGTTCAGAAGTTATAGGAAAGAGATAAGGGAGAAGAGCAATGTCGATGTACTATGCTGATTTTCATTGTGAAAGTGATGAAATGCAGTATACCAGAACCTAACTCTGGCATCATGCAGTGATGATCTGGGTTCTATAACAGAATTCTCCTGTGCTAATTTTTTTTTCCTCTCTGATCGTAATGGTTTGACTACTTATCCTGAAACTGTGCTAAGGGAGAAGTTGCCCCAACTTAAAAATTGATCGGTTTCAATGTGTCTGAATAGTTCCTATTGACATGAAAGGAAATAAATGTAATTGAAGGTTGATTACATATGTCTGTATGCATTTATGTGTATTAGAAATACTTGTGTTTACATAAAATGAACTTTAATGAATTATTTGAAGATCTGGATAGTAATCAGAACATGCACAATTTAAAGCGATTGTCAGAAGATTAACTATACTAGTCAAGGTCTAGACTTTTTTCCTAGCACGATTAACTGGTTTATTAAAATAATTTTATTATCTTTTCTTTGAATACTAATTATAGGTTTTATAGAAATTCCAAAAAAAGTTAATATTAAATCAGTATGAATTTATAGGGTCTATCAAAGCCACTAGATGTAGATGAATATTTTATCCTTGATTGTTTCTAGTATCGAGAGTAGGGCATGCTATTCTTTTTTTTTTCTAGGCAGTGTAACTTGACTTCCCATTTATATAGGATTATTCTGATTATTCACTTAACCGTTAAAAAAGGTCATGTACTCACCAGTAATTTTGCTGTTTGTTTCCCCCTTGTTCAGTAGGACAAGAGCAGATGGAGAATAGTTAGCAATTATTTATTTTTAGTAAAATGAATGTAGCAAAGTTATATAACCATTTTCTTTCTCCTGCCTTTGATTTTCTTACAAAAATGCAACTGAAATGCCTTTAAATGTGAGTGTTTCAGGAGCTTGGGAACACAGGGATAGAGCTTACTTAGTCAGTGTCTATCTCAGTTCTTGGCAAACCTGTCAGATTGCATAGTAACTATTGAAATTTCAGTGACATACTAGTTGAGGAAAAATTGAAATCTATTTCAGGATCAGTTAATAATTACATTTTACCATTGTAAGAATCTCTACAAACAATCAAATTTTGCTATTATTACAAGTGGAGAACTTATAACTTGCTATGGGTTTAAAACAAATCAATCAGTTTAGTGTTATACTGATGTTAAGGTTATGAATTGTTTTTATGAATGTGACTTAATGATTATTCTTCCTGTACACAGTACGATATATTCTTTTGGAAATAGAAAATTTAAATACATCACTGTGGTTATAATTTCCCCCCTTAAATATTCCAAACAACTTATTTCAGTTTTCAAACAGCTTTCCTTTAAGTTTAAATTATATTTAATAACAGATGTAAAATGTGTCAGAAAATTTTTTACTAATATATAAAAATCCATATTGATATTTGTGAAAATTGTCCCAGCAGACTTATCCCTAGAACTCTTTGAGTTTGTATCCATGAGTTCAGGATGCAGTTCTGTTTCTGACCAAAATGAACCTGTGTTTATGAGCAAGTTTCAGTGGGTGTTTACAGCCCTACCTAACTTTTGGCTCAACCCCTCCCTTTGATTAATGTAAAGTAAGCGCCAGTCCTCTCTATTTACACTGAGGAAGAGGCTAGTTTATTCAACTGTCCACACTTTAACTTTCAGGCAGGTTTATGAAGTGACAGCTGTAAACTCAAGCAGCTGCTTTTTTCTTTGGACAGTGATCCTGAAGAGCTTGGCAGGAATGTCTAACTCAGAGTGCAAGATTACCGGCAGCAGGCTTTTTATATCTGCGTTGTTACAGTAGGAGCAATGGCTGTCTCACCTTTATTCCTGTTAATGGACAGGTTTGTTGTCTCAAACTTAAACACCCTTTTGGTTTTTTGAACTTTTTTGGTAATTGGTAATCTGTTTAGACAGAGGTATATAAAATAAGTTTTCAAATTTAGCTTAAGATCACTCAAGATACTTGAGTGAGTTGAATTCAACATTGTTGTATGAACTTAATCATTTTTATAGGTGTAACTGTTGTGTTGCTTGTGCTTAATAAAGGGTGTAAGGGCTTGCTAATTTTTAAAATAGATTTTTTTCGAAGACTTTCTAGCTCTTTAATAGTTGTTTGTGAGAAACTGTGGACTCCTACAGTTGTGATTGAATAGGGTAGTAAAACCTTTGTCTTCCTCATTGCTATGTGTTTTCCTTGGAAAAGGTAAACCTCATTATAGAAACTATTTACTTAGGGAATACTGGCTCTTATTTTCTCTTTTCCTGAAAGCAGATTTTTATTTCCTTCTTCCCCTCCCCACCTAAGTGTGTAAGAAAATAGTAAGGATTACAAATATCTTTGGGGACTGGATTCAAGATTCCAGAAGGTGCTGGGAAATACCCGAGACTTATTACCCTTATTTCTCACCCCACCCCCATCCCCTGTAGACCTTATTTTTTACCTTAGGTGAAAGTTGGTAGCATTGATTTGGAAACAATCTCTCAAATAGGCGTCTTGGGAAATATTTTAAAAAATAATGTTTTCTGCCTTATCCCACCAAAACAAATTGAAAAACTAAGCAGTTAAATCAGAAAAGAGGATTTGAATTTTCTCTTGGAGTACAGAACAGTTCTCAGATGAGGTTTGGAGTTAGATTTAAGGAACTAAATTCAAAGGAATTTTAAGTTGTTTTTTTACTTGTCCCGTGTCTCACTTGCACAGACATTTTCGCTGCCTTGAGCACAAAGGAGAAAAGGTCAAAGAAGTCTCAAGTCAATGATTAAAATATTATTATCAAGTGAGTTCAAATATGTTATATGTTTTAGAGTGGGCGTTTGGAGCATTTCTTTGTTAATGACCCTTGGAAACGATAACTTCTTAACTCCCCAAGTCACCTGCATTTTGGTGACTTGTGAAACCTGTTTATCCAGATATGGAGATTACTAATACTTGAGTGTAACCCTCCTTCTGTGATTGCTTTATTTTGCTACACTGTAGTGATGATGAGAAAACTATTGCACAAGTAGAAGGGCTGTAGCTTCACTGTTTAGAAGCATCTGAAGTTTTTTACCTTTTTTACTTTTGATGATAGCAATAGTTGGAGAATGTTCCTTAAGCCTCTATTTCCTTATCTGCAAGAGGAGAGGATTGGAGACTTCATGACCTGTTTCTTCTGTCTCTCTCTCTCTCTCTCTCTTTTTTTATATTGATACCGAGCATCTGATAAAATAGTTGGGACTGATTCTCTTTATGTGCAGCTTGTGATTTGCTTACAGTGGATCAGTCTGGGGACAAACAGAAATGAAGCACCTCTTATTGGTCCGTCAGACCACTTAGATAGTTTGGTGATCTTGTGAATACAATTGCTTCCCTCGGTAGAACAGATCACAGCCAGCTCTGGCCGTCTTTGCTTATGATTCTCATCCCTATCGGCTGCAAATCCTCCATGGAGGATTTTCCAGTGTGATGGAGGCCTGTTGCAGCAGCACCCTCATGTTGAGACTCGGATGAGCCCTTGGCTCTTCCTATGTGATGGCTCACTCTTTTTAGTCTTTTAAGTCCTTAATAATATCTCTCATTCTGCTTCTGATGTACAAATCATTGTTAATAATTGGCAGTAGCCTAATTATATCTGTATGCTATATTTTTCCTTTTCCTTAAGGCTATCCCCAGAAATGGTAAGATATTTGGTGATACATTCTTTTCAGATCCACTGTTACTTCTCATGATGATAGTGTTGCCATATTTACTAACCAGAATTGACGTTCTAGTACGTGAGGCTTTCGTTTTTGCCTAAGCAATCCATGGCTTATCATGCCTGGTGTTCACCTTCCTGGTGGGTTGTTTCTGGTTGTGTTTGATCCAGCATGTAAGTCATGTGGTCTAGCTGTGGTCTAGCATCCTGACTATGTGACCTTTCTTGTGTCATTCCCACAAGAGTGCCTCCAGCACTTCATCCACTTCTGGCAGAACTAAAGAGTATTTTTAAAGTGCCTTCTGTATGTCCCAGGCTGGGCTAGGCCTGAGGATTCAGAGGAAAAAAGTGAGTTTGCTTTCCAAGAGCTAACATTCTACTGGGAAGAAACAATATGTGCAAAGGTCAAAATAGATTAAAATAGATTTTTTTCCAAGAGACTTTCTAGCTCTTTAATAGTTGTTTGTGAGAAACTGTGGACTCCTACAGTTGTGATTGAATAGGGTAGTAAAACCTTTGTCTTCCTCATTGCTATGTGTTTTCCTTGGAAAAGGTAAACCTCATTATAGAAACTGTTTACTTAGGGAATACTGGTTCTTATTTTCTCTTTTCCTGAAAGCAGATCTTTATTTCCTTCTTCCCCTCCCCACCTAAGTGTGTAAGAAAATAGTAAGGATTACAAATATCTTTGTGATCCTTAACTGGTTTAGGTCAAAAAAATTAATGCAAAGCAAATGAGAGAGCATTATGATTTTGTTAATGAGGAAAGGCCTCTTGTGGGATGGTACTTGAGCTGGGCCCGGAAGGGAACTAGGGATTCCAAGAGTCTGAGATGAGGAAGAAGAGTATTCTAGGAATGGGGTGTGGCCTTGGGCAAGTGCCGGAGGAGAACTTTGGGTAGACCAATTGGGCTGTAGTATAGAATGCCTCTTAGAGGATTCATATGAAATCAGCCTGGAAAGATAGGTTGGAATAAGTGGTGAAAATCATTCAGTGCCAAATTGAAGGAAGGAAGGAAAAAAGCAAGCATTTATTAAACACCTACTATGTTCTAGTCTCTGTGGTAAGTGCTTTACGTCACGTTTGAGCCTTACAATAACCCTGGAAGAAGACAGGGGCTATATTATCATTTCCATTTTACAGAGCGTGAAGCTAAGGCAGAGTAAGTGACTTGCCCAGGGTCACACAGTAAATAAGTATCTGAGGCAGGATTGTGATTTGAGGTCTTCCATACTGTAGCCCCAGTGCCCTTTCTACTGTACCACCATGTTGCCTTGGGTAGAGAGAGGCCATTGCCTGGCAAGGTAGCCTATTTTTCTTTTGGACATCTCTAATCAAAAGTTTTACTGTTGCACCTCAAGCTTCAGTTAGCCTCTTCTTCATTTTCTACTCATTGCACCTAGTTTTGTTCTCTGAGTCTAAGGAGAACAAATCTAATCCTGCTAGAGGCAATTGAGTAGTGAAGTGAATAGAGTGCTGAGCCTAGAGTCAGAAAGCCCAGAGTTCGAATTTAGCCTCAGACATGTATTAGCTGTGTGAACCTGGGTAAGTCATTTAGTCTCTTGTTTGCCTCAGTTTTCCCCAACTGTAAAATGGAGATAATAACAGCATCTACCTTGCAGGGCTGTTGTGGGGATCAAATGAGGTAATGTTTATAAAGTGCTTACTACAGTACCTGGCACATTAGTAGGTGCTTAATAAATGCTCATTCCTATACTCCTTTCCCCTCCTTCTATGTGATAGCCCTTCGGATCCTGAAGATAGCTATCATATTTATCACCCATTTTTCCAGGTCCCATATCCTCAGTTTCTTCAGCCATTCCTTATATGACATGAGCCCAAGACCCTTCACTATCCTGGTTGCCTTCCTATAAGCACTCTCCAGCTTATCAGTGTTCTTCCTAAAATGTTTCCCCTCCACCAGAGGTCTTAGGTGGCCCCACAGGAGATATTGGTCATTGTTATTTTCTTTGCATATTGGGTGACCACAGGCTCAGCTTCAGGTGATAAATACTGTTACTTTGCTGCAATTTCAGGACTCATATGCTTGAATGTGAAGGGCTGAAATATAGAGGACTGTTTCAACTTATTCTCCTTAACCCCACAGGTTACGTAGGAGCAATGTCAAGTCCAGTCAGTGAGCATTAAGTGTTTCCTCTGTGCCAGGCACTATGCTAAGTGCTGGGGACACAAAGGAAGGCAAAAAACATCCCCTGATCTTAAGGAGCTCAGACTCAATTGGGGGAGACAATGTGCAAATTGACTCAATATTTTGTACCTTCATTGGTCATTTAGTAATTATCACAGTTATTTGACTTAAACCCAAAAGTGACTTCTTTTAAAACTAAATTTGCTAGTAAAATAAGATCTTGAAATTCTGTTCAGTAATTTCAAATTCTGCATGGTGTCTAGTCTTCCTGGTTACTTTCTGGTGGAGTTCTTCAGCTTTCTCTTGTACTTCTATCACTATGGTGCCTGTGTTCTTTAGGACAAGTGATTTAAGAGTGGGACAGTGAGAGAGCATTGGCTGTATACTAGGTGGGTCCCCTGTGTTGTCATTGCTGCTAACTTCAAGTATTCCACATTCTGTGGTCACATAGAAGAAAGTTGGTGCAAAACATTGGCTGTCCTTGGCAGAATTTTTTTAAAAAATTAGGCTGTAAGCTTTGTGACAATAGGGAATATCTTAACTTTGTACATTCTTTAGCACTTAACACACTGTATGGCAGTAAATGCTGAATGTCATTGCCCTGGCTCTTTTCAGGTATCAAGAGTCACTTTTTAAAAGCCTCACCACCTCTTCTTTCCATTTGTTTAGTTTTCAGATTTTCCATTTACACACTGGTACCTTAATTTTGTATAGCAATTATTACTGTTGTTGGAGCCCAATGACCTTACAAGCTTTATGTTTTTAGATGTTCTTTATTCCTTAGTCTCAGTGGCGACTTTTGTTCTCCAACAAATTTTAGGATTGACTGTGGTGAATCAGCTGCTATAGCTTTCATTTCTGGGTAGAAAACAGGCAAGAAAAGTTCACCAGGACTGGACTTTGACTTAGGATCATAACCTATTGACGCTCTGGACCCGATCCTGAACTGCACTTTAAAATCATCTCAGAAAAAGAGTTAGCTTCTCTTTTCTTACAAGATCCTCAGAGATTTCTCAACTTTTCCTTGATAAAAATCTTTCTTTCTTTTACCTCCTTTAATTTTATGCAATTCATTTGTGTATTCTGTGTACTCTGGATTCTTTTATTACCTTGCTTTTTTATATGATATTTTTACAGATGTGTGTCCAGCCTTCCAAATTAAAACGTGAACTTTTGAATGGCACAGACTGTTTTTTTAAAATTTCTTCTGCATCTCATCAAACAATCTTGTGTATCTTATGCAGATAATTGGGTCTCAAGAAATACATGTTAAATGCATGAAATTTTTGTTGTTGTTGTTGTTCCTCTTCTCCAAGATCTCAGGAATCTTTTTTAGGTAGAGCTTTGTACAATTTTCTGATGATTTGACCAGTGAATAATCTTGGAATATAACATAGTTTGGGAGGGCTATTATTTTGTATGTTAGGGTAGATTTTCTTACCGAAGAGTACTGGCCGTTGAAATGCTATTGAAGTTTATTGAGTGATTACAATCTGAATTCTAGAGCACAGAATTTTTCTTAGCTTCTCTAGGATGAAATCATCAGGAGGATTCATCAACTTTGACATTTGAAATTGTTCTTTGTACAGAACCCTTATTTCTATAGCAGTTGGCATCATTTATTTTTAAAAAAAGTTTTAAAATAAATGACCTGGCATGTTTTAAATGTCCATTCATTAAGATGGAAATATATTTAAAATACTTTTCAGATTTATATTTTTTATTTTTAAATATGATATACTTTGTAGAAGTAAAATTTTAGTTTTGCTCCTTTCAATTTGAAAGTATTGTTTATACAAGAAGTCATTTTAGGACTTTTCTTTATATTTGCTGTCTTTGGTAGAAGAATCAAATCTCATCAGAGAAATTCACATTAAAACAATTCTGAAGTATTCTCTCACATCCATCAGATTGGCAAAGTTGACAAAAAGGAAAATGACAGGTGCAGGAAGGGCTGTGGTAAAACAAGTACATTAATGCACTGTTGGAGAATTGTGAGCTGGTCTAGTTGTTCTGGAAAATAATTAGGAATTATGCCCCCAAACTATTAAACTCTGCATATACTTTAACCCAGTGATATTGCTACTAGGCCTAGACCCCAAAGAGATCAAAGAAAGAGGAAAAGGACCCAGATGTACATTTTGTGGTGGCAAATAATTGAAACTAAGGGGGAATACCCATCAATTGGGGGATGACTGAATAAATTATCTTACGTGAATGCAATAGAATATGATTGCTCCTTAAGAAATGATGAAAGGGACACTTCCAGAGAAATCTAGCAATACTTTTATGACCTAATGTGCAACGAAGTGAACAAAATCAGGATAATTGTCTTTACAATAACAATAATATTATAAAAGACAGACAACTTTGAAAGATTTAGGAATTCTAATCAACAAAATGATCGACCACAATTCCAGAGGACTCACAATGTAATATGTTGCCCACCTCCAAATAGAGAGGTTGTGGATTCAGAGTAAAGATTGAATCATATATGTAATTTTCAGACATGGCCAGGGTGGGAATTTGTCTTACTTGACAATACACATTTGTAATGGATTTTGTTTTTTGTTTTTTTGTTTTTTTCTTTTCATAGTGGAGGGTGGGAGGTAGGAGGGAAAGACTAGGAGCTTGAATTTAAAAAAAAAATCTTTGCATCAGATTCCTCTGATAAAGCCTCATTATCTGAGATATATAAGGAAGTGATTCAAATACATAAAAACAAGACCCATTCCCCAAAAGATAGTCAAAGGATATGAGCAGACATTTCCCAAAGGAATAAATCTAAACTCTCAACAACTATTTTAAAAAAGCCCAACAATCTCAAAGTAATTAATGAGAAATGAAGATAAACAGTTGTGAGGTTCAACTTCATGCTCATCAGATTGCAAAGATGACAAAAAAGGGAAATGACAATCGTCAAAGAGATTATAGGAGAACAGATGCACCATTTCTCTGTTGGTACAGTTGTGAATTGGTCTGGTCCTCCTGGAAATCAATTTGGATCTAAACTCCACGTGAGTAAATTGTGCTTTGTCTTAAACCCAGTGCTATTACTACTAGGCTAGTTCCCCAAAGACATCAAAGGAGGAGGAAAATGAATTATAAGCATATACATATGTGTGTGTGTGTGTGTGTGTGTGTGTATGTAAAAATATTTATAGTGATGCTGTTGTAGCTCGGAATTGGAAACTAAGAGAGTGTTCATCACTTATTTTGGAATACTTTTGTGTGATAAAAAATGACAAAGGATGAATTTGGAGAGTTGATTCAGAGTGAACAGAAAAAAGAAGAATTTATGTAAAGAAAAACAACTTTGAAAAATGAGCATTGTGATCAGATTTTCCGGCTCTTCTCATCCATAAAGAGAGACAAGTGGGGCACCTTTGAAATTAACAAATTGAATTTATCATTCTTTTAAAAAGTATAAGCTATATGTAATAGAGATTCATAGTTCATGTACGATCCCCACCCCCTTTTTTTGTGTGTGTTGGAAGTGCTCATTCTTGTCTGTCAAGTTCATAATACCAAAAACATTTTTTATTATTCCAGTGACTCCGTGTTGCCTGGAGGGTCAAATCTAAAGCCCTCTCTTTGGCATTTCAGATACTTTCTAATCTGGTTTCAACCTACCTTTCTAATTTTTTCACACAACTCTCATGCATTCTCTAATCCAGTCACACTGGCCTTCCTATCATGCCTCGTGCATGTCAAGGCATTTCCCATCCCCGTGCCTTTGCATTGACTGTAACTAATGCTCAGAATGCTCATCTTTGCCTAATAGAATCCCTAGTAGAAGCAATAATAACAAGAACCAGCACTTACATAGCACTTTAAAGTTTGCAGAGTGTTTTACGTAATGTTATCTCATCTCATCCCTTTCTTCCCTTTTCTCCTCAACAACCCTGTGAGGTTGGTGATATTATAATTATCCCTATTTTACAGATGAGGAAACTGAAACCAAAAGGTTGTCATTTTCTCAGGGTTACAAAGCTGGTAAGTGTCTGGGGTAGGATTTGAACTCAGGTCTTTATGACTCCATTCTAGTGTCTGATCTAACTGTTATCATGTAGCTAACTGCCTAGTCAGCATCAAGATTGATTTAAAGTATCATTTTGTATTAGAGTCCTTTTCTGATTCCCTCTAGTACCACTAGTACCCTCCTCAAATCACCTTGTTTCTATTTTGTCTTTGTTTCTTTTTTGTTTCTATTTTGTTCTATTTCATATATTTATATGCCTTTATTTATATGTTTGGCCGCAATTGAATGGAAGCTACTTGAGGGCAGGGACTGTTTTATTTTTGTCTTTGTATCCCCAGCATCTAGTACAGTAACTGGCACTTACTCGGCACTTAATAAATGTTTGTTAATGTATGTTTGCTCTTCCCAGACCTTCCATTTAACTAGTATTTTTTGGGCATGTGCAATGTATTGAACTAGGTGATGAGTGGTACATAAAGTTGAATAAAACTCAATTGGTATTCGACCAATCGAGTCTTCTCTGTGCCAGGCACTCTGCCAGGGGCTGGGGACATATATACCAAGAATGAAACAAGCCCTTCTTGCAAGGAACTTCCGTCTTAATGGGGAACACAATAAGTGCATAATAAGATATACAGAATAAATGTAATGAGAATACAAAGTAGGAAAATACAGTGGTTTGGGAAGGGGGTCACTAGAATTGGGGGTCATCAGGGAGAGCTTTAAAAGAATCTCAAAGAATGTCAGGATTCTGTGAGGCACTCTGGTCAGGAGCAGGTTTAGTCTAAGCATGAGAGATAGCCAATTCTTGAGGGCTTGGAGATGGGAAACTGGTGAAGAATAACATGTCAGCAAACATTCATTAACCATCTGCTCTGTGCTAGGTACTCTACCATGTGATGGGGATGCAAAAGAGGGACAAAAAACACCCTGATCTCAAGTTGCTCACAATCTCATGGGGAAGACTATATATAAACAAGATAGATGGAGCAGCTCAGAAGACTAATGGGACTTAAGCTGATTAGAGTTGTTAAGTCTCTGAAGTTGCTTGTCTTTGGTGTTTACTTATTACTTAAAGTGTACTCCTGGTTCTGCTCGCTTCAGTCTGCATCAGTTCATAAAGCTTTTTCCAGGTTTCTCTGAAACCGTCCCTCTCATCTTTTCTTACAGCATTATAGTATTACACTTTTACACATATGCCTTAATTTGTTCAGCTATTCTCACTTGATGGGTACTCCCTTAGGTCCTGGTTCTTGGCTAGTACAAAAAAATAAGCTGTTATAAATATTTTTGGTACATATAATAATTTTCCTTTCTTTGTTCTCTTTGGTCTAACAGTGGTATCTCTGGGTCAAAGGGTATCTACAGTTCAGTAACTTTTGTTTTTGTTCATAGCTCCATCAAAAGTGCATTAATGTGTCTGTCTTTGTGTAGCCCCTCTAACTTGTCAGTTTCCTTTCTTGTCGTCTTTCCTAATCTGATGGGTGAAGGCAAGAACATCAGAATTGCTTTAATATGAATTTCTCTACTTATTAGTGATTTGGAGCATTTTTTCATATGACTCTTCATAGCTTTGCTATCTTCTTCAGAGAACTGCCTGTTCACATCCTTTGTCCATTTATCAATTAGGATGGTCTAAGAGTCAATTTTAACTTATCCTTCTCTCCAAGCAACCCCTCTCTCCAGCAGTTGTTGAGATTCAACAATTTCCTAAATATATGTTTAATAATTTGAAATCCTTGTTACAACTGCCTTCTCTTTTCTTTTTCCGTTTGCTACCCCAATAGTTCAGGCTATCATTACCCGTCTTCTGGACAATTAGAGTAGCTTTCTAACCCATCTCCCCACCTCCATGTCTTCTCTCACTTTCTTCTCTTACTGCCAGATTTAATCTTTTTAAAGTCTTGTTTTGATTCTGTCCCCTGACTATTCAGCTTTCCTTAGGGAAGGGAATTAACATTGCCGTCATATGAAGTCCCAAGTAACTTCTTGACCACTCTGTGGAATTGGCTTGTGATATAGAGAATAGAGTGGATGATGAAACTTTCTACCTGATTTTTTTTAATAAAAGTTGGAAGATAATTTAGAGGGCTTCTATGTCAACCTCCTCATGTTATGGGTAAGGATACTGAGACCCAGACTACCACAGATAGTAAGAGACAAAACTGGGATTTGAACCCAACTTTTCTAATTCTAAACACTCTTTGCACTGTGCCACTATGACTTAAAAGGAATAGCTGTGACTAGTTGGGCATGCAAGATTTACATGCTCATAGGCCAACTGAGGTTGGCACATTGATGGCATTTTTTTTGTCAGGTTTGCTATTCTGACCCTTAATTTTTTTATTTTTGGTAATTGAACAATTGTTGCCTTATTCTTGGCTGCTAGGTGGTATAGTGGATAGAGTGCCAGGCCTGGAGTCAGGAAGAGCTGGCCTTGGATACTTACTATCTGTGTGACTAAGTCACTTAGCTCTGCTTCAGTTTCCTCATCTGTAGAGCTGGAGAAGGAAATAGCAAACCACTCTAGTATCTCTGCCAAGAAAATCCCAAATGGGGTCATGGAGAGTTGGACATGAATGAAACAACTGAATAACAACAAGTCTTATTCGTTGGGACCCCTTAACTGATTACTGAGTTGATCTTGTTTTCACTTTTGGACGTTGCCTTCTGGCTCTAATCATTAGCTTCTTCTCTACTTTTGCTTGGTTCTTGATATTACATTATGCTCACTTGATTCTCTTTTTTTTCCTTGATAGTTTTTCTTTGTCATATGGAAGAGTTCAGTCTGGATAGGAAGAGATGGATGGATAGTGGCTGTGATGTAAAAATATATCATCAATAAAATGTATTTAAAGAAATAAAAATAAGTAATAGTATGCTAAAAAATAAGCCTTCAGTTTCAAATATCTTCATGACTATGTGGGAGGGAAGGAATTTAATTATATAGCAAGTTTTTCTGTTATGTTCACAAATAAGTTTTTTCATAGTACCAGATGAACACTTAAAAAACTGTTTACCAGGATGTTTCTCCTGTCGGATTGAAGGGAAAGACTTGAACCAGAGCAAGGAAAAAAGTAGCTGGGCCTTTTATCTTCAGTAATTTTGAAAGTCTTCCCCAAAGTTTTTCTTGTTTTCAACCTAGCCAACCTCAAACTTATTATTCTAAGAATCATCTGAAGTTTTAAACTGAACTCCAGCATCTTTAAACTCTTAAAAGTCAAACCAGTTGGGTTACTGGGAAAAAAAAAATAAAACAAAACCTCAGTTCATTTTTTGTAAATTTAAATAGAAATTGCCTGCAGCAACTATTCCAGCAAATGATTTCTGGAATAGATTCAAGGAGGTTGGGAAGATGAAGTGGAAGCATTTGTTTTCTTTTTCCATAGAAATTGTCAAAATAGGGCAATATGTTATGATAATTTTGTAGTGAGAGTGGAGATAATTTGCTTGTTTACTTAGGTATTCTGGTTATTTATTATTTCCACTGAAAATGATCTCATTTAGAAATTCTCTTAGTAGTTCCTCTCTCTTGTGCTTGAAAAATTGCCAAGAAATATGCATTTATCTTGCTAGAAGTGTTACTTATGATAAATTCAGGAGACAGAATTAACTGTGTCACAGATTTTCTTAGAATAAATGGTAGAGTCGTATAGTTAATGCCCTAGAATTATCATAGTGCTTATTTTTGTTTGAATATTATTTTTCTCTGCATACAGCTACATTTAATTTTATGTGTATTTTGTTATAAACTGAATAACTATCAGGCATAAAGATCAATTTTACAAAATAAGGGTGAAAATCTTATATGATGGAGTATGGTAGAGTCTCACAAATTAACAAAAAAGGGAGAAAAATCCTTTTATCTTTGTCCTCTTCCCAGTGCATTTGCAGTTGTTCTTTTAACTTTGTTTTCTGTTTTTGTTTTTGGGGTTTTTTTTTTGGCATGTAAGTTTAAAAATTGATTCCAATGTATAGTAGTACTTGTATAATTCTACATAGTATACTATATTTATGATGGAGGAAAGAGAGCTGTCACTTCAGCGTTCATAGTTAATGCCTAATAATTTCCTACTGTTTATATTTTCTTTTTGTAGGAATTTGTTTGCTAGAAAGCAAAATGCACGACTTGACCCACATGGTGATTTGGGATGGAAGGTATTTGGGAAAGTACCACTTCGAGAGAATTCTCAGAAGGATTCCAAGAAAACACAAAAGGTATGTCTGCTAGACTGAAACACAAAACTGCCTATGATTTTGTACACAGTACATTTATAAAGCTTGAACAAGTAATACAGCATTGTGTAAAAAATTGCATGCTAAGTTCTTTAAAAAGTTAAATACCTCTTTAGGGTATGGGTGGCCTCATTTTAACTTCTTTTCCATTCCTCATTATGGAGACTTTCCGTCATGAACTCCCTCTAGATACAAGCTCCTCCGTTTGTCATTGAAAGCCGTTTACAATTTAACTATCTTGCTAGACTGATTTCACGCTGCTACCCCCCAGGTCCTCTGTTCAGTCAGACTGGTCTGTTTGCTATACGCAGGCCATGACATTCCATCTTCTGCCTTTATGGCAGGGATGCTCTTCTTTCTTCCCCTGCTTCATGGAGTCTCTGTCTCTATTGAAAGCTCATCTCAGGTGTCTTGATTCCCCCAGTTTATGCTAAATTGCTTTGAAATGCTTTTGACTTACTTGAGGTCATGTTGTGCTCTCCTGCTTCCCACCTTTAATGTAAGCTTTTTGAGGGCAGGGACTTTTTTGTGTTTGTACTTGCAGTGCCTAGCCCAGTGCCTGGCACATAGAAGGTGTTTAACACTTGATGGACCAGAACTTATGAATACCTCAAACAACGTAGCTACATTAATTGACACTACATTTCTTTTATCCATTAAGCCAAGAAAATAGAGTAGGATTAAAATTTTATTTCAGAGTAAAATTGTAATATCTTTGTGTCGATTGACAGACTTGGCCTTTCTGGTGTTAATGAGTGTTTGTTAAATTGTGCTGAATTTCATTACATTGATAAAATATAATTTATTGGCCTTTCATCAGCTGTTGGATGTTTAGGTTATTTCTAGGTCTTTGTATTTGCAAAATATGTAGGCATATCTCCCTCTATATGTTATAAACACATATGTAACATACATATATGTATCAACTGTCTCTCTCAGCCGCATGGCACAGGATTGTATTGGGAGTCAGAGGACCTGGGTCTGAGACCTCACTCCGCTGTTCCCTGTATGAACTTTGAGAAATCACTTTACCGACCTAGGCCTCAGTTTCGTCAGTGGTTAAAAATGAAAGGAAGGGGTCGGACTAGCAACTCCTAAGTTCCAGATCTGTGATCCTGTAATCTTTTGTTCTTTATAACACCCAGGGTTTACTGAAAATAATGAGACTCTTGGGTCAAAAGCGTATTTTTCTTCAAGCTTCTTAATATTGCTTGAATGATTTTGTTCTTCCCATTTATCCTTTCTCTTCAAGACATGAAAATGAATTATGGTCTTAAACTTAAAAGTAACACGTGACTGATGAGGACAGCTAATTACATAGTCATACAGTATTGCAGTGAAAGAAGACCATCTCGTTTGAAATGTTAGTAAGAAAAGAATGTAATTATACCTGCATTAGTCATACGATCCTGTTCATGACCTAGTTTGTCTTGTTTTGTTTCCTCTCCTGTCTTCTGTGTCCTGAGTTAGTAGGGAGGGAGGAGGAGGGTTAAAGTAGTTTGGTGATTTTAAATTTTAAGCAGCAGTACAGATACAATTTTATCTACTATGAAAGCGTAACTTAAAAGCTTAGAAAGGCTCATGTGCTTTTCTTCCTTCCACTGTTCATGTTCCTTATTCACAAAACTTCTGTGAAGCAGTTGGATACCTATAGGAATAACAATCTGAACTAACTTGGTGACATTAGTTGGTGTGAGTGCATCTTGTAGAAAGTGGAGGGAGAGCACGTTTCTGCTTGTTAGCTTGGGACTTTTGAGCCACAGCTCATCCTCTCTTTGGATAATTTCCTACTCTGTAAGACGAGGTGCTTACGTCAGATGGTCACAGAGGTCTTTGCTGTTGCCCCCATTGCACAGTAAGAGGGAAAAGAAGAACGACTTAGTTTGTCTCAAATGGCAGTTGGAGGAACAGGGCCAATGAATATTAAAGCCCCTCGCCTTTCAGCGTGCTCATCTGAGAATGAATGTTGTTAGCAGTTTTGTTGAATAATGTGGTTGGAACCCATTAACAGTGTTATATGAAGTAATCTTTTTGACGTTGTAACTTTAGTTATTATAGAAATTGAAAGGTCACCCAGGACATTGGGATTTCAAGTTGAGGTAGAGTCTGAGGGCCACAGGTCATCCCTGACCCCTCATAGTTGCTCTTGAACCTTGGGAAAGTCTCTTCTAACCTCTTTGGGCCTCAGCTTACTCAGTTGAAAAAAGAGGAGGTTGGACTCCTGGGCCCTGAAGCCCCTTCCAGCTCTCGAGCCAGGATCCTATGGTGGTGGTAGAGATCATAGGTAACATTTAGTGAAGTAGATTTTTATCATCATTGATGCTGCTCACTTTGAATCATGAAAAATTCTCCTTTTTATTAAGTTAGTAGTCAGTTACTCATTTGTAAGACCAAAGTTATAGCTAAAGAACAGGCAAACCTTGTTCTGAGTCATGTTTTGTCTCTAGTTTCATATAACTAATATAGTGGATTCTTTCAGGGTAAATAATTTTTCCGTTTTTTAGAGTAATAGTTTCAAGAATATGAAACCCGCATACTGATTCTGTCATGTTTTTATGCTCTTAGCATGTGTAAACAGAAGGGAACCACATGCTTAATCAGACCTTTATCATGTATATGTCTATGTAGTTTTCTTAGAAATGTGAGATAATTTTTTAAGTACATATTTAACTATTTGGGGAAATATTTAATATATTAACATATAATTATGTAATAAGTAGAATGGATTTTTGTGAGATCTTCTTTGAAGATTCAATTTATCATCCTCATTATTTAATAATGGATCTGTTTAAGGGAATTAAACTATAAATTGGGCAATGTCTTGATGCCTGAAGAATTTTTTTGAGAGGATATATAATGTTTAACTGGCTTAATAACTCTCTTTAAGGTTTGTAAAGTTCTTTCATTCCATCAATACTAAATAGAAATTATGAATACGTTTTATTGACATATCAAAGATCAGTGCCTACCATTTTCCTACATAAAATAAATGCTGAGAAAAGAGAGGTTTTGTTTGGCTTGATAGAGAATAGGGAGTTAACATATGATATAGTGTAAAGAGTACCAGCTTTGGAATTAGAAGCCTTGAGTTCATGTACTGGTTGTGGTGCTTATTAAAAAACAAGCGTGACCTTAAACAAAGTCATTTAACCCCATTTAACAAAGTCTGTTACTTCAACTGTAAAATAAGGGTTTGAATTAGATGATGTCTAAGGTGTGCTCCATCTGTGAATGTGTTATCTGTGGAGGCTTTTCAGCCAGGCAAACATTATGCTTCCCATTTATAGGTGAGACAGAATGGTCTAGGGTCATGTAGCTAGGAAGTGGTGGAGCCTTTCTAACTTGGAGGTCCAGTGTCCTCCCTATTATTCTGCCTTACCTTCCAGCGTTAGAATAGAATGAAAGAGTTTTTGAGCTAGAAGGGACCCTAAAGATCATATAGCCCAGCCCCTTCAGCTCCAGAAGGCTTAAGTAACAATATTCAAGTCATAAAGTTAAGTAAAAGCGGAGCTAGGGCTGAACTTTAGGTCTCCTGACTCCCAATTTGATAGATTTGAGGAGATGGCCTTTTGTGCTGTCCTTAAGGATAGAGTGAATGTACAGGGTCTTTCCTATAAGTCCCTCTAATCTTACCTGAATATGTGCTGTTAATGAAGCATAACTTTTATATACATGCTGGATCTGTGACCCAGAGCTGGGTAGTAGGTGACAAAGCTGCCACTTGGCAGTCATCCTTTATGTGCCCCAGGATGGGTCTAGGTCAGGACCTCCTCCTGTCCTGGTGTCCAGCTTCTCCCTGAAGTGCTTTGCTGGCCAGACCCTGTCATCTCTTGTGTCCACAGACCTGGTCTTTCAGATCCTCCATTGACCTCTTTTTATGTCTTTAAAACCTCTGCTGAGTATCAGATTCTTTTTCAGTATTTCAGAAGGTCTGTGAGAGAGGGATACTAAGTCCATTCCTGTGACTTCATTGGAGTAGGTTCAGCACAGTTCTGACTATCTGTTGGGAGACACTCGTCGCACCTTCTCATACACAGTCCATTGTTGGGCACGGACTCGAAGCTTTTCCAGTTGGCTGTAGGACTTGGGGGAGTTCCCTGCTAACATAACCTTTGAGAGCCCAGAGCTTACCTTTGTGCCGTGATGAAAGAGCAGAGTACCCGCATATGGAATACATATGAAACGATTTCGTATTCAAGAGTTCTGAATTACTGTTCTGCACTTGTGGAAGGGGGCGGGGGTTCTTTTAACTTGCAAGTGTATAGTATAACTTCAGCTAAGGTATAGGTTAAGCTTCTGTGTTCTAGCGTTGGAATATAATTGCCATTTATACTGATGTTTCTATGGGAAAAGGCTTTTCTGAGTTCCAGCCAAAACTTGTAGAATGACTTTTTCTCGGCTTAGGGACTTCTGATATTTTCTGTGTAGCTTCTGACTGATCATGGCATTAGATGGCAGGTCCCATTGTTGAGACTCGAATCGAAATGTGTAGTCTGAAACTGAACGCTGTGGTTTTATAATGGTAACTGTATTAATGCAGATTTCTAAGAAACAAAAAGGAAGTTTTCCTTCTTTTTGTTTCCTTTTGGCAGTTTACTATATTTGTTTAGGAAAAAAAAAACTCAACCCCCCCCCCCAAAAAAAGGCCTTACTCATGGAGCCTTTTAGTATCCGAGTGATCTAATCTAACTCCTAAATCATTCATGACTAATGATGCGTGGACATCCTCTAGAATTTTGTTTTGTACCTCTCTGGTTCATTTTAATGAGTGTCGAGTATTAAATCTGAGGTTTTAAACTCAATGAGAGCTGACAGATTCTTTTATCTAAATTTTGTTTCTCTTTTAGTGACTGAATTGGATAGAGTTTAATTCTTCCCAGGGTCTGTTGTAACATCAGAGCCCCGTTAGCAGCCCACTTTTGGAGGATTAACATAGAACGATAGAATTTCAGAGTAGAAAGGGAACGTTCAAGTCCTCTCCTACAGCCCCTCCCTGAAGCCGGAGCACCCTCCTTCAATGTGTAGTGATCCACATTCCACTTGAAGAACTCCACTCTTTGGAATTCCCTCCTAGATTTGCTCTGATATTTAAAGCTAGGAGGCCACAGGCAAGTCTCTAAACCTTTGAGCCTCAAATTTTTTTTTCCTTTGGTAAAATAGGCAGGGTTGTTATGAATGCAGCAATATGTATTATAAAGCTTAACATATTTAGAGAAGTGAATTGTTCTTGTGGAGCTTGGGTGTAGTGAAAAGAACTCTCTACTTGGAGTTTGGAGCCCTGGGTTCACATCCCAGATCTAGCACTTAAAAGATTTGTGAGCAAATGATTTCACTTCAGAACCCTGGTTTCACTAACTGGGAAATATGAATACACTCATATAATCACCTCATAGAGTTTATGTGAGAATAGTGCCATAAAATACCTTTTGAAGCAACCAGTTCTGCTTTTGGACAGTTCTGTTGGTTAGAAAGTTGTTTTCTTAGTAATTTTAGCGTGTGCATGATGAACACTCCCTGACTAAAAACAAATTTGAGGTTGCAATCTATTTTTCTAATTTCTTGCTTCCTTTTGTGTGTATGTATTATCTAGTATAAAGTCAGACCACTAGTTGGCTATTAGACAATGTTTAGTTTGAGCACATTTTAAAAAGTAGTTCATATTTGTATGTTATTTTACTCTTTACCGAGTTCTCAAAAGCTTTGCATTCAAGATAGCCTGATAGCATACACTATCGTGATCTGTATAGAGGCCAACCTAAAATGAAGTCTCTTTGAAAGGGAAAAAAATAGAAATATGCAGCAAAAATAGTACTGAATACATGCTGTACTCAGGTCCCTGGAACCAGATCTGGGGAAATGGTGTATGTTCATACCAATTTAACAATACCTGTGTTTTACAGATGAGAAAACTGAGGTTCAGAGAGGTTGTATCTCGTCCACAGCTACAATGCTAAGTAAGTGATGAAACTGAGATTTGTAATGAGGTGTTCTGATTGCCAAGTCTAGTGTTCTTTCTGTTATGCCAGACTGCTCAAGTTACTCTCAAGTGTGTTCTTCTCTGATCTTAATACTCCGAGGACTGAGGAAAGACTATTCAATTTAGCACTTAAGCGATCACTGGTAACGTCGGAGCAAACCTTCAGTTTGCTGAATGGCAGGCTGGGAAACCATATGATAAGTGGTTGAGAAGTGAGTAGAAAGTCAGAAAGCTAATTGGCCTTTGGACAATATTACAGTTGAGTGTGTTTTTAAAAATAGGGAGTGGACAGCTTTTTCTAGGAGTTTGATGCTGAAAGAGAAGATACAGAGGATGGTAGCTTGAGGGCCTGATTATGGAAAGATTTTTTTACGAAAAGGGGTTGTAGGTAATAGAGAATAACTAGTGGATAAGGAAGAGTGAAGACTGAAACAGGGGAGGCATGGATGAGATGGAAAGGACGGTATCAAAAGCCCGGGTAGAAGGGTTGGCCTTTGCTAAGGAGAAGAGTCACTTCTTCCGAGTGAGGAGAGAGTGGGGGATGATGTAAGGGAAGGTTTGAGGTGTAGGGTAGGGGAGAAGAGGGAGTTCATGATGGATGACCTCTTACTTTATCAGCAATGAGACGATGTCCTCTGCTCTGAGGGAGGGGGAGTAGCATAGATGGCTTGAGATCGGAAGAGATTTGAAACAGCTGTTGTGAATAGTCCAGTAAAGTGTTGGTCAGGGAAGCATGATGAAAGGATAATGGTACAGCTATGAGGGCTCAGTTGAGATTAGGCAGTGTGAATAGGTAGTGGATCCAATCAATGTGATCTTGTGATTTCTTCCAGGAGTTTTTGGCCACACATTATAGTAGGACGTCAGAAGGTGCAAGATGGAGGTAATCTAGGTTTGTTGTTTGGCAAGGCCTGAGTAGGGATCAGTTACAGTTGAACTGGCTCACTGTAGGGAAGATACTTGGAAGGTAGGACAGTGAGACCTGTCCAGGGGTGATGGACTTGCAGAGCAATAGAGGATTGGAGCAACTGGAGGGCCTTGTGAGGAGGATGAAGAATAGATTTCAGAGGAGTGAGGCAGAGGGAAAGATAGGGGTAGGAATAGGAAGACCAGCAGAGGAACTTTAGTTTTTCATCATGGAGGTCAAACAGCAGAAGGGAAGGGCAGAGTAGATTAGGCACTTGAGAGGTGTGTGGGGAAGGATTAGAGAATAATAGTAGCAAGGACAGTTGGTGCCTACACCCGCTAGCCATTCTGCATCACTAGATAGAGAGATAAACAGAGCAATTGTTAAGCACTTACTATGGCTAGGCCCAAGCGTGAAGAGAAGAGGGGAGTTCACTAGTCATAGATTTTCTTGCCCTTCCCTGTAAGTATGGCACCCTAGTTCAGTGGTAACAGAGGGCTGATTTTCTTACTCTCCCTGGTGGCTCAGGCTCTAAGTAGGTTTTGAATGGTAAAAGGCCCAATATCTGGACCCCTCAATGCAAGAGATTTGAGAAGTAGCCTTGTTCCAATCTCTCATAGATGAGGAATCTAAGGCCAAGAGAGTCTGAGTACGTACTGAACCTGTAGTCAGAAAGACCTGAGATCAGATATGTCCTCAGACATGTACTAATTGTGTGACCTTGGGCAAATCACTTAATCGCTGACTGCCTCAGTTTCCTCACTGGTAAAATGGGGATAATAACAGCACCTACCTCAAAGGTTGTTAAGAGGTTCAAATGACATACTATTTGTAAATGCTTAGCAAGTGCCTGGCGCATAGTAAATGCTATAGAAATGCTTATTCTATTGTTTTGCTTACTCAAGACCACAAGTCATTAGTTCTGGAGTTGGAATTCTAGTGTAGATCTTTTGATTTCAAATTCATTGTTCTTTCCACTAAACTAAACTCAACTGTTCCCATGCTACAGTACTGTTAAAAATGGAAGAATTAGGGGCAGCTTGGTGGTGCAATGGATAGAGCATTGGCCCTGGAGTCAGGAGGACCTGAGTTCAAATCCTACCTCAGACACATAACACTCACTTAGCTGTGTGACTCTGGGCAAGTCACTTAACCCCAATTGCCTCACCAAAAAAAAAAAAAAAAAGGTAGAATTAATGGCTATAGATCTTGCTTTCAACAAACTCTTATTAAGTGCTGACTTTATGCCAGCCCCATGTCTGGCAAAGACTTAGTAACCACGTAGTCGGTGCTTGTTGACTGACTGACTGTGAATCAGAAGTTTTGATTCCCTCTTGAAGAAGGTCTTGATTTCAGTTGGTCTATAAATGATCTGGGGTTCTAGTGGATTCTAAATGCAAAATGAGTCAGTAGTTCAATGCTTGCCAAATTAAAAAAAAAGTTAACGTGATTCTAGGCAATATTAGGAGAAGGAATAGTAGCACTAGAGGTATGGGGAGGTGACATTGTGTGTATATTTGTTTTGTTTTCATATACTTATTTATTATAAGGAAAGGTTTTTTTTGGGGGGGGAGAGTTATGTGGAAGGTTAGGGGGATACCAAAAAAAAAAGAAAAGAAGAAAAGAGTGACAATGAATCATTTTAAAAAATACAGAGGAGAGCAGAAGGAGCTCTGAAGGGGCCACCGACAAGTAAGGCAGTGTTGAGACTACCATGTTAAAATGAATGTACAGACTCAGTACATACTGATGATGTGTGCAAAGTATCCCTAGGGGTTGTGGGGAGAGATGGTGTTGTGGCAGCGTCTCCAGGACTTTTACTAGGTGGGGGACTGAGTCCAGCTGAACTTGGCATGGCAGAGCTGGAGGTTTTCAGTGGTATGAAATGACTGAAAACAGACTGATGGTGATTGGAGCTGGTGGTGTTGGGAAGAATACCTCGATAATTCAGCTCATCTAGAATCACTCTGTAGATGAGCATGATCCCACAATAGAGGACTCTTAGAGAAAACACATAGTTATTAATAGTGAAGCCTGTTTCTAGGGCATACTTGACACAGCTGAAATGGAGTAGCATAGTGCCATGACAGACCAGTAGATGAAGACAGGTGAAGGTTTTCTCTGCAAGTTCTGCAAATCATTTGCAGATTTCAAATGCAAATCATAACCTCTTCAGGGAGCAAATTAAATGAATGAAAGACCCCCAGATGCTAGTCTGTGGTGCTAGTTAGAAATAGGTATGATTTACCAACAAGGACAAGTTGACACAAAACAGCTCATGAACTAGCCAAGAGCTATGAGATTGCCTTCATTGAAACCTTAGCCATGACTGTACAGGTTTTTGAAGATACTTTTTACATACTGACAAGAAAAATACTGAATGAAAAAACTCGATGGTGATGCTTATGGGATTCAAGGTTGTGTTGGTCTTTCATAAGCATTAATGTAACAAGATAAGAGTTTGAAATTTCATTGTTAGAAAAGAGCCACTTTTTGAGCTCCACTGGAGCTCAACTGACTTATCCAAGAGAAGAAATATTAATACTACCTTCTTGAGTCTCACCATGAAGCTCCTGTCACCTTTTCAACTCTCAATAGTTGGTTTGTATAATGTTCTTTTGTCTTTGCTCAGAATAACTACCTTCTTACTTTGTTCTTTGACCAGAGAAATGCTCCTCTCTTTGCCAGTATTTCTCCTCCTAGGTTTTTTCTCTCAGAATTTTTTAATTTGGAAAGAAATTTATGCACTGAAACAGAGAACAAAACTTTTGAAATAGTGTTGAAAACATACTGAGCTCCAAAGTAGCAGCCATTGGCAAGTTTTCTTTTTCAGTGTTTGACTTGGGCCTATATTGATATTTGGAGCAATCTTATGCATTTCTTTGTTGAAGTCACTTTTGTTTTAGGCAGTTGGGGTTAAGTGAGGTCCCCAGGGTCACACAGCTAGTAAGTGTCAAGTGTTTGGTCTGAGGCTGGATTCAAACTCAGGTACTCCTGACTTCAGGGCCGGTGCTCTATCCACTGCACCACCTAGCTGCCCCTTGAAGTCACTTTCTGGTTTTGTTTGTGACATTATTTGCTTTGTATTCAAAACTGATAACTACTTTTATATTCACAAATATGAAGTACACTGAAAAAATAGATACTTTAAAAAGCCAATCTGTACGTAATAGATATATGGTTTCATATAGTCTTTCTTTGTTGTTGTTTGTGGAAGTGTTCATGGGTTGATGTTTAAGTTGATCATTTTTTAAAAATAAAAAAAATTTAAAAAGTTTTTTCTTGAAGGGAAAAATAGTATCGAGAGTAAAAGAAATTATAGCCCTGTTTATTTCTTGGTCATACTACATCTGGAGTATGGTGTTCAATTTTAGGTTCCATACTTTTGGAAGAACATTGGTAAGCTGAAGAATGTCTGAAAAGACAGCTAGGGTGGTGATTGGGTTTGTGATCATGCTACGGGAAAGTCAGTTGAAGGCTGTGGGAATGTTTAACCTGGATCAGAAGGAATCTAGGTGGGAGTTCAGACTTGACTATCTTGAATTATTTAAAGGGCTGTCAATGGAGGAGAGATTAGATTTGTTTTCACCCAGAGGGCAGAAATATGAGAAATGTGTAGAAGTTGTAGACACATAAATTCTGGGTTGGTATAAGAAAAAACATATCTGTTTGTCTCTCTTTCCCTGTGTCTGTCAGTTTCTGTCTTTGTGTCTCTGTTTCTCCTTATTTCTCTGTATATCTCTATGATTCTCTCTGTCTGTCTGTCTCTCTCTCTACCTGTAAATATGTTTGTCTGTACATTTCTCTTTCTGACTCTCTGTTTCTTGATGTGTCTCTGTTCATCTCATTCTTAGCTAACTGTAGTTTCCTTCACCTGTAAATTTTCTTTCCTCCCAGAGTTCTGTGGCTAAGCCTTAATCTTAAGCATTGAAAGTCAAGAGGCTCACAAAATTGACCTCCCTCTCTTCTTTGCAAAGTTAGAGGACTATGGGTGTGGAGCATTGCATATGACATAGGACTTGAATGTTGTATTGGTTACTTTTGTTGAATTGTTTCCCCCTCTTTATTATTGAGTGTAAGAGAGGAATAGGAAGAAGAGGAAAGGTCTATTTTTGAAGATGTATGTGATGTAAAAATAAAATACAAATTTTTGAAATAATACAGCTCCTGAAAAGTGTTGTGGATTGCCTTGAACAGTAAGTAGGGTTTGTTCTCTCATTAGAAGTCTTCAGGTGAAGTCTAGATAATCTAATTTTGAAGATGTGCGGTAGATTCTTTTTCAGGTGTAGGTTAGACTAGATGATTTCAGGGTTCTCTTCCATCTTGTTAGAGTCTGTAAACCTTAGAAATCAATTCAACAACCATTTATAAAACACTTTCTCTGTGCAGAGAACATTTTGTTAGGTACTAGGGAATAAACTCTAGCTCCAGCCAGATCCTTTAGGATTGGGAATATTCACCAATTTTTGGAGTTACCTTGCTGTATATTAATAAGAATTATTGATAGGAAGTGGCTCCTCTTAAGCTTCTTCAAGGATATTAGTCATATTATAAATTAGAACCTAATAAATGAGGTTTCACTCAAAATCTTCATCTTTATTAGTCCTATTAGCTTGAGACTTAATTCTCTGTGTCAGACTAAAGAATCCCGAACTATAAGATGGCATCCCATTGTCTATTATTCAAAGTAGTTACCTCCTAAGGCTCCAGAGCTGTAAATAACACTTCTTAAGATTAACAGAAAATTGACTTGCCCATTCTACTATATGGGAGTAGTGACTACAGTTTTTAACCAAAAATTGGCATATATTTCATATGCTAACATATTGGCATGTGTTTTATTTGCCAAACAAAGCGTTGCTTAGAAGTCCAATAACTTTTATTGAAATTGTGACTGTTCTGAATTCTCAGTTGCATGGTAGTATGGGGCACAGGATAAAGCAAACTAAATCAGACCTTGGCCTCTGACCTCCAGGACCAAAAACAACATTCTTGTGGATAAGTAGGATATGCAAACAAAACTTTTAGGTAAGAGAACTCTAGAGAGCCTTTTACAATGCTTGCTGAAATTTCCTGAAGATGATTTATTAGTAAAATAACTTGTTTCACCACATTCTTGAAAAGGATACAATACATTTTTGGATAAATTATCTTTTATGTTGTATATTCTTTTCCTGCTACCCATTCCAGCTTAGCTAATTTGAATGGTGTCTTAGACATTAATATAAATTGTTTCCGTTCTATTCGGTGTTCAGTTTTGGAATGAAACTTTTTTAAGAAAAAATTTTTTGTCCTTAAGAACTATCTTTGGCATGGGATAAACCCTATACTTGTAACTTGGATCTTTAAGGGTTTAAACTACATCCTCAAATGTTCTCTCTTCCTGCTTAAAGATAGAGCTAAAGCAAATATTCCAGTTTCTAAGGTTCTGTCTTTTAGTTAAAGCCCTAGTACATCTGGTAGGAGCCTCTTGCCAAGATTTTTAAAAACTTCCTTGTTGCCTTAACTAGCAGAGGTGAGGGCATTTAGAGGCTTTGGCTCTTTGAGGATAAGACTATATTGGCTGTGACAGTGATTTAATAAACTGACCTGTATGTAAATTCTGGAAGTTTGAAAATTCATTGGGCTGCTTGCCTAGTCAGGGCTGTAATAGGAGGCAATGCCTTACCTTAAGTACCCCAATTAAGGTAGTTGAATTGTGAGTAACCCTTTGTTTATTATTACACCCTTGCTGTTTTCAAACCTACTCTTTTTTAGGACCTTGGAGATTGATTGGATCAGCCCTAGGGGCCTCTAAAACCTAGAGTTATTGCTTGAAGTTGGGTGACTCGGGGTAACTAGAAACCCAATTCAGTCCAACAGATGCTTAGTAAGCCCCCTATTTGTGTCAGACATAGGGCCTACAAAGACAGAAATGGAACTAGCCCTAAAAGTGCTTGCCAGGATCAGTGGGTCACAGAAGGCTGATCATGGAAGAGATGTGTTTCTATTAGGATGTAGGGTAGGATTTGGTAGATGGAGAGGTAATGGAGACAGCTTTCCAGGTAGAGGCAATAGCATGGTATGTAAGTCAATGATAATAAAAATGGAAAGAACAACCACCACAAAATAGTCGAAAAAGAATATTGAAAAATTATGAAGAACAAGCATAATGACCCCAAAGCAGAGCTATGAGGAGACATCTTCCCTCACCCTTGCAGAGGTGGGAGGTCCTTAGGTGTGGAGTATTTTATATATTGTCAGTTTTTTTTTTTAAATGTATTGATTGGTTTTCCTAATTTATTTCTTTTTTCCTTTTAAAAATTCTGTTATATGGAATTGTTCTCTGGGAGGGTTGCAGGGGGAGATGTGAGTGATATAAAAACAAAAGATACCCATAAACATCTATTTTTTTTAAAAAAGAATAAGTATATAGATGAGAAAGCATAGGGTGTATTTGTGAAACATTAAGTAGTCCATTTTGGCAGAACTATAGGAAAGTGAGAGAAAAGTGGTAATCAAGAACAGAGTACAAAAGGCCTTGAATATCAGTCTAAGGAGTTCTGATGACTTAAATTTGTTGGGGATCTCTTTACCCATTTGAGGTTTTAGGGTTTCTTGCCTAGTTGCCTCTTGTTGCTGTCTTACTGCTGAGACTTCTGATTTGTGCTATTTATATATATTTTTGACTCATTAACTGATATATCTTCCTCATTCTTTAAAATGTCTGCCTTTTCGGGGCTCCACTTATACCTGACCATGACCTCAGATCTGGACATCAGATAAATCTTAGCTCCTAGGTCACTAGCAGTTTATGAGCCTATCCCTACCCTTCACTGCTCTCATACCTACCCCTTCTTTTGCTCTCCTTCACTCTGTGTTCCTTGCCACTTGGCACCCGTGGCCCAATCCTGGCATCTGTTGTTATTTGTCAGTACCGCATTTGTGTGTTGTAATCTAGATGTTAGAAAATCTTTCTTCCTAGTCCCTTGTACAGAAGTTGTTTTCTCTCTCTGGGTCTCAGTTTCCTTATTTATAGAGGAATTTGGATTAGATCACTTAGGACCAGCTCTGAAATTCCAAGTCTGTAATTTTTATTATCTTCATTTGTCCCTTTCCAAGGTGTATTATCTGTTAAAGGTTCACTTCCTAGTCCTATATACAGGATTTCATAGGCAGGCCCACCTTAATTTTGTCCCTAGAGAGAACAATTTCTGTTGTTTTTTCAGTGCTCTTCCTAATAATGGCCAATGTTTTGTTGACCCTTTTGGCCATATTAGCAGTTGGGCCAGTGTCTTTAGAGAATAATCTGCAGTGATTTCTAATCCCTTCTCCTGGGTCATAATTGATAGTTCAGACATCAGGTACACATACTTGGGTTCATTTTCATTTGAAGGCATCTCTTTGCACTTAAACACAATGAGACTTACCTACAGTTTTTCTGCCTCTTTCAATTGACACAACATTTTAGTTGGTTTCCATTTGGGCATTTGTCTATGTGGAAGAGTTGACTCTTGTGTGCTGTAATCGGGAGCCACAGTTATTGCCTCTATTCCCTTTTTAATTGCTGGCTCTGGATTTTAAAAAATAGATTGTTAGTGACTTGTTTTTACATTGCTTTAGGTTTCCTCCATGACCCTTGTTCTCCTCCCTTCCAGAGAGCCATTACTTAAAGACTTTTAAAAAAAAAAGAGAACAAATCAACAAAATTGATCAATACATTGAAAATAATCTGAGGTTATATGCAGTGATTCCAAATCATGAGACACCTCCCCCCACCCCGCAATCTCTGCAAAAGAGTGGAGGGAATTATCTTCTCATATCTCTTCTTTAGGACCAGCTTTATTCTTTATAATTTCATAGCATTCATCTTTGATTTTTTGGTGATTGTTCTTTACATTTACAACGATGTCATGTGTATCGTTCTGCTGCCTCTAACTTGTGTCGGTTCCTGTAAGTCAATGCTTCTCTGTATTTGTCATGTTCATTAGCAATTCATTTCAGTAATATTCCATTAAATTCATATACCACAATTTAGTTGTTTCCCAACTGATGGACGTTTGCTTTGTGTCCAGTTCTTTACTGCCACTAAAAGTGCTACTGTAAATATTTTCATGTATATGGAGCCTTTCCTTTTGTCAGTGATGTCCTTAATGTTGGCCACTTTATTTGCATAATTCCAAATTACTTTCTACAATGGTTATACAAATTCATAAATCCACCAGTAATACACTGGTGTGCTAGCTCTGTATTTTAACCTAAACTACCTGGAGTAATTAAATGCAGAAAGGCAGTGTATATTTGTGGACAAAATCACTGGAATCTCTTTGTCACTAGTTGTATGACTTGGGTTAGGTTGTAGAATGTTAGCTGAAATGGGCTTTGAATATCAATCATGTTTTAGGATACTGGACCTGAAAGGGACCTCAGAGGTCTTCTAGTTCACTTGCATCTTGAATAGTATATCCCCAACAAATGATCATTCTTTGCTTAAAAAGAGATGGTACCTCCTCTGTCTAAATCCCTTATTTATAGATGAGAAAATCTAGGCCTGGAGAGATTAGACTTTCAATCCAAGAGGGTTAATAAAGCTATTAATCTGATGACGACAGTAAGTAAACGAACAGTCACTGTGAATGAATGTACCACAGGGCTGGATAGTATTTTTGCTGTGAAAAAACTAAAGATCTCTCTGTTGTCATTTTTCTGTTAGTGCATGAGCATTCTTGATATCTACTCCCAGGGTGAGACAAATTTTCCTAGATAGCTACATCTGCTTTCCAGAAAATTGTCAGAGGCGAAAGCCTTAAGTTTCTGGGAGCCACATACAGTGTTTTAACACAAAATGGAAGCCATTCTAAGATGTGGTTCGATTTCAGTAATTGTACCTTGCCTCAGTGTAGTGACAGTGAAGCTATATGAACAGCAGTGTTTGAAAACAAACTCCAGAGTGTGTTACTTTGTCTTAAAGCAGGGCACAGAATTACTGTGTTTTCAAGCATCATTCTTCTGATTTATTCCTGAGACTCAGCTCTGAAATTTCTAATCATTAAGGAAAATTCCACTAATCACGTGGACCTTTGTGTAATGACATTCTAAAGGTGACAACTCCTTCTCAGGCTGTGTCCTCCTCCTTTGTTCCCGGCTTGTCATGTTAAGGCATAACAGAAGAAAATAGAGAGAACTGATTGGATGTGTTGCCTCTGCAGATGATTAATGTGACTGCTCCAGCTCGCCGGCCTTCTCCAGGCTGGAGAGCACATTCAGTTGCATGCAGACCGCTCTGATTCTGGGAGGAGAGCAGAGATCAGGGGCCAGAGGCCCGGCAGCCCAAAGCTGGAGGGCCTGGGCTCACCACTGCGTGAGTGAGTGCGGCTGGCCTGGCGAGGATGGTGTCCGGGTGAGCGCCTGACGTGATGTGGGGGGCCATGGAGGTGCAGCCCGAGGGGCGCTGAGGCCCCGCAGCTTTCATGGTGAGCAGAGCCAGCCAGCATGATGCCGATGCCTCCAGCGTGGGTGTGCGGCAGGCTCCTGCCCAGGGCCACCTGTGTGGGGCATCGTCATCCATGCCCATTTGCTTACCTGGGAGGCGGCTGCAGAGTCCTTTGTGCAGAGCCAGAGGACATTTTCTCTTTGTACCCAGCTGAGCTCTTCACTGATCTGTCTGCTACAGTGTGGAAGCATTCTGTCTGAGCAGAAAGTGGAGGCTGTTTGACCAGAACTTTCTTGTTTTATACATCCTAAATAACGTCTGGTTTCTGTTGACCCAGACTTACATTTTCCATCTCTACCATAAAATATAAATGTTTTCAGAGACTTGGTACATTTTGCCATGGGCCTCCCCCTATCTCGGGTGACATTATTTAAAACCTGAGTTAAAGCTGGCAAGTATAGAGAATTGACAAAATGTGTTTTTTTCCCTGTGAATTATTTCACTTTAAAAAATAAGGGGCAGAAACCATTTAATTGGTACAGTGAGTTTCATCTATAGAAATATTTTCATGTTACTTTAAAATTTAAAGTATTTCCATTCATAATTGGGTCATCCATGTAATTAGGAGTGTCATAAGGCTCCGATCTCATTTTCATCGTACAGACAGAGCTGGCTTTATTAGTTGTGTGTTGAATGGTTGAAGCCTTTGTGCTATTCTTGTATTTTTCCTTTTGGCTTTAGGCAAGATAAAGTAGCTGGCTGACTTGTCATGGAAACCCAGGATTCATTTAAAAAATTAGAACGGAGTAAAAATATTTGATGCAATGAGTGACCTGCAGCATCCAAAGTTTAGTATATGCCTGTATTCTTAAATAGTGTACTCTGTTTTGCCGAAGGTTGCTCCTTAAGAGTAGGGATTGTTTCATTCTTTATATTTGGATCCTCAGTGCCTAGCACAATGCCTGACACATAGTAGGCATTTTTAATGAATGCTTTGTTGGTTTGATTGTACCTTGGATTGAAAAAGGATTTCATGAAAATTACTCCAAAACTCTCTTCTTCTCTGCTCCTCTGATTTTTTCCGGCCGAGTGAATGCCCTTTTGGAAATATTCATTGGTATATAAACACTGGTTGTCCATAGTCATATGAACATGCTAAAAAAATTCTTGCAGCTTGAGCTGCTTAACATGGAGCCACTCCCATGTTCTGGTGCTTGCTGCTTATTGTAAAATGAAGCCTCCGTAGTAATTCCAGTTGGCTTTTGAAGTGAAGTCATTCATTAGGGTTCTGTGGGCTTTTCTGGCCAATAAAATGGAGAGAAAAAAGACTGTGGATTCTAAAACCACTTTTGCCAGATAAGTATGATTTTTAAAAAAAAATAAATGACAGCATGTTGAACTAAAAAGTAGGTTCTATTGAAGTAAAACATTTTGAAAAAATCCTTAATATCAGATGACAAAAAGCTTCCCTCCTTCAGCAGTGTAGCTCCAGGGTCAGTGACTTTTTTTCCAACTAAATCTTTTAATAGGTACTATGTGTACTTCCCCCATATTATAGTACATTTTATTCCAAAGATATTTTTATACCTCATTAAGGTGTTTTAATATTCCAGCTTTTATATTATAGATGATTTAGCCAAAAATAAGCATTAATATAACTTTAGTCTAGTTGCCATAGGTATTAATGTTTCCTTTCTCTTTCCCTAAAATAGATTCTTGGAAAAACCAGTGATTTAAAAAGGAAACCAAAATTAATGTAATTAAAGTAATCAGATTTTTAGTGCTCTTTTCATGTGTCACAGTTGCAACTCTTATTGTCAGCATAATTTTCTTTTATATCATATTCTTCCTTCCCTTTTTCCTGTTTACCTCTGTCTTTTAGACAACATACTTTTTATCTTCTAGTTTCAAATTTAGGAGGTAATTTAGGAGCATAAGATACTTTTATCTTTATTCTTAACACTGTACAGTTAAAGCATAATATCCTTGCTCTTAAATGCTTACATTCTGCAATGGCATGACACACCCCAAGTAGTGTTGGTATCTTGGCCCTATAACATGGGATCACAGGTTTCAGAGATGGAAAGTACCCCAGAAATAATCAAGTCTGACCACTTTTACAGCACAGAAATGGAGGTAGAGGCCCAGAGTTTTCATGTAGGTGGTAAGTAACACATCCTGTCCTGGGAACCCCAGATCCAGTCAGTATTCCTTCTGCCCCTGTTCTGCCTCCCAGATCTGAGAAGGTTCTTCTCTAGGGAACAAAGTGGCCTTAGGAAGCTGGATAAAAATACTTTCTATTACTATTATTTTTACTTTTAAATTTTGTTAAGTATTACAGGTTTGTTTTTTTTTTCAGATGATTTGTATTTACCGTGAATACTTCCACACATGCACTCTCCGTGTTCTTCTTATCTGGAGTATCCTTCTTTCCATTGTCTCTGTCCAAATCCTTTTCATCCTTCTAGTTCTAGCACTAGTTACAGCAACTTCATCTTTTTCTGAACTCTTACAGCACTTAGAGAATGGACCGTTTTATTTAACACAGTTTTTATTGTTGTCTTCCTTTTCATGTATTAGCTTTGTTTTTTCAAATATGCCATAAACTCCTCAAGGACAGAAACTTTTTTCATTTTTTATTTTTATTGTTATTCTTTATCTGCCATAACACCTAGTGTAGTGGTGAACACATAATAAACATTTAATTTCTTGTTTGTTGGCTTAATACACAAGCTATAGGATATCTTTTGTTAGCACAGAGGCAGATAGTCATATTTGTTGTTTTTAATAAAAATCATTTACAACTGGAAGTCAATTGCTAATGCTTAATCAGTGACTGATTGTTCATATAGAAAGTTGGTAATTAGCAGCAACAGTTCCATTTAAGAAGTTAGTTTGAGGTTTATCAAATTGACTTGGTGATATCCTTATTTATTTATGAGAAGCAAATTTTGAGCAAGGTCAATAATATCAGCATAAAATAACATATACACAGCAGTAGGAATTAGCCTTTGATTTAATTAAAGTGTATTCTAATCTCAGGTACACATTAAGGGTCTCTGATTTTTGTTTAAAAAATTATTTTGTGTGGGGGCAGCTAGGTGGCGCAGTGGATAGAGTACTGGCGCATGATTGAGGAGGACCTGAGTTCAAATATGGCCTCAGACATATAACACTTACTAGCTGTGTGACCCTGGGAAAGTCACTTTAACCCCATTGCCTAGCCAAACAAAAAAAAATTCTTTTGTGATAACTCTGATACTGTATAATATAAACATTTGATCTTGTAACTTTAAGAACCTTTCTATGTAAAGGTTTGCCATGTGTGTTGCTAAATTACTAATAATTCTATATAGATTGTATCACTGAGTTTGAGAAATGAATTGTGAAGAATTGTTTATAAAAAAACCAAACAACCTTCACTTGACCCTTCTTATACTAGTCCAGCTACTGTCTCATTTCTTTTTCCTTTTACTACCGTACTTAGAAAAAGTAGCTTTTACCCGTTGTTTCCACTTTCTAATTGTCCATTCAGCCCTTAACCACTTGTAATGTGGCTTCTTCCTTGCCTCAACCAATCTTGATTTTTTTCCTGTAGCTTGAGGAAATTGTAGTTGAGATGGGCTCTGGAAAATTAATAGGAATTCAGAAAGTGAGGAGGAGAAGGTAGGTACTCTGGAGTTGTGGAACAGTATGAGTGAAAGTACCCAGGCAAGAGAGCCTGCCTAACCTCAGGCCTTACTATTCTTAAACAAAACAACGACAAACCTTCTTTTGACCATGCTCCCCCCTGAAATTATTGTTTTATTCCTTTTTTTTTTAACTTCACTGCTAAATTTCCAGAAAGGGCATTGTCTACTTGCTACATCCACTTGCAGTTTGGCTTCCATCTTGACCAGTGTACTGAAACTGTTCTCTTTGAGGTCATGAATGATTTCTGAGCTGTCAGACCCAAGGTCCTCCTCTTGGGAGCTCTGACAACATCTGACACAGCTGACTGCCCCCTCTTCCTTCACACTGCATCTTCCCCTTGCTTCAGTGACGCTGCTCCTTCCTGGTTGTCTGGAAGGGAGCTCAGAGATCTTTGGGTCTAGCTGTCCCTAATCAGTCCTGACTAATCTCTTGCCTCAATTCCTTTTCCCTTTCCTATCCCCTAAATGTGGATGATCCCCCAGAGTGTTGTTGTCAATCTTCTCTTCCCACTGTACTGTTGGCAGCCTTATCTATTGCTGAAGCTTTAACTGTCATCTTTTTGTAGAGGCTACCACTCTTCTGGGGCAGCTAGGTGACACAGTGAATAGAGCGCTGGGCTGGAGTCAGGAAGCTTTCTCTTCCTGAGTTCAAATCTGGCCTCAGATACTTACTAGCTGTATGACCCTGGGCAAGTCACTTAATCCTATTGGCCTCGGTTCCTCATCTGTAAAATGAGCTGGAGAAGGAAATGGCAAACTACTCCAGTGTCTTTGCCAAGAAAACCCCAAATGGGTCATGGAGAGTCGAACGTGACTGAAAAACAACTGAGCAACAAACAGTCATCCCTGAGCTCTAGAGCTATGTCTTTACTTGATAAAGTCATTTTCACTTGGATTTTACCAGTACCTTAAATATCCCTAAACCCAGCTTACTGTCTTTTTTGTCATTTTTTAATTACCAGAACTTAAATACACAATAAGAAAAGAAAAAGAAACATATTATAAACTTTTAAAGCTTGAATACAAAATAAGAAAAGAAAAAAAAGCACATCCTGTGCACAACAGAATGTAAGAGAGGATTCAAACTATGTAGCAATAAACTTTTGTTTCAAGAAAGCCTGTATAGTAAACACTATGTATTGTGTTGAGAGCTCTGCTCCTCGTTGTCTTTAGTTCCTTTAACTTTTCCTTCTTCTAACTTATTTATGTAAGTGATGCCACCCAGTCTTCAGGTGTTATCTTTGACTTTTCTCACCTTTATTTCCCTTATTCAGGCAGTTTTTTCCTTTTGTAGATCTTGCTCATCTGTCCTTAAGTAACCTGTCCCACTACCTCCTCATTACCCTCTGCAAAGATGAGTGCAATAGGCAAGCTCAAGACAGGTCTTCAGGTTCTATTCTACCTCCGGTCCATCATTAACAGTGCTGCTGCCACCTTATTCAGAGATTGGGCCGTGTCACTCTTCTGCTCAGAATCCTTCACTTGCTTCCTGTTACATATTTAATAAATTTGAATTTTTTAGTCTGATATTCAAGCTCCTCTACAGGCTTAGATATCTTACAGCCCTGTGTTTTTAGTTTTATTTTATGTTACTTCTATCTATTTATTTTATGCTATAGTCAAACTAGAGTGTTTGTGGTCCCTTATATAGGTTCTGTGCTTTCCCACCTCCCTGCTAGTGTTCTTATGCTTAGAATCTCCTTCATCCTCCTTCCTCTTTTTTTTTTTAGAGAGGGGTTTCAAGGCAACATTGCACTGCAAGGATTTCTTTCATTCATTAATTTGTTCAGAAATCAATCAGCAGGCATCTCTCATGTACCTGCTGTGGTTCAGGCACTGTGCTAGACATTGGAGATGAAAGGACAAATGAAATTTGAAATAGTGAATGAAAGAAATAGTCTGTTTTAAAGGAGCTTCTGTGCTAGAATGGGTGACAGCCCGTGCATGTTTAAGTACATATAAAATAAGTACAATCTTATGGGGCAGGGGAGGTGCTCGCAGATGAGGGCCCAGGAGAGGCCTCATGGAGGAGGTGGAGAGATAAAGCCCAAGTTCCAGACTCTATGTACTCCACAGAGAAATATGTCCATTTTGACACATCTGAACATTTGAAAACTCTGCCATTCTCCTTGCTAGAGGCAGAATGGATTTCTTTCAGAGAAATTTAATCGAGCCCCAAACTACATTACAGAACCAGAATACAAATTTGGGCAGAGAGAGGAAAGAAGTCGATTTGGTCATTTTCTCTTAAAAGGAATCACGTTGATGAAGAGGTTAAAGCAGAGCTTCATACTGGGTCAATGTCCCAGTGGGTGAAGGGAATCTTGGGGATTATTCTCTGTAATTAGGATCTCCCCTTACCTCCCAATCAAGCAATCAGATCTGACAGAATTGAGGGTTGTCTCCCTAATCTCCATGGGGAGTAGAAAAAAAACATAACAGATGGCTTAAAAGATTGCACAGACTGACACTATTGGTTGAGTGGGAAAAGAGCTATAATGAGCTGAACTGGAAATATAAAAGGCTTCTACGAGATGGGGCTAGCCTCAAGGCAGGTTTATATCAGGTACCTCAGGGCCAGAGTGAGTCAATAAATCTCATTCTCCGAGGGCAAAGGTGGGTACCACAAAGCCCTGGAACTGTCCATCATCTGTGCATGACAGCAGTCAAGCTCATCTGCAACTGGCAGAGGCTTCAGGCCTTGACACAAGGTGGTTTGGCTGTGCAATGCCCATGATGGAGATCCTTACTGGCCAACATGGCCCACCACTTTGGGTAGGTATAGGAATAATTATATATGTGATGTGACCATCCTGAGATTTGCTTACAATACTACACTTATACAGAATTTTAGGGATCACTTGACTGGCATCTCCCCCTACTGTCTACCACTGATAACGGTGGGGTCCCAGTGCTACAGACCACTCTTGGGAGTGTTCCACATGGTGGACTGTGTTCGATGGGCTTATCCCCTTCATATCATACTTAATATCAGATTTCCCTTTGAAGAGCTAGCTCCAGCCCGCTATGAACTGTCTTCTTTACTTTAAAGCTGCATTCTCTCAGGGTTGTAGTTGTGGTAGCCCAAATTGCTTGACCCCCTCCCCCCCCACATAGTGACCTACTTATTAAATGTGTACTAGACACTGTGAGGTTTTATTTTATGGGATCTGTGCTTCCATCAGTGTGGGGAGTTCCTGCTGAGGAGCTTCTTGGATCAGTGCAAAGACAGAAGGGTGTGTGTGTGTGTGTGTGTGTGTGTAGCTGGGAGCTATATGAACTAGCTCAGGGTCACCCAGCTGTATTTGACAGGACTTGAACCAAGTCTTTATAACTCTGAGGCTAGCTCTCTATCCATTATACCACACTGCCTCTCACTGTGAGAGAATTGTGCTAAATTTGGCACAGTCCTTGCCTTTCAGGAGCTCAGTCCAAGAGAATGAGGGATAAAATATGCACACAGAGAAGTGTAACAGTGGTCTTGTGTAAAGACCATTGGATTTAGAGTCCATAATAGGCTTTGCCACTCTGACTAAAAATTTAGGCAAGTCATTTCATCATTTCCTCTGCTGAAGTCCCCTCCAGCTCCAAACCCTGTGACCTGAGAAGAACACAAAGTTCTAAGAAATCAGATGAGGGATGAATCATTGTTGACTTGGAGGAGGGGGAGGTGGTATCAGGGAAAGTTGTGGCATTTTAACTGGGTCTTTAAGGATGGACAGAACGTCAGCACATGGAAATGAGGAAGAGGGAAAGTAGAGACATATGAGGAAGAGGGAAAGTAGAGGCAATCCAGGTGTTGGAAATTGAATGAGCCAAAGCCCAGAGGCAGGAAGACTTGAGTGAGTGAAGGAGGCTTCAGCCATATTAATTCTGTCACTTTTAACAAAGGAGTGTTTCCCTCAACTCTCCCCTGAAACCTGAATGTAGTCTGATCTGTTTTGTGTGCTAATTTATTGTTACTTTGAGCAGAAGATGGTGCATTATACTGATTTTGAACAATTAACAACTCTAATTATTAGTATCTTTATTTTGATGGGACATTTACTTTATTGCAAATCATATAATTATATAAACTGAATCATATAAACTGAAAGGATACTTGGTTCTGTTTCTTACTGTTCCATTGACTAACTGTGTGACCTTGACCTGGGTCATTTGGCCTGAGTGTCCTAAATGAGGAGGTTGGCCCAGGTGATATTAAAAGTTTGATTAGCTTTTGTAATTCTAAGATTTATGATTTAAATGCTCAAATTTAAACTTGATAGGAAAGTTAAGGAACTGTAGATCTAAGAATTCTCTGATAATCAAAATTCAGCCTCTGGGGGTTATATTTTAGGACTTAGCTTATGGAAGATGTATAGATAAGAGTAATTTCATATCCTTTTGAGTTCATTTCATAAAGTAAGCATGTGCTAAATGCATCAAATCTGTTGCAATGCTACTACTCTGGTGGGAGCAAGAGAAGGAAGGGTAGTAGTAAAGGTACCTTCCATCTACTTGACTGGTACCCTGGTACTTTTTAAAATCTTTTATCTTTGTCTGAGCGGCATCATGTAGTGGAAAGAGCCACAGTGCATTTAGAATCAGAAGGCCTGGATTGGAATCTTAGCTCTGGTATTTACTGCCCATGTGACCTTGGGCAAATCGTTTTAAATCTCTGATCATGTTTCCCCATATGTAAAATAGGAGATAAATGATATTTTTACACCCTACTGCACAAGATTGCTGTAAAAGTGAAATGAGAATGTGTGATTGGTCTTCCTTCCTTTACCATTTTGACTCTCACTTTTTGTGCTAAAAATAATTAACTCACAGTCAAATTAATCAGAAAAAATGTTTTGGCTACTGAATTGTATACTTATAAAATCTCAGAGTTGGAAAGGATCTCAGCGGTCATCTATTTGAATCCTACCTTATGACATCTATACTATTTTTGTGAAGTATTATTTAAATCTTGAATTATTATTTAGTTTTCTTCATGTTTTGCCACTCTGACTTTAGGGAAGTCACTTCATCTATCTTGCCTCTCCAACCAGGTTATAAGGGGCAGGTACCATGTCTTAACCTCCCTTTTTTTCTCACATCTTCTACTTTAGGACCTTGCACATGTTTCTGTGAATTAAGGATGCACAAAAGGTTTAGACTCTTCAGGCAGTTATTTTCTTTCTAGCTGTTCTCCTTATTCTCATTCAAAATTCTTCCTGGCTTTACCTTATGAAGATGTTTGTTTTTGTGTTTACTGTAATTTGTTGAACAATTCACTAATTTGATAACAGAGGCTCTTGTTATTCAATACATATGTTAAAATGTTTTCACTGCTTCAGTGAATCTGGGATGTTACTGGTGTGGCCCCTTCTGCTGTTGGGGTGGTCTAAACCCTAGCTACACCTTACCATTCTTAACTCTTAGCCAGGGTCTCTGGGGAATGTGGTCTCTCAGGAGACTCTCGAATGTACCCCAGGCCCTCCACTCTGTCTCCTTCAACCATACAGCTCTGGGGCACAGCCAGCTCTCCATGCTTGTTCCATGACTCTGTGCTTGATCCATTGTAGTTTACAAAGACCATACAGTGGTTTGCAAGTTTACAAATCAGAAAGAATTTTCCCACTTGATGGACTTTTTTGGAAAACTTTAACTCTAGCATTCTTATTTGTAAAGCATTTTAGTTCTTGCTCAGCAATATCAAGAGCTTTCATTGTATTATGACTTGGTTGGTTTAAAAGGTTTTGATAACAAAAAATATTATTTCAATAAAAACTTAATTTACTTCATCGAGAATAATCATAATATACCTATGTTTACCAATATTCTTTAATTACTCTTTTCTTTATATAGGAATATGAAGAAGAAGCTGGACGACCTCACAAACCTCTTTCTCCTAAACAGAATGTGAGGAAAAATCTTGATTTTGAACCACTTTCCACCACTGCTCTTATCCTAGAAGATAGACCAGCGTAAGTCTTAGTGAGATTTCGTATTTCTCATTATAAATAAGTTAGATAGTATGTTTCATAAAGGAAACCATAAAGTAAGCCATTGGCAACCTCTCCCAAACAAAGGTATAAGATTTACTCTTGCTTAAAAATGTGTTCTATAACTATGGAAACTGTGTAACAAGAAGGATTTTGGAAACTACCCTATAACATTTATTTTTACTACTGTGAGGCATTTATAATCCTAGAAAGGTACGTGAGATGTGTCCGAGGACCTGGACTTGCGTCCTGCCTCCAGCTCTGTGGCGTTGGGGAACAGAGATGTCACACGTCAGTGCTTTAGCTGACCTTCCCTAGCGGGCTGGGAAGCGCCCTGCAAGTGGAATCTTCAGACCTAGATTGTCTCTTCTACTTAATGACTATGATTTATCATTATCTTGAGTAAATTGATGACATTTTCGAGCTTCAGTTTTTTTACCTGCAAGGTGAAAGGATTGCACTAAATGATCCCTAATGACTGTTCTGTTTTGAAAATCCTTTGATCCAATGCCCTGTCTGATGAAGTTACTATATAAATGTGAGTAGCTGGTGGTGGCCAACAAATTCTATTCAAGCATTTATAAGATATTTCAACTTTACTGTATTTTTCACTATGCATTTTTGCTGATGGCTCATCTTGACATATGCTTCCAGTTAAGGCATCCAGATTGTCTTTAAATATAATAAAAGTAGAAATGTATTAGTATGTGTGTTCTGTATTAAGAGATTTAATAGATTAATATTCTTATTAGGTTTTGGTGAATGATTTTTTCTCAAACCTTAAAAATTTTAAATGATAACAATATGAACCATCAGTAAAAGTGAATTGTACTGCTGCGCACAGTACATGTCATATTTGCTAGGGAGGATGAGTTGCTCTATCTTACTCATGTAGCAGATTCTATTTCTTCTCAATAATTTAAATCCTTGTAATAGAGAAGGCCTTGAAGCAGCCTAAGTGGTAGAGTACATAAACTGGGACATACCTGACAAACTGGGTTCTTTTTTCTTCCCTGAAATGAAATAATTTACATGTCAGACATTTCTTGACTATTGTTGTGGCATGCATTATTTAGTAATAATAAATAAATTTTAAATAAATAAATTTTAAAATTTAACCTTTTAGATAAAGCGCTGGAAGAGTTTACCTTTAGGCGAAAAGGTGTTGGCCTTGCTTTAATTTTTTTAGCTCACATATGTGAACATATAGTGTCAGACTTTACAGATTTAAAAATGATCAGGTAAGGTCTTGGGATTAGTGACTGGTAGTAACTCAGAACACAAAACTTTTGCAGCAAGGCCAAATTAAGGATTCTTTATAAAATATAAGGTACCACTTTTGTTTTATAAATATGGTTAGATTGCAGCTTTTTAAGTTTTTCATCTTTTAGGGATTAATGCTTTTCAGTTCTACACCTCTTCCCTCTCCCCCTGGCTATCACAACTTGAATTTGTTATTTATAATGGTGGAAAATACTTTCTTTTCTCTCTAGAAACCTCCCTGCAAAACCAGCTGAAGAAGCTCAGAAACATAGACAGCAATACGAAGAAATGGTGGTTCAGGCCAAAAAAAGAGGTAGAGTTATTTGTCATTGCCAATCTATTTAAAGTTTTAGGATCTAACGGCCATTTTAGGTGTTTCTTTTTTAAGTTTTAGAGTCTAGAAAGTTAAGCCTTGGTGATATGTGTGTATTTTAACATTTTGATTCTGTAAAATTTTAGATAGAAAATTTCCTTCACACATGACTTCCTTTAAAAAAAAATGTGTTATGAACCCAACTTTAAAGAATAACATCCAGTTAAATTTACATTTATAACTGATTAAAAAGAACTTCAGCCTATAGATGTTTAAAACAATTTGTCATTTATTCCTTCTATGTCCCCTTGCAGTGTTTTTTTTTTTGTCTGTTTGCCTGTTTTTGGTGCATAGTTTCTTTTTATGTGATTGAAGTCATACATTCATTCATCAAACATTTACTAAGCTTTTACTGTGTGCAGAAGATGGTGTGGAGCCCTGAAGAAGACTGAAAGTTTAGAGTAGTTAATCTGTATTCTTGTCTTGTTCTGTCTTTAACTTCAGTTATTTCCATACGTCTTTTGAATACCTAGTACTTAATGTTTGTTGAATATTTATATTCATCACAATTGTTACTCTAATTGTGTTATGTTAAAATCTCACTTTTTTGGCTTTCGATGTCCCTAACCTCTCAGTCAGTCATTTAGCAAATCCTCGAGATGCCACCTCTCTTCTCCACTACCACCACACTGGTACAATCCTTTGTCACTCTATGTGTGAGTCACTGTAATAGCCTCCTAATCGGTCCTGCTGTCACTTCCATTTTCTCTTCTTTTATGCCTATGTTTGGTTATGTCACTATTGCATTAAAAATATTCGGTAGTTACTTATTGCTTAGTGAATAAAATTCAAACTGTTGTGTTTGGTTTTTGAAGCCATCCGTAATTTGCTGCCACTTTTATATGTACAGCTTTATTTCAGATTATCCCCTTGTATGTAGTCTATGCTTTGGCCCAAATTGACTTCTTTTCTCTTTCCTAAATATTCTTCAGGTCTTTTCACCTCTGCCCCTTGGTTCACATTGTTCGCTCCACTTGGAATAACTGTGCTCTCTCTTTACCTTTGTAGACCCCAATTTAAATGACCTTTCTTTTAAAAAATATTCACCTGTCATTTTCTCACCAAGGGGCTTGTCAGTAGCAACTTTTCCCCAGAGAATTCATGTAGCACTCACGTTTGCAATTCCAATAAATTCAACATATAACATTATGTATCATAATTATCAGTCTTTTGTTTCTTATTCTCTGTTACATGGTAAACTTCTTGAGAGCAGACTTTGTATATCCCCGCAGTGTCTTGTACAAAATCCTTTAGGTATTTAATGTTGGTTGAATTAATCAGTATTAGCTGCATTATTTTCTGAATGCATTTTCTCATTATGTTTGTTAATAAGTATATTTTCTTGAATTGATACAGCTTAGGAGACAAAGTGGTGTAATGGGAAAATGTGGGATTGAAAATTGAGATTTGCGGTCTAGTTCCTCTGCTTCCGTTATTCAGTTGTGGGAATATCACTAGGCCTCTCTGGATCTCAATTTTTTCCATTGTAAAATGAGAGATTTCAGCAGGATGATCTTCTATGGTCCCTCCTAGCACTAACTGTCTATACAGAAAATGCTTTAAAGAAATACTTCCAAGAGTCTGACATAAAAAAGCATGTCTTTCTAGACATTTATTGTACAGTTGTTTTTATTAATATTGATTATCAGTATGTTTAGGCATATTCATAAGATAGCTATAGTCAACTCTGTGACTTTTTCTTGCTCATACTCATTTTATAGCAGTATAATTTTTGAAATTGTGTAAGTCTGATGGTTATCAATTAGTGTTTATTTTTCTTTTCTTTTTTTAAAAATTTAGAGATTAAAGAAGCACAGAGGAGGAAAAAGCAGCAGGAAGAGAGGTGTCGTTTGGAAGAAAGCATTGGAAATGCTGTCTTGGTCTGGAACAACGAAATTTTACCCAACTGGGAAACAATGTAAGAAAAGAAGAGAAATTGCTGTTTAATTTAAAACCATTTCTTTGGAGATAAGCTATTTTCATCAAGCAATATTTTTAATTGAAATTAATTTAATTGTTACTTATTGAATGTCAACTATGTATATCTATTCATTTTTAACAGAATTGGTTTCTGTTTTTAGGTCATGTGCTATATTTAATGTATTATTAGCTAGCCTGTTGTATTCATTCATGGTACAGTGGAAATAACATTGCATTTGGAGTCAGAAAACCTGAATTCAAGCAAAGTTTTGTTACTACTTGGGTAACCTTGGCCTGGTGACTCCCCGGAGATCTAATCATGCCTGTTTCTACTTCGTCACCATAACTGTGACTGGTAGGGTGTGATAAAGGAAAGAGCAGTGTGCTAGAAATCCAGGTGCCAAGATTTTATTCCTGATTCCACTACTTCTTAGTTGAATTATCTTGCACAAGTCATTTAACCTTACTGACCTCAAGTTTCTTTACCTGTAAAAATGTAATAATCATAAAATGTAATAATCATAGGATCTTAGAAGGTTCTTCAGAGACCATCTTGTCCAGCTTCCATTTTCCAGAGGAAGAAACTGAGGCCCTTGTCTGTTCTTCTTACCTCTCTCTGTTGTTTTGCATTTCAAATGAGATCATACGTGTGAAAGTGCCTTGAGATACTGTAAAGTATTTGTAAATGGGACTAAGAGTTTGAGCACTAAATACTTAATGATTAACAATGTTCCTCCTCTTAGAGTCCAGAAGCGCATTAGGCCATATAATTTCTTGCATGCAGATGGGAGAAGAGGTTTTATGTACAACACTGAAGTTCTCAGTGGGCCATATTCATGCACAATAGTAGAAGCTACTGTAGAATTGTTCACACAGTAACTTTTGGGTGAACTGATGTGCTGTGTGTAGAGCAAATGATACTTTGAAGTCTCTGCTAACCATATCACTGAGTGAATGAATGCGCAAAAGTTGATGAGTTGGACCGAAAGCTACAGGCCAGATCATTCTACCATCAGTTAAACAATCACAATCAGAATGGAGCTTTATTAATTTCACCCCTATTTAGATGCATTAATCCCATTCCCATGCCCCACAGCTTTAACAATAGCATGTGCTTATATAAAGTACCATAAAAGCATTGAAGTAGTGCTGGCTTGAATTTATGCTTCATTTTTACCCAGGTGGTGTTCTCGAAAAGTTCGAGAATTATGGTGGCAAGGCATTCCTCCAAGTGTGAGAGGTAAAGTCTGGAGCTTGGCAATAGGGAACGAGTTAAATATTACCCATGGTGAGTATCTTCTATTTTCCCTATGTATGCGTCATTCATACTGCAAATAATATTGCTTCCCTTTCCTTATCTAGTGTATTGTTAGGAAGATTAACTAGTAAGTAATGAACCTGAGAGTGCTAAGAGACACTAGGACAATGGACCGAGTTCTGAGACTGGCTTGTAATGCTTTGAGTTTTGCATTGTTGTCTTTGTTCTTTGACATTTCAACAAAAACCACCTGCTCTCCACCTGCTGTCTGCTGCTGCTTCTCTATTATATTGGCATAACAATTGTCTGCACCTCGAGTTAAGTTACAGTAGGTTAAATTACAGTAGGATCAATGATCACAGTCCTATTAAAAGACTCAGAAGTCTTTTAAACATCTTATTATCATCTTGTGAGTGGAGAATGGGAGCAGTGGGATAGAATCAGTCCAGTCAGCCAGCATTTGTTAAGCACTTGTTATGAGCTGGGTACGGGGTTAAGCACTGGGGACACAAAGACAGTCAAAAACAGTCCCTCCCTCAAGAGGCTCACAATCTGGTAAGGAGACAACATGCAAACTCTTATATACAAACAAGATAAATGCATGGTGACATGGAGGCGCGCTCAAAGGGAAGGTGTTAAGTGTTTCTTCTGCAAGAAAAGGTTTCTTGTAGAGGGTCTCATTTTAGCTGAGACTTAAAGGAAGTCAGGAGGTAGAGATGAGGAGGGAAAGCATTGTAAGTGTGGAATGCAGCCAGTGAAACTGGTGGGAGGTGGGAGAGGAAGTGTTTTGTGAGCGGAAAAAGCAAGGGAGCCAGAGACAGTAGTAGCATAGAGTATATGGGGAGAGTAAGGTGTAAAAAGGTAGGAAGGGCTTTGAAAGCCAAACAGATGATCTTCTATTTGATTCTAGAGGAAACTGGGGGCCACTGGAATTTAATGAGTGATGTGGTCAGACTTCTTGTGGTTTAGGAAGATTGCCTTTATGACCAAGTGGAAGATGGACTACAGTGAATGAATGAGTGAGCAAATAAAACATTTATTAAGTGCTTAGTGTATACAAAGCACTACCCTGGCACAGGGAATACAGTAGCAGGGTATGAGAGCCCCTGCTCTGAAGGAGCTCACATTCTAATTCTAATTCTAAATTCCTCCACAGCACAGGTAGAAGCCTTCAGTTGCCGGTCAAATGGGGATGTTCCCTTGCTCTTTAAAGTGCAAACAGAGCAGATGGGAATGCCTCTTCTTTAGTGTCATTTAAAGTGGGAACAGATTGAGGCAGGCAGACCCACCAGCAGCTATTGCAGTAGTCCAGGTGTGAGGGGAGGAAGGTCTGCACCACGTTCATGCCAGAGTCAGAGGAGAGAAGAGGGCGTGTGTGAGACTTTATGAAGGTAGAATTGACAAAGTTTGGCATCAGATTGGGGTGGTGTTGGTGGTGGCATGAGAATCTAGTGTGACACCAAGGTTGTGAGCCTGGGTGTCAGGGAGGATGGTGGTGCACTCAACAGGAATGAGGAAGTTAGGAAGAGAGGAGGGTTTGGGGGGAAAGATAATGAGTTCATCTGGACATGTTGAGTTTAAGATGTCTACATTAAGATGTCTAAGGGTGTCCAAAAGGCAGTTGGAGGTGCAAAACTGTAAGTCAGAAGTTAAGGATGTGTAAATAGAACTGAGAATCATAGAGATAATAATTGGATCTGTGAGATCTGATGAAATCGCTAAGTGAAGTAGTAGAGAGAAAGAAGAGAAGAGGACCTGGGCAGCGCTGTAGGGGATGAGACTCTTTAGGGGGACAGGAGTGAGTTTCTTCTAGTGGTGATACTATGTTTGTGGCACTCATTTCTCAGATTTTTCCATTCCATGAATATGTGTCAAGGACTGTAGGAGATAGGAAAATGAATACTGTGAAGTCCTTGAGTGCACATAGCTAGTTGTACTATAAGGCCGAAGATGATAATACCATAAAATGGGGACAAAGTCATATCAGAAATCAAGAAGGTAGATCACTTTTGACGGGGCTGTGGGATAAAAAAAAAAAGGCATTGTAGTTGGGTCTTGAAGAATCAGTGTAATTCCAGAAGTAGATGGAGATACGTCAGGAGCTAAAGAAGTTGGGGCACATGGAATAGCATGAACCCAGGCACTGGGGTGTCAGAATATGGGTCATGTTTGCAGAATTCTGAGTAGTCATTTTGCTGGAGTATAGAGTGCATGTCTGAGTTTAGAGGAGGAGAGGGGAACGAAGAACGTTGAGACATGCTGGAGCCAGATGTGAAGGATCTTGAGTGGCAGACCAAAAAAAACCCCAAAAAACCCAAAAAACCAAATCATATGTGGGTTGTTTGGTAGGCGGTAGTAATGTGACCAGCACAGTGCTTTCAGAAGGTCAAAGTGGAAGCATAGTCTAGAGAATTTTGGAATAGGAAGAAGCTAGAGGTGGTAAATAAATTAGAAGTTATTTGAAACACAGTCCAAGAGAGAACTAATGGGGACCTGAACTGTGGTGGTGGTGTTGGGAATGGAAAGAGGGTATGAGGGCAAGGCTTTGGGGGGCATTTCCTCTTTTTCAGTGCTCTGTCTGAGCAGAGACGGTTCTGACATTTTGAGCCTTTGTAACTGGGAAGATGATAGTGCCATTGACAGAATGGGAGGGCTGGAAGAGAAGAGAAGCTGATTTTTAGTGATGATGAGTTCACTTTGATTTGAGTTGAATAGTTAGGTTACGTTTGAGCTTCCTCAGTGAAAAATCGTGTGTATATTTTTCTTCTGATTCTGGTTGTGTCAGTTCATGCACATCATCTGCTATTTCTCAGAATTCCTCCTGTTCATCATTTCTTCCTACGTAATAATACTGTATTGTATAACTGCTCTTAAGCTGTTTCACATCATAGTTTTGAGGGAATGTACTTTATTTATTTATTTATTTATTTATTTTGGTTAGGGGATTGGGATTAAGTGACTTGCCCAGAGTCACACAGCTAGTGAGCGTTATGTATCTGAGGCTGGATTTGAGCTCAGGTCCTCCTGACTCCAGGACCAGTGCTAGAATATACTTTAGCAGGGGTTTCTTCTGTGTGTTTGATTGTGTCAGCTATCATCCCTCCAGGCTTCATGCCATCTGTAGATTTGTTAACTACTCTATAGGTGCTTTCATCCAAGGTGTTGATAAAAATATTGGACAGCAGAGCACTAAAGACATATCTCTCAGGTATACCCCAGTAATGAACACCTTCCAAGTTGATGTCAACTGATTTGTGACTACTGTACTTTTTTGGTTCAATTATTCAATCAGTTCCAAATCTACTTAACATTCATCAGGTAGCCCATATATTTTCATCTTATTCACATTTATAACATTGTCAGATGCTTTGATGAAATCCATATCCAAATCTACAGCATTCCTCTGATTTGCCAGTATAGTTGCCCTTTTAGAAAAGACAGTAAGGTTGTGCTGGCGTAACCTTTGCTTGATGAAGCCTTGTTGACTTTTTAGTAATCACTGCTTTCTTTTTTATGTGCTTGGAGAACTTCCCTTTATTAATTTCTTCTAAAACCCTGCCAGGAATAAAGTAGACATCAGGCTCATCATTGGCTTATAGTTTTCAGATTCCACCATTTTGTTTTAAAAATTGACCTTCTTTAGTTCTGCCTCCTATTCTCCACAATCTTTCAAAGATTATAGCAGCTTAGCAATCACATCTGTCTGTTCCTTCAGGACTCTAGAAAATAGTTCTTCTGGACCTGGTGACTTGAGATTATAAAGGGCATCTAGAGGCCATCTGGACATCTCTTTACTTACCTTAGCTTTTTGTTTTCTGCGAACTGTTTCTGTTCTCTTCCCAGGCCAGACCTTCCCCTCTCCCTCCTTTTTGAAAACAGAAAACACTGAGCAGACAAAGTTGAGAAGTAGCTTAGTCTTTTCCTTGTCACCTGCTATCATGCCCCAGTGGACTTAAACCCTTTGTTATCCTTGTTAGCATTCATTATTAGGCTTGGTGCATTCTTATCTTTAATTTTCCTGACACAATCCTTAGAAGATCAGGCTGCTCTTTTGTATTTATGTCCATTTAAGATCTGAGTTGAATGTTGAATTCCTCATACATACCCATTAGCATTTTTTAGACTGTTGTAAAGGGCAGCCAGGTGGTACAGCGGATACAGCAGAAGACTTGGAGTTAGGAGGACCTGAATTGGAATTCTGCTTCAGATAATGACTTAAGTTACTCAACCTCTCTCTGTGCCTCAGTTTCTTCATCTGTAAAATAGGAATAATAATAACACCTGTGTCACAAGGATTGTTGCAAGAGTTAAAGTACGCTTATGGAAGGAAATGTTGAAAACTAAAAATAAGTAGATTTTTAAAAAAAGAGTTAAAGTATGTAAAGTGCTGTGCAAACTTTAAAGTGCTATGTAAATGCTAGCTATTATAATTCTTGCTCTCCTTTTCAGAGTAATTTCTGCTTCTGCCTAAATAGTGTCATTCTTGAGAGCTTTCCATCACATTTGTGCTAATTTCCCTTGTAAAAATATTAGGTCATTGGATCCTCCCTATCCTTTCTGTGAAGCATTTGAAAATAGCTCTTCCAAAATCCAAGGTGCATGTCAAATTACATCTGCCCCTTTCCTTCTCAATTGTGAATCCTTCTTAACTCTTTTCCCTAAGCTTTCTGCTCTTTTTTGCTTTAGGAACCAGGTTCTTATACTTTTTGAGGCTTAGTTTCTTTAATTATAAATTCAAAGAAATTAAGGAAAACTTAATTTCCATAATTATGAAAAAGGTAATGACATCTAGAAATACTTACCTCATGGAGCTGGTATAAAGAATCATTGAGGGGACATATGTAAAATGCTTTGCAAATCTGAAAGCACTTTTTGGGGTGAGGCAATGGGGTAAAGTGACTTGTTCAGGGCCAGTGCTCTATCCACGGTGCCATCTAGCTGCCCCCCCCCTTTTTTTTGGTGAGGCAATTGGGGTTAAGTGATTGGCCTAGAGTCACTCACACAGCTAGTGAATGTTATGTGTCTGAAGCTGGATTTGAATTCAGGGCCGGTGCTCTATCTGCTTCACCACCTAGCTGTTCCTGAAAGGACTCTAAAATGTTAACTCTTATTATCATTATTTATCCTTGGTCAGAATTTGGTCAAGAATAAAATTTTTCCTTCTTGCTTTATCTTTTGAAGGATGAAATGATCATTAAGGTAAATCACAACTTTGTAAGCTACTCTGCTTTGGACACAGAGAGAACCTCTAACATACGTTTGGATCATTAAAGTTCCCATTACTTCATTATTATGTTTCTGTATTCACTTTTTTATCTATTTCCCAACTGCTTTATCTAATTTCTTCTCTAAGTCTCCTACCTAAAATTGCTTCTTTCCATCATGGTTCCCCACTGTGGGTTGCTGGATTTTGTCACAGGAGTGCATCTTCTTAATATAGGATGCTGCTCTACCTGTCTCTTTTATATGTTCTGTTCCTTTTTAATAAAGTACTTCCAGAGCTATAATTCAGTCATGAATCCCATCTCACCTCATTGATATCTGTGAGTTCATTTGTCTTGTGTTAGAATCTACTCTGTTGATTCCCCATGCTTTATTCATTTGTGTATGGAACAACAGATATTTAAGAGTATGGGTTTTATTGCTGGATGTCTATTTATTTTATTGTTGGATGTCTTCTTGGATATTATCTTACATGGATATTATCTTACATGTATAATTGATTCTCTTTTCTGCTATTTCTCTGTTGTCTCTGCTACTATCTACCAGGACCAGCTGGATTTATCAGATCTGAGTAAGCAGTTCCTGCCTTCCCTTTCCTGTCTTAAGTTTAAAGCTTTCTTGATTAGCATGGTCAATCTTGTATATCTTTTCAAGACAAATGAATTATGAAATACACCTAAGAAAGTGGGTGTATGTTAATCTTAGCTAAAACTTGCAACATATTTGCACTTCTACTCCTGACCTTGGCATTGATTCATTCTTACATTTTCTGAAAAGTCATTCAGAATGAAGTCATTCAGAATAAAGAATGAATCCCTAATGTAATCTGACTTCCTTTAGTGTGATCAGGGTCTTCCTCGATCAGTTGTTTTACTAGTTCCATTTGCAATGATCTTTGTCATTAATAGCCATTTTGCTTCTTTCTTTGACTTCAGCCTTCACACAGTTACCAAAATACTCTTGTTAATGAACAAATCTGACTCTGTCCCTTCAGTTTGTTTCTGCTGTCTGTGGGATAAACTAAAATTTACTTAGCATTTAAAACCCTCCTGCAGGTTGCCTTCAACCTGCCTTATTTCATATTACTCCTCTTCACACAACCTGTTCCATTCAAACTCAACTACTAGTTAGTCCCCAATTTCCTGCTGTCTCTCCCATCTTTAATTGTTGGTGCTGGCTGACCCTCTCCCCCATCTCGAACTGTTGAAATCTCTTTCTTCAAGGCTTATCAGCTGCTAACTTCTTCATAAAGGCCTTTTTAAATTTTCCTAGCTGAAACTATTTCCTGCCTCCTAAAATGTTCCTAGAATATCTTTGACTGTATCTTTCCTTTTTGTGTATCAGCACTTTGCCTTGTGATTTATACTTCTCTCTGTGCCATATACTCTGCCATGCTTCTAGCTCCATACTTTTGTGTAATTGGTATTTAGTATGTGCTTTTTGACATGGAATTCTTTTAGAGCAGTAAGATGCAGGGTCTTAACTCTTCCTTATTTTCCTCTTCCCTTAATTTTATTTTTTATTGGTATGGAACTAGGAGAAAGGAAGAAACCTACAGCAGAAGATCAGCAAGTCCCCTTTATTCTCTTGTTAGGGTGAGGAGGTTCATCTTATGGGTATAATTTGAAAGCATGGAATACTTTGAGGCTAGTTTTTTTTAAACAGTATTTTAATAAGTAGGCTTCAGCTTACTTTAAAAAGTAAACTTCAGTCTACTTACTAAAGTATTTTAAATACTGGAAAATATTTCTAAGTATTTTGACTTTTTTCCCCTCAAGTATTAGCAACTGATATATATTAAATGAGTTTTTTTTAAATTAAATTTTATTTTATTTTCATTTCCAAATTCTCTCCCTATTCTTCTTCTTCCCCACCCATTGAGAAAGCAAGAAAAACAAAACCCATTACAAAATTGTGAAGTCAAGCAAAACAAAGTTGAGCATTAGCCATATTCTAAAAAAGAAAGAAAAAAGAAATAAAGAGAAGAAAATGTGCGTCATTCTGCACGGTGAGTCCATTAGTTCTCTAAGTGGAGGTGCATAGCATGTTTCATCATGAGTCCTTTGGAATTGTGATTGGTAATTGTGTTGATCAGAAATACTAGGTCTTCCAAAGTTGGTTATCTCTACTGTTGCTGTTACTTTATAAATTGTTCTCTTAGTTTTGCTCACTTCATTAAATGGTTTTAAAAATAATTTAATTTCTTTCAGAACTCTATGACATTTGCCTTGCTCGAGCCAAGGAAAAGTGGCGGTCCCTCAGTGCTGGGGCCTCTGAAGCAGAGAATGAAGGTATGTCTGTATGTGAATTGTGTGAATTTAGCACACAATTAATGCTGTCATTAACAGTGTGCATTAAAAAATAAATTAGTGATTTATTTAATTGGATTTTAACTTTTTTCTTAATTTAAAAGTAAAACTAAAATTTATGAAGATTATTAGGGATTGGAAAAGAATATGTACAGTACTGTTTAGGAACAAGGATTTTTAAATAAGACAATAAAGCTTTTTATAGTAAGTGTAACATAACCATTCTGGTTCTAAGTGAAATTCTCATGTGTGAGTATGCAAACTCTTGTGTACAACCAGTAGTTTTCCCTTTTCAAGTTATTCACATCATTTATAACAGTATCAACGATAGAGTCTAGAGCTTCATGATATAGAATTGATTTCTAGAGAAATGTATTATACTTCCCCAAAGGAAAACTGCACAGATGCTAAAACATTCTTAGAAATCTTCCAGGGCAATGTGGCATTACCATTTTGTTATTTTAAAGGTATGTCTGTGTGGTATTTGAGCCCAGAGAGCAAAAAAATAAACCAGAAATGTCCTAGATGACATTTCAAGTAGCTGCAGTTCAGTGTCATTTTGTAGGAAGACTGCTTTCTAACTAGCAGTCCTAAAACGGACTTGAAACTTGAATTATATTATTATAGCATTTCTCACATAGAATTAATTCGAATAGTGAATACATTTTCCTGGCTTAACACTTGAACATTTCTTAGTTATAAGATTTTACTAGTGGTAAAAATGATAGCAAAGAAAATCTGAGATTTGCAAAGCAAATCTGTGAAAAAATTCCTAAACATTTGAGATCTTAGTCACAAATAGATTTGGAAATATAGTTCCAAGTTAGAAAATATTTATTTTTTATTTTTAATTATAACTAGTTCCAGTTCTAATTGTTAAAATACTAATATTATTATATTCCTATAGTTTTGTAGCTAATGAAGAACTTTGACAAATCACTCAGTTTCTAAAGTGCTGGAAAATACCTCACAATGCTCCAGTAATAAGTTGATTTTCAGACTTCTGATTTGGACAGAAGTAAACTGTAAATCCACATGGATCTTGGTTTAAAAATGTCATGTTGTGTTAAAAATAAACTCACTTTGTGAGAATGGTTATGGTACTTACTTTTATGTTCAGGTAGTGTGGTATATTAGAAAGATCTATATTCTTGTTCTGGTACACTGCCTCTTGCTTTGTGTCACTCAAATCTTTGCCCTCTTCTTTATTTTGCAAGATGAAAAGAGAATAACTTTGATCTTCTTTAAAAAATGAATCATTACTATTTTTAAAGCTAATTCCTACTTGATTTAAAATATAAGTGTACTTACTAAGAATCCATTAGTGACATACAGTTACAAACCCCTGGTGCTTATCAATATTAACATATCTGTTTCTTATATTCGTTGTTATTCTTTGTTTTTGATAGATACAAGTTTTTCTGCAGCTGACAGAGAAGCCTCTCTGGAACTAATCAAACTGGACATTTCTAGAACATTTCCTAATCTCTGTATTTTCCAGCAAGTAAGTGGTATATATTAGTTATTTTTACACCAGTGGTTTTTGCTTAAAATTTGAAGATGATGAACTATACAGTTTTATAAATGAAATATCAGAATATACTACTTCCCAGTTTTTAAAAATTCTATCTTTAATGATATAGAAACGCTTTATTTATAATATTTAAACACTTATTTATTGACACATTTAACTGCTTGCCTTCACCACATTTTAGGCATATATCTCAGCGTGTATTGATTAACACCACCATGTATGTGCATCAGAGGTTTGCTGTGTCTGAGAATAGATGAAATGGACATCTTTGCACATCCTTTTGGGTCTATAGAATGAAGATGTAGTATTTTGAAAGGCACATGTTCAGAGTGAGCTAATCAGTCAAACAACATTTAAGTGCTTACTGTGTGCCAGGCACTGCACTAAGCATTCAGGTTACAAAGAAGGTAAAAACAGTCCCTTACTTCAAGGAGTTCACATTGTAATAGGAGAGACAACATGTCAGTAACTAAGTACCCACATAGAGGGTACTGGGAGATGCTTACATTCTATCCAGACCTCTATAGGGTGGTGTTATGGGTTTGGAATATGAAAGCCCCAAATAGTAAGCTCATTTCCTTATGCAAATTGCACTTGTAGCTCTGAACCTAACCCATGACCCATGCTCTGAATCCATCCTTGGCTTAATTTCTTGTAGCACAGATCCTGGCACATAATTGATACTTAATAAAAGAGTGTTGTTTGAGAGTTTCATTGGTAATATCTTTATCAGTGCAAATTGGTGTTGTCTCTGCAACTTAGACTCTTAGTTGCTTGAGGTACTGAGAGGCCAAGTGATTTTTCCAAGATCATATAGCCAGTATATTTTCATAATGTACTGAAAGTAGCAGGTTTAAAAAATGTATGCTGAAACTGAAATACAGATAAACCCTATCAAGGAAAGCAGGGGAACATCTTTTTCTACCACTAGCAAAGATGTAAAGGGGAGTAGTTGCTAGATGGAATACCAGGGTGAAGTGAAATTTTTTTAAGATGGGGACATCTGAGCATCTTTGAATGTAAAAGTAAAGAGCCCTTGGAAAAAGAGAAATAGAAGATTCTATAAAGAGAGAAGTACTTATAAAAGATATGTCTTAGAGGAAGAAGGGATAGAATCTAGAGTACAGGGAGAGAGAGATCAACAAGGATGGTCTTATTAAATGGTAGTTTCATCACTTTGTTGTTTTCCACATTTAATAAAATTTTGTGCTCCCTACTGTTGATATTTGTAAAAGCAAGTGGATTGAGCTTTCGATGTCTCTCAAAGAAAACCTACCAAACTGTATTGCTGTTTACTTGTGTGTGGGTTCTCCACTCCTGTTCTAAGTGGTGAATGTGTGCTAGTAATACACAGTAGTTGAAGGGAGGGGAGAAAAACTGGTGCCTTCATGTATTTTGAAATAACAGGGGATTAGCTGTAGGGTTAATTTGTGAGATTGTACTTCCTACATGTGACAATAGCTACATAGGTAAAGAAAGGAAGGTGAAACTGAGACGGCAGAAAGGAAAGGGCAGGCAGAATTCATTGAGAAGTGTAAGAAACAGAAGTTGAGAACGGTGAAAAAACAGAATGAGGAACAACAAAACACTTGTGTATATTATATGTATGTTTTAGATACAGCTTATTTTTTTCTGTTCTGAAAAAGCATGTAGCTATGTAGGAGAAACCAAGCAAAGAGTGTAAGGCTAACATTCCAGCATTCAAACCTAACCTACTGCTTTTCTAAAGGGGCTAAGCTCCAAATTTTGTTAGTGAGATAACTTCATATGATTAACTATGGATTGCTGATAACCCATGTGAAAAGTTAACTCCCAGTACTAACCGTACTTATGCATGTGTTTTTTTGGTGTGTTGATTGTTATAGGGTGGTCCATATCATGACATGTTGCACAGTATTTTGGGCGCTTATACTTGTTACAGACCGGATGTTGGTTATGTAAGTGAAGTTATTCTTCAGTGTTTTGGGGTGGTATAAGCTGAACTGAAATAAAACTTTTTTTGTAGCATATTACAACAGAAAATCTCAAGTTAAATTACATGTTCTCATTGTTTTTAATAAGGAAGGAGAATGAGAAGTCTACTGATAAATGACCTGTCACAAATTGCAGAGTGCTATTATATGGTTCATCTTTGGGGTTAAAAAAGATAGGCAGGCTGACAGACATACAGAGAATAAGAAGGACTAGGGACAGACATAAATGAGGTTAGGGAAAAGAGCAAAGACAGATGAAGGTCATGAATACAGTCCCTGGTCCATCTTAGTGTTACCTACTAAGTTCTAGACGTTGAGTTTTAGTAGCGAGATTGATGGTGGGGGAAGGCAGACGGGAAAGGGGCTATTTATTTCCCTTGTAATGTGTTGGAATGGAGAGTGATATATTTTGAACCATAAGAACACCCAACTTTTAGTTTGCAAAATATAATAAAAACGTGCACTGTGAATGTATACATACCCATTTTGGTTGATACTAGTTTAATAATTTTTCTTCTTTTAGGTTCAGGGCATGTCATTTATAGCAGCAGTATTGATTCTGAACTTAGACACTGCAGATGCCTTTATTGCATTTTCTAATCTTTTGAATAAACCTTGTCAAATGGCTTTTTTTCGAGTGGACCATGGCCTTGTGAGTATTCTGTAGTTGCTGTAGTCATTTTTATGAGATGTTTCCCCTTTATTAGTGGTGTGCAAAAAACTGATTTTTATTGTCAATTACTCCTTGCTCTATCTACTTTACTTTGGTGCTCTGAAACTTTAAATAATTCAACTCATTACTGTTTAAAAAAACAAAAGGTCATTTTTTCCAGTAGCATTTATCAGAAGTGACATATAGCATAAGTATACCCTAATTATTGGCAAAATCAGACTGAATGATATTACCATAGGCTGTAGTTGACCACCAAGTTTTGTTAAGAGGGCATAGTAGCACAGTGCTACTTCTTTTATGAGTAACTGGGACCTGGAGTGAATTTGATTACAAAATTTTCAACTTACCCAGAGTAATCACCCTGTAATTGAATTACATCATCCTAGTAATTGTCGATTTCCAAACCTCACTTTAAGAAATGAAATTAGCTCAGATTTGAAAAGGTAAAGTGTAGTTCTTGGCTTATATTAGTTTTTAAAAATACTGGGAAAATATCCAAAATTTCCCGATATAAGTGATTATTAACTTTGTTGGCAGCACAGTTGTTGAAGTGCTAGACTTAGAGTCTGGAAAACTTATGGTCAAAATTCAGCTGCATACATTTATAGCTGTGTGACTGACCCTGAGCAAGACATTTAACCTTCTTCTAGCTAAATTTCTTCATCAGCAAAATGAAGATTAAAGCATCTTTGTTGTGAGAATAAAATGTTAATATTTCTAAGTATTAATATTTCTAAAGTGCTTTGCAAACCTTGAAGCACTATTTAAATGTTATTATGAAGTAAATTTAAAAGGTACAAGTTAGAATATCAGTTATTTAATATTATGTATTAGAAAATCCAGATGATTTGCAATCAGAAAACCTGAATTTCAATATTTGCTTTGCTCCTTATTAGCTGTGTGACTTACACAATAAACTTACTGTTTTCTCGGGCTTACTTTCCTCATCCATAAAATGAGAGTGCGGGAGTAACTGACCTTTCTATAATTCCTCTCAACTCTAAATCATATCCTATTAAGGAACTTTGTATTAAAGTTGCTGTTATTTAGTTTTTAAGATTTATTTCTTATTTGCATAAACGTTTCCAACCAAAAAATGTCTTCTTACAGATTGTTCATCGCTACTAAAAATATACCTTAATCAATTAGCTCATTTCATTTGTTGTCAATTTTATAACATTTTTTAGAGTGTAAAATATTTTAATGTGTTTGGCCATTTGTTAGGGGTAATAATGTAGAAGGGATTCCTGTGCTGGGGGGTAGATAAACTAAATGACCTCTAAGTTTCCATCACACTCTGGTTCTTTGATAGGTTTTTCCTTTAGAGAAGAAAGAGGATTCAGACTTCTTAAATCTAAGAATTAATGTCATTAAATTGGAAAAACACATATTTGCAGGTACACATGTAACCAGTTTAGCTTTTGTGTCAAATTGAGCTTGTTGAAGAAAAATATCAATACTAATACTGTACTCTGTGATTTAGGCTCATCTGTCAGAATCTTAATTTAACATTAACCTGTGTATCCAAGCCATTTCTAGCTTGGAGAGAGAGATGTCTCAGCTGGCATAGTCTTCCATTCCCTCTGACATAACTCTGTCTCAAAGGAAGATGTGAGGTAAATTTATAGAAATTTTGAACAAGGAAAAGATATGTTAAAATGTAATCTGTATTAATCTTCAAGTAGAGTTGAGGAACCAAGTTGCCTGGACCACTCCCCTTCCTCCTGAGCAAGCAAATGGACTTCTTTTTCACCCCATCTTAATCCTTTCTCTGTGGAGAGTAAAGGCAGGTTCTAGCACCAGTTACTTCAAGTGGGTGGGGAGGCAAGGATGTGACCAAACCTGAGTTACTCCTCTTAAAAGATTGGAAATCCCCCAATCCATTTTCTGAGAAAAGCCTTTTTATTGTCAACTTGTCACTTGCCTTTCCAAGGAGCTTTCCCCTAAGAATTTTAGAAAGAGTTTTAAAGTTTTAATATTCTGTTTTACTAAAAAGATTTTTTTAAAAAAATATACTTCTATAAACTAAAATCAGGTGTAAGCATATTTTATCTTGAAAGACCAATTCAGGTATTTGAGTTCTGGGGCACTATGCTTGGTGCTGTCTGGGATGCACAGACGAGATGATGTAGTATTGTCTAATACAGGTTGATTTTGTTTAATATATGCTTTTTGACCAAGATATGTAAAGTTAGCATTTTTGTATTTAATCATTTCCTACAGCCCTTTTTGTAGGAATACAAAACTATATGAGATGCAACAAAAAAGTAATTGTTCACGTAAAGGACTATTTTACTTTTATGAAAAATACACTTAATTCTGGCATAACGCCTTCTTTAAGAAGTTGGTCATGGGGATGCTTGATCTAGCACAACTATTTAAAAACCATGCAGCACCTCATTTCCCCTCTTTATTGAGGTGGGGGGTGGGGAGGCTGCTGATGTGGAATATTTCTTGGTTTTGCTGAACTATCCCTTTTCTCCCATTTTAAAATATCCTTGTTACAAGGAACAACTTGCTGGCTATGGAAGGAGGATTATATATTTGAAAATAAAATTATGTAAAAGCAAACGATATCAATAAAAATAAGATTAACAAATAAAAATGGTGTGACAGAAAGAGTACAAGTCTTGTAGTGAAAAGATGCATATTTTCAGCTTTTCTGCTTGGGAGCTTTGCAACCTTAGACAGGTCATGTAACTCTCTGAACTTCTTTCCTTCTCTGTAAAATGAGCCCTACTGTCTTCCTCAGGTTTGTTAAATATATATGGAAGTACCCCCCTTTCCCAGATACTAAAGCTTCATGTAAATGTAAGCAGGTACTTCTGTATTAATTCCTATGGAGCATGTGATGATGGTGGTGATATTAAAAGTAGCCCTCACAGTTGTTACCTTTTGGGTAACAATCAGAGTTTTCTACTGATACCAGCCAACATAAAGTTTAGCAGCCACAATGACTTTGTAAATACTAGCATAATTCTTTCCCAGAAAGAAACCAAGGAGATGCTTTTCCAGATAAAATAGTCTCCGGGTTTTTTTTTTTTTTTTGTTGTTGTTGTTGTTTTTTGTTTAACACAAAAAACATTATTGTTACTCTAAGCTGTTTCCAATGAATCCATGTTATGACCCTAAAAATTAATAGATTGGAATAATTCTTAAAGCTCATACCTTTCATGAACCATGTTGATTTTCTGTGATGATTGAATATGATAAATGAATATACATTAAACAAGGCTGACTTGTATCAATAATTTGTTTAGTATTGCATTTCACATTGTTTCCACAGATGTTGACATACTTTGCAGCATTTGAGGTGTTCTTTGAAGAAAATCTGCCAAAATTATTTGCCCATTTCAAGAAACATAACCTAACTCCAGACATCTATCTAATTGACTGGTAAGACTTAGAGATTTGTTCTGTGTTCATTTCCATACAAACTCCCCACTTTTTCTGGTTTAAGTTCTATCAAGGAGCAGCTCTTAATATATCTTTTACCATGAAGCCTTTCCCAGCTGTGTCAGTCCTAGGTGATCCCTTTACAGAGGAAAGCCAATCATCTCTGTCATTGTAAATTTATACCTTGCTTCTTCTTTCAAGCCATAACATCAGTGTTTTTAAAAGCACGATTTCTTGAATGGACAAAAGAGTTCCCTTGTGGAGGGTGAAATGTTGCCTACTAGAAGAATTATGGTGTAACCTTAGTAGTAGTAGAGTAGTTCAGCTGTCTTCTTAAGGATCACTTCTCTGCCAGTTTGCCTGGATGGATTTGTTGCTGTTGTCTGGAGCTCATAGGCTCATTAGGTTCCATGCAGTGTTTGTAAAGTGAAACAAAATGTTGATGCTTATGTCAGAAACCACTAATGACCAGTCCCTGAGCTTGGAAGTAGCCACTGTGGCACAATTAATATGTGGTCTCAGACCATTGATTGGAAAATGCTTATCTAGATTAGTGGTCTCCAAAGTAGGGGGCCACAGTATGGCCCTACAGGGTGCATAATCAGCCAGCCAGAGAGTGGGCATCTGGGTTGCATCTCACCCTCCCCATTTTAGCCAGTCTCTAAGCTTTTCTTCATCACAGCTATGCTTCATAGACCCTGTGCCCTTCATCACCATTGTAGCTGTGCCGGCTTCAAACCTCATCCTGTGTCCACTGAGCATTTCTGCCCAGAGCAGTTATCTTCTAGCCACAGCCATTGGCACTAGCAGCTACACGGGCAAAATCCCCCTCACTACTGATGTACCTAGGCTTTGCCCCCCAGGTTACTGAGGGTATTGCAGCAGGCAGTCCGGAGAACAGGACAGAGTTAGCTGCACAAAATGAGTAGGCTTGCAGCTCGATTTTTTCCCCTTTTCTCTTTTCCCTCAAACCCACTTTTCTTCTCAATTTTCCATTTTCTGTTCGGTTACTGCCATTCTTCTAGGGTCCAGGAACTGTCATCCTCACTCTCACTTCACATCCACAGTCACTTGCCAGATCTTGTTTCTATCTCTCCAGCATATCTTCCTTCCATTCATAGGACCACCACTGTCATTCAGGCCCGTTTCTCACCGTGAACCATTGCAGTAGCTGCTTTTTGGTCTGCATTCCTCAGGCCTGTCCTCACTCCAGTCCATCTTCCACTGGGCTGCCAAAGTGATTTTCCTAAAGCCAGATCAAAAGTCAGTAAGCATTTATTTATTAAGTTGGCTTACTTTGTGCCAGTCACTCTGCTAAGCACTAGAGATACAAAGAAAGGCAAAGTTCAAAATCTAATTGAGGGAGACAGTATGCAAACAATTAAACATGTAAACAATTGACATGTAGGATAAGTTAGTCGTTTCTTGCAGAAGATAGGATTTTAGCTGAGACATGAAAGAAGCTAGCGAAGCCTGGAGGCAGAAGTGAGGAAGGATAGAATTCCAGGCATAGAGGACAGCCAGGAAGATGGTGTCAGTGGATGGTAGGGTCTGTGGAGGGCAATGGGTACAAGAAAATGACAAGGGTAGGAAGGGGCCAAACAGAGGGTTTTATATGTGATCCTCGAGGTCATAGGGAATCACTGGAGTTTGTTGAATAGCGAGGACTTTGGACTTAGGTTGTGAGCCTGGGAGACTGGAAAATGATGGTGTCCTGGAAAGAGTTTGGAGAGGAGGAGGAGATAATGAGTTCAGTTTTAAACTTGTAAGGCCTTTGAGATACCCAGTAGGCAGTTGGAGAGTCAAAATTGGAAGTCAGGAAGAAGGTTGGGGTGGACAAATAGATCTGAGAATCATTTGTACAGAAATGGTCATTGAGTCCATGAGAGAAGATGAGGGGCAGAGAAGGTCTGATCAGATCTCCTCTACTTGGTAATCTCTAGTGGCTTCCTGTTAGCTCAGGGACCAGATGTTTGCCAGTTACAGCTCTTCACAACCTGGCTGCCTTGCCACTCCTCTTGCTCATTCCCCCCTCCATCTCCCCCCAGCACTCCATGGTCCAGTCTCACTGGCCTCCTTGCTGTTCCACAGTCTCCTGTCTCTGTGCCTTTGCATTGGATGCCCATCATGCCTGCTGTGCCCTCCCTTCTCACTTTTGCTGCATGGAATCCCTGGCTTCCTTCAGGATTTGGCTCTACTGTTGCCTTCTCCCTGTCCTGCCATCCCTAGCTGTAGTGTCCCCCACTCACCCGCAAGGCTACCTTTTATTCACAGTGTATATGGTCTGCATGTACTTATTTATATACAAGCTGCCTTCTCTGTTAGATTGCAGGCTCCTTGAGTGTAGGGAATGTTCTACTTCTGTCTTGGTATCATCTTCATGGCTTAGCAGAGTGCCTGGCATAAAGTAGGTGCTAAATAAATGCTTGTTGATTATTTGATAATGGCATGGATTTTAGCTTGGGCAGCTAGGTGGCGCAGTGGAGAGAGCTCCAGGCTGGAGTCAGGAAGTCCGGAATTCAGATGTGACCTCAGGCACTTACTAGTTGTGGGCAAGTCAGTTAACTTCTATTTGCTTCAGTTTCTTCATCTATAAAATGAGCTGGAGAAGGAAAAGGCAAACCACTCTAGGATCTTTGCCAAGAAATCCCCCAAAGGGATCACAGATTGTGAGACACAACTCTAAGATGACTGAACAGTGGCAACATCAGGTTGGGCCCCCAGAATAAGAAGAGCCAGTCAGTCACGCTCTAATTTAAATGTAATGTCCCCATAGTGCTCAAGAGATGGTGTGATATATATAGGAGGAGGAATACCTGACATGTTCTGGCATCTTGTTTAGGCACATTCCTGGGCAAGTCACTTAACTCCCATTTGTCTCAGTTGCCTCATCTATAAAATGGGAATAATAACAGCCCCTACCTCCCAGGGTGGTTGTGAGGATCAAATGAGATATTTGTAAAGTGCTTAGCACAGTGGCATGCCTGGGACACGGGAAGAGCTATGTAAATGTTAGCTAATATAATTGTTGTTATTCCTTCATCATACCTTTTTTTTGAACCCAAGTTTAGGATTTGACATTTATTCCTATACATTTTATCTTACTCTATTTGGCATATCATCGTAGACTGTCAGGATCTTTTTGGCCCAGAATTCTGTCATCTAATGTGCTAGCTACACCTTCTACCTCCGTGTCTTCCACAAATTTGATTAACTGGGTACATATGCTTTCATCAGGTCATTGACAAAAGGGCCTAACAGCATTGGGGTATAAGGACCTGTAGAAGGCAGAACCACACAATTCTTACTTGTTTCTGTTTGCTTTGCAAGCTTGAGGTGGGCAGCATGGCTCATTTCAGAGGGCACTAGTCTGGAGGCCAGGAAGGCAGGAGTTTATGTCTGACCTCTGACACTTACTGACTTCGATTCTGGGCAAGTCAGGTAAATGCTCAGTGCTCCAGGCAGCTTCCTAGGATTATCAAGTTGCATAAAAGGTGCTGACTTGCATTGCATTGGTAAAGTGAATTTCCTCATTCTTGTCAAATGAATAAATATTAACATTCAACTCTACATTTTAGGCACAGTTCTTCCAGGAACAATTTTTATTAATTTAACATTCTAAATTCAAGCATTGTTCTGTTTGGAAAAAAAAAATGCCTCAAGTCTTATAGATTCCTTGTGACTTCAGACAATTTGAAGTAATATTTATAGGAATCTTGAATAAGGAAAATGTCACAATATGGTAAAATATGGTTTGGGGTTAATCATCTGCTCTAATAGAATAATAGCCATTAATCTTATCTTAAAACCACTCAATTACTTCTTTGACTCTGCCCTTAAGGTTAGTCATAGCTCCAATCTTGTCTAGGGGTGGGGGGAAAGCAACTTCTTAACTAATCAAGTAAATTATTTTAAATTTGTCTACCATTCTTAGTCCATTTTCCCTGAGGATTTAGTTTTTGTTTTTGACCTTTTACATAATTTTGAAAAAGAAAAGCCTAGAAAGGGCTAGAGAATTATTTATTAATATTTTCAGTTGAACTAAAAAGGAACTTTTTAATACGGTTCTGCACACCAAAGTTCCTAGATATTACATCACAGGTTCAATCCCTATCTTTTCTTTGCAATGAATGGCCTTCAGACTCCAGAAGATAGAACAAAAATGGCTAACCAGGGAATCTAAACCCAAGATAACTGAGAATGTAATGGATGTAGTTGCTTTGAGTGAGTTTGGCTCTCCAGACCCAGATGAACTTGGGATATTCAACTTATAGGTGAAATAACTAGTTATCTTTGAAATATAATGGAAAACAAGTTAGGTACATGTGACATGTAGACATTTCCTGAATTTCTAAAGTGAAAAACAAATAATTTCTCTTGTGTCTGGAAACTCTAGATAATATTCCTGGGACTTTTCACTTTGGGTTTTCTTTCATGGGATAACTAGTGGACTCCATCTTCTTTTGCTCTCTGATTCTTATAAGATTTGGGAAGGGTTTTTTTTTCCGTAATGATTTCTTGAAATATAGATAGGCTCCTTTTTTTTTTATTATATCTTTCACATAGTCCAAAGATTCTAAAATTGTTTCTCCAGATCAGTTGTTTGTGACGTGAGATATCTTACATTTTCTTCTATTTTCCTTAGTCTTTTGACTTTGTTTTAATAATTCTTGTTTTTAATTTCTGTTTAATCTGTTCTAGTTTTTAAGGAGGTTGTTGCTTGGGCATGGTTTTGTATCTTTTATGCTAAGCTGTTAATTTTCTCTTTTTTTTTTTTATGAGGCAGTTGGGGTTAAGTGATTTGCCCAAAGTCACATAGCTAGTGTTATTTGTCTGAGGTCAGATTTGAACTCAGGTCCTTCTGACTCTAGAGCTGGTGCTCTATCCACTGTACCACCTAGCTGCCCCCCTGTTACTTCTTTTTTTAAAGTTTTTCTTCCAGAGTTCTTATCTTTTGCATCTTTTTTTCCTCTACTGTTCTTATTTCTTCTAAGTTGCCTTATTTGTTCAGGAATTCTAGATGAACTTGCATCTGAGCTGTGTTTTTCCTTTAGGTTTTGCTTGTTGATGTTCTGGAGCTATTACCTTCTTCTGAATTTGTGTCTTGGATGTCTCTATCACCAAAATGACTTTTTATGGCCAACTTATTATTATTATTATTTTTATTCATTCTTCCAATTGTACTTGCTAAATGAAGAGTTTATATTCAGGCTGGACACCACATACTTTTAAAGAGAATGTGTGAGCCCTGTTTGGGTTCAGATTTGTATTCTCTGGTGTCCAGATGCTCCTTTCTCTATGTACTTAGTGTTCTTCGAGGATCTTGGGTGGCTTAGGCCAGGACCTACAAATTCATTAGGCCCAGAGTAATCTGGTCTAGGATAAAGTCTGATTAATGACTTCCTGGTTTGGGCTTTGCAAGCTCCTGACCTGGGTTTGAATGTGGACAACACAGCTGTAGGCTCACCCTAGTTGGAGTTTCAATAAATTGCTTTTGGCCCCGGCCACATCAACTAACTGGAAGGCCTTGTAGGTCTAGAGAGATGGAACTCAGGCTCAGTCACCTGGTCTGATCTCCCTGCTCTTGTTATTTAGCTGCAGGCCTCAGACCAGGCAGCAGGCTGAATCTGAGACCTTGCTCCAGGGTCAGAGCTACTTAGCTGCTCCTTGCCCAGTACACAGCTTGAGGTGTATCATTCAAACCCAGGTGCAGGGTACATCCTCTGTTGAAGCTAGATCCATGATCTGACTGGGTGCTCCAAACAACACAGCTACCGATTGCCTCGTATTCCTACTCCTGCCATAGTTTTGGGCCCCACTTGTCTCGCAGTTCCACTCCTAACTCTGGGTTTTTCCACCCTGGTTCCATGCATACATCCTTCCCCACTTCCCCAGCTCCCTTTTATCTGTTGTCTTCTGCATTAGAATGTAAACTCCTTCTTAGGAACTCTGATTAACACAATAACCCACCACAGTTTCTAAGGACTCATGATGAAACATGCTGTCCTTTAGATAGAGAAGTGATAGATTTGGAGTGCAGATCAAAACAAATTTTCTTTCTTTCTTTCTTTCTTTCTTTCTCTCTCTCTTTCTCTCTCTCTTTCTCTCTCTCTTTCTTTCTCTCTTTCTTTCTTTCTTTCTTTCTTTCTCTCTCTCTTTCTTTCTTTCTTTCTTTCTTTCTTTCTTTCTTTCTTTCTTTCTTTCTTTCTTTCTTTCTTTCTTTCTTTCTTTCTTTCTTTTTCTTTCTCTCTCTCTTCCCCCTCCCTCCCTCTCCCTCTCTTCCTCCCTCCCTCTCTCTCTCACTCTTTCTTGTTCCCTCTCTCTCTCCCTTCCTTTCCCTCCCCCACCCTGAATTTGTTTTGCATGACTATGTATATTTTTAGTAGGGTGGCTAGGTGATGAAGAGTGCTTGGCCTGGAATTAGAAAGGCCTGAATTCTAACCTGGCCTCAGACATTTACTAGCTCTATATGACCCCGGTCAGGTCACTTAACCCTGTTTGGTTCAACAGCACATATTTTTCTTTCCTTCTCAAGAGGTGAAAAAGAGGGGAGGAAGAAGGAAAGATTTTGGATCTGAAGACAAAACTGAATTAAAAAAAGAAAAGTAGAAAAAAAAGTAGAAAGCTGCCAAAGATAGAAATTTGTAGTTTCATATACACTTCTACTCTACATTGCACATGGAAATACTCACTTTATATGGTGTTTGTTAAATTTAGAATAACACCTAGTATTCTGAGTGCCTGGCACATTGCAAGTGTTTAATAAATCTCTACCTACTGGAACCTTGATAGCTGCCTTCTTAACAGGTAGGGATTGAATGGGGAAGATTAAAGCTTTTATTTAAAGAACATTTCCTAATAATTGGATATAGGGATAAAGGACAGTGACTGTACCAGTGATTTTCCTGAATGAGGAGCCTCCTCTTTGTGCAGATAAGCACCTCTCTGTAGCTTAGTCTTAGAGAGCTGCTTGACAGGTTATTTGAGAGAAGAAAAAAAAAAACAAAACCTATTTCCCTGGTTTCCTCATGATACCAAGAGAAGTTGAGGAAAGCCTCTAGTTAACTGGGTAGACCTCTTGTTGAAAATGCAGGGGAGGCTGTGGACAGGAGTCATGGAGGACGGGAAGGTCTGGATGGGCTGTGAGCGGTGTCATTGGAGGAGAGAGACCATTTAGCCCCTGGAGTTGTGCACTATCAACAGTGAACAAAAACCAGACCAAGACTGAGTTGCTGACACTGCCTTCCTGGCAGGGAATCTTGCTTTGCTTCATCACTTGATGCTCCCTTACTTGATGTAGACGTGCGGAACAGAACATTTCATAACTGTCAATGCTGTCCTACGCTGATTTCAATGTTCAGACAACAAAGAATATGGATTTTGTGGGAGGTATGAGATAAGGTCATTTAACTTGTCAAAATGTTTCCTGTAATAATCAAATGAAGGATTTATAAGGAGACATAAGTGGATTTAGAGGGAAAAAAGTCTTGAATTAATGAAGGTATTTGATAGCTCATTCCGTGCTTAGATCTTTCACAGAATTTCAGTTTTACCAATATTTCTGATACCGTGATCTTAATGTTATGATGAATGTTTACTTTTTGAAGAAAACTTTTAGGATTGAATATGCCCTGTTGATTGGTCACTGCTTCTGCAGGGATAACATCCACAGCTCCCAAAGACCCAGAAAAGAAGGCTCTTATTACCAAAGTCCTTGGCATTGTCAAATGATTCGACATCAGAAACAGATAAGATTTTATTAGTGGAAATGATACTAATGAAGCAATACCATCTACTTTTCCACTGTACCATAAGGGTACCCTATGGGATCTTTTCACCTGACTTGGAGCTGAAGCCTTCTGCTCTATGGAAAACAAATCCAATAGGGAACCATCATGTTCAGATGTTGATTTTGTGCCTCTGATAACAAGTTTTATTTTACACACCTTACTTAACAGGCTATTTTTGTCAGTGTAGATAGTTCTTCCATTGACAGGGATCATGGCCCTTTCATAACTTAAGTCATGGTGAGTTGATAGGGTCAATAACATCATTCCTTGCAGCCGGCCTGGTAGTGTGAGTCTCTCCGGTCTCAGCTAAAGTGGATCTTGGACGGCAAATTTGGGCAGGCCTATGATCAAAGTCTTATTGACTTAGTCTGGGAGCTGGCAGAATGGCTTAGACTTTAAGCCCGAGTCACCTGCTTGCTATCATGAAGCAACTGAGGAGTGTGGAAGAACCTTGGATTCCCAAGGGTTATGCCAGTAGAGCACTAGTGCTTGTAGGTTTTCTTCATGCTGTAAAAAACCTTTCGGGACCATCTTGGTGATATCTGCTCTCTGAGGAACAGAGTAGTGAAAGATGAATGAGAGGATACGTTTTGAGCTGGAAGGAACTTCAGAGGCTGTCTGTTCTGAACCCCTCACTTTCTGCCTGAGGAAACTGATTCAGACAGGTTGAACAGCTTCACATCGGTACACCGATCCCTCAGTGATGTGGGTTCTTGGCCTTGGGAACCCATGAAACAAAAACTTAAAATGAACCTCAGTTTGCAAGGCCCCTTCTTTGTCTACAGTGACAGTGATTGGTTGGTGGGAGGCAGTAAGTTAGGGGGTAGGACAGAAGACACCAAGAATCACATAATTTTCTATACAAGCCATCCAGATTAATGTAGTAACTGAAGATTTTCTAAATGTGAGATTCTTGTTAATTGAGTTGATGTACCTGGAGGAGCCAAATCACATTGTTGCTATGATGTACCCTATGACAAAAGCAAGTTGCTGCTAGATAGAGGCTGACTCGAAGATTCCTTTTGGAGAGGAAGTAGTGGAATGAGCAGAGTTGTTTTCAGCACGTGTCCAAAAGCAGAAAGAGAGAATCGTTTGGCACTTTTGGCCGTCTTGCTTTTGCCACGTTCATTGGGAACATTTACAGAAGGACCACGGTGAAGGTAATTCGCTCCCCACATTCAGTCTGTTGCCAAGTCCTATCATTTTGACCTTCCTGACCTCTCCGTTCTGCTCCTCCTCCTCCTCCTGTCCTCTTCCGTGGCCACCTTCCTGGTGCAGGCCCTCATTACCTCATTCCTGGACTATTGCAGTTGGCTGCTGATTGGTCTTTCCTTGCTTCAGATCATCCCTGACTCAGCTATCAGATCTTCCTAACATCCAGGTGTGACCATGTCACCACCCTCACCCATTCAGCAAACTCTTGCTTGCTATTTACTCCAACAATCAAATATAAAACCCCCTTTTTAGCTTTTAATGCTCTTCCTACCCTTCTAGTCTTATTGTGACTTATTTCCCTCCACGTACTTTATAGTCCAGGAGCAGTGGACTCTTTGTGGTTCTTCGTACAAGACGCCCCATCACCCCAACCCTGGACATCCCTCTGCCCCACAGCCCCCCACCTCCCTCCACCTCTGCCTGCTGGCCTCCTTTCAAGTCTCAGTTAAAGTCCTACCTTATGCAGAAAGCCTTTCCTTGAGTTCCTTAATGTTAATGCCTTCCTTCTGAGATGGCCTCCATCTTATCTTTTTGTATATGGTTGTTTGCATATTGTCTTCTGCTCTAGACCTTGAGCTTCTTGAGGGTAGAGACTGCTTTGTCATATCCCCAGTGTTTAGTATGGTAACTGTCACGTAGGAGGTACTTAATGAAACTCTGAACCAGGGTGGTAGTTGATGCAGTTGGTATTGAAGAGATAAAGAAGATAAGAGTGGGAGTGGATGAGGAAGAGGAAACCTATTATAGCATAAGAGCTCTATTGGCCAGGAGCTCTCCAAGCCCTCACGTTAGTATAGTGTCACCAGCCTGAAGTATTGTTACTCACCGTTTTCATTGGCTTTCCTGTATGCCTAGAATTCTCTCCTCATTTCTTCCCCTTGGCTTCTGTGGCTTCCTTCAAGATCTAACTAAACTCCCACCTTTTAAAAGAAGCTTTTCCCCAATTCCTTTTAATTCTAGTGCCTTCACTCTGTTGATTATTTCTAGCTTATCCTATATATAGCTTGTTTCTCCATAGTTGTTTCCCCCATTAAAGTGTGAGCTCCTTGAGAACAGGGACTGTCTCTTGCCTTTCTCTCTGTCTTTAGTACTTAGCACAGGGCCTGACACATAGTATGTAGGTGCTTAATATATTTTTGTTAACTTGACTTGTGTGCCAGTATTCACTGAAGAAGATGTAGAAACAGAGACATTTTATTAAGAGCTCTGTAAGACTCTCTAAATTAAATCCACATATTCTCAGTGACCTCAGTACAGAGGTAAATATAGGGGAAGATGGCAAAATATTTATTGGAAAATATGGCTTAGGATAATGAAATAAGTCCAAGGATGTAGATACTGAACAAGAGCAGTATGCAATGTATCATGAATGCTTTCTTAAAATTTTTAAAGTTTTCTTTAAAATAAGAGTATGATAAGCACAGAAGAAAATCAACACCCCCTCCCCCCCAATGATATTGACAATATTTTCACATAAAAAGGATCTGGATTCTAAAAGGGAGTCAAGCTATTGATGCTGAAAAATAGAAGAGGGATAACTTGAAAACAGACTGTCATCATTTTTAAGAAAGTATAGATAATGTAAGTCAGTTTCCACAACAAGAAAGACAGAGTCTACAACAACTCCAACCAACAAGTGGAGAGATGGGAGCCACGGGCACCATCTGTCAGCTTAGGATGGAAGCTTGTTTGTAATGTTTTACAGAGGAGGGGGGTAAACGACCACTGGTCCAGTGGTGTCAGGAAACAGCGAGATGGGGGGAGAGAAGAGCAAGTTTACAGAAAACCTGGCACAAGGCTTAATTAGGTCAGGTCACTGAGAACCATATGTAGGACAATACTGTAAAGAGAACAGTAAGTAAACAGAGAAAAATTGGAAAAACTCTTGAGATTTGTCTCCCAGGCTTCATGGGTAAGAGTGGGTACCACAGCATTTGAACTCTCACATTGTGTTTAAAATCTTCCTCTATGAAGTAGAATGGTCACCAAAGAAAACAGAAATGGAAAGAGCATCTGGACCAGATCAAACATGAATAGAAGAGGGCCATGTGGGAGTAGAGTTGGGGTGGGGAGCATTTTGAAGTCATTAGGGGTTAACTCTCAAGATATCTGAAAGAGGGGAGGCTGTCAAATACTTAGGGAAAATACTGAATGTTATAAATTCAGTTCAGCAGGCATTATTAGCAAGTCATTGTGCAAAGGCAAAAACAGTAATCTCAGCCTTCGAGTAACTCATGTTTAAGAAATATGAAATGGGAAAAATAACTTGAAATGTTTCTATTTTCTCATTTCTACAAAACGTTGGAAGCTACACATGTGAATGACTGAAGAAGAAAAAGGCAGGCTTTTAAATTTGTGTGTGTGTGTGTGCGCACGTGCACGCACGCGGCATTCGGGATTAAGTAACTTGCCTAGGGTCACACAACTAGTAAGTGTCAAGTGTCTGAGGCCAGATTTGAACTCAGGTCCTCTGGACTCCAGGGCTGGTGCTCTATCCACTGAGCCACCTAGCTGCCCCTAGGCTTTTAATTTTTTTAAATGATATTCTATAGCAGATGAGTTCTTTATGGGCAAACAACTGCCCTTGGGCTTACAGATTGTGCTTGAAAAAAAAAAGTGTTTAATTTGGGTCCAGTAAAATGCAATTTTAAAGGCTTTCCTCTAGAAGGGTATCTCCTGTGTGTGTGTTAAAATCACATTAAGATTTCTGAACAGATTAAACAGTAGGTAACTTTGTGACTCTATGACTATTAATATTAATCAATGCATAGAATAGAATGATGTATGCTCACCAACAGTGTTTGCCACTGTCATAGAAGATGTTCAGTGAAGAGAACGTGTGAAAGAAGAGTTTTCTGTAGGGGGCACGTTTGGAACAGGGGTGCCCCTGTTTGAGGCGACATGATAGTGATTGAATAAATGGGTTATTATTTGCAGAATTCAGTATCTTTCACCCCAAACTCTACCCTTTTCCTGATGTCCTTAATCATTGTTGAGTTGTTATGCTTACTTGGTTTTTGAAGCCAATGCAGGGTAATTTTCTTGCTGAAATCTATCACCCTGGAATTGTAATACTGGGCTTAGAAAGTTAACTGGCTTTTCATACAGTGTAACCGTAGTACTTCACTAAATAAGCTCCACAATAGCTTTAGGGTTACATTCAGATATGGCATGTGAAATGATAGAAACTCGTAACAGCTTTGGAAGGGAAAAAACCAGTGAGTCCTAAAGTAGATTGGGAGATAATTCAGTTTTCATAATTTTCTGTATGAAATAGATTATAGAAAAATATATCAATTTATTTTTTAAATGCACTAGAGGAATTAACTATTAATAGAAAACTTAATAAATTCTTTTGTAAAGCATTTGCTCTTTCCCCTAATCTTTGGTCTCTCTAGTTGTATTCTCAGTATTCCTGAAGTAAGGCCTGCCTGTATTTTATTGTATGTTTAGCAGTGAGCTTCTAGCAGTCACAGGTCAGTTTACTGGAAAAATTAATTTTGCTTCTTTGCTGACCCCTGCTGGGAAAAACCGCATTGCCCTTTCTTGGAATGTCATGTATGTGGAATTAGATGCATTATGTAGCAATATATTTAAATAACTTGTATTTCTTCAGTAATTCCAGTACTGTTTAGTATGGAATAATGCCAATGAATTTGGCATTTGGTATTTGAAAAGCACAGTGCTTATATAAGTACATTTGTGTGTAAAATTTGAAAATGTAAGCAAAGGTATCATTAACTTTTTATTTTTTTAATTTGTTGTTCAGTCACTGAGTCATGTCTGACTCTGTGACCTTTTGGACTTTTGTCCATGGGGTTTTCTCGGCAAAGATACTGGAATGGTTTGCCATTTCCTTCTCCAGTGTGCCCCCATTTTATAGATGAGGAATTGAGGCAAATGGGGTTTAGGTGACTTGCCCAAGGTCACACAGCTAATACATGTCAGAAGCCAGATTTGAATGCAAATCTTCCTGACTCCAAGTCTGGTGCTCTACCCACTGAACCACAGGGCTGCTGCATTTTTTTTTCTTTATTAGCATCATGGAATGAATTGTTTTAGGACAAAGAATAGTTTTTCCAATGTCAGTGACTTGAAACATGCGTAACTGCTCTTTAAAATCATCTCAGATCCTAGCCAACTCATACCAAAGAAAGAAACCAGGGGTTCTGTTTTAGGTATACTTGTTTTTAAAAGGTTCAGACTATGACTGTATTTAGGAGTTTTCTTTTTGCCTGATCCCAGACCTGAAAAACTTGTCCTCTCATTTTCAGGATTTTTACCTTGTACAGTAAATCTTTGCCACTTGATCTGGCATGTCGAATATGGGATGTGTTCTGCCGTGATGGTGAAGAGTTTCTTTTCCGTACTGCCCTGGGAATACTCAAACTGTTTGAAGATATTTTGACCAAAATGGATTTTATTCACATAGCCCAGTTCCTTACCAAGTTACCAGAAGATTTGCCTTCAGAAGAGTTCTTTACATCTATTGCTGCAATTCAGATGCAAAGTAGAAACAAAAAGTGGGCTCAGGTAAATAACTCTCTACTATTTTAAAAGTTTCCCTTTAAATATATGACTTCACTAGGCAAAAAATAGAATAATGATTTCAATTTTTATTGTATCTTAAAGTTCATGTATCTCTGTCCTCACAACAACTTTGTGAGGCAGAGTTAAGTATTATTATCATTTTGCAGATGAATAAACTGAAGGGAAGTGATTTTTGCTGTGATTACATAGCATGTTGGTAAACATTTATTAAGCACATACTATGTGCCAGACTGTGTGCTAAGTGTCAGAACTGGAAAATAAACTTAGCTCTTTGGACTCTCAGATCTAGATTCTTTGCACTTTATGCATGCTGTATGATAGAGCAATGTAATTCAATTAATAAGTGAGTTTGAAATCTGTTTTATTTGAAATCTTGGGAGAGAAAATAGTAAAGCTTGTAAGCATACTATCTTTACATGAGGAGTTAGGAAACCTTGGCCGTACTCCTTTGGAACTTTGCTCTGCAGTCTTTGACAAGATGCTTAACCTCTATGGGCTTCCATTCCCATGTTAATTCATTTGCTCCTCACCACAATCTTTTGAAATCGATAGTTTCTGTATTATCCCGATTTGACACATGAAGGAATTAGGTGCATGCAATATAAATTGGTTTTCCCAAGGCCAGATGGCTAAAAAGTAGCAGTGCTGGGCCTGGGCAAGTGAGTGTGGGGCTCCAAGTTCATTTTTCGTTCAATAGCAATTTCTACTATGATCCTATTATTCTATTGAATGTTTACCTTTTAAAGAAAAGTGCAGGTTAAATGTACCCATTTGGTATTTAAAACCTGTGACTTGCTTCCCATCTCTAAAAAGGGAAAAAACCTCTGCCCCACCTTTCTTGAAGAGTAGTTGTTAAGGATAAACAAAAGATAATGGTTGTGAAAGTATTTTTCAAAGCACGAAACATTAGACGTGTCAGGAAATTATTAACAAATCCACCCCTTTCTTACAGTGTAGGGCACATCCTAGGCACCTCAATATATGTATTTATTTATTGAATGAATCTTGAATTCTTGGGGTTGTTTGCCCCAGAAATGATAATGATAATCTGCGTTAGTGTTTTAAGATGATTTTCCCAATTTCTTCTGCATAACTGTTTGGCCTGGGAGTTGAATGAAGAGAATAGGTTGTGGACTGTTATGGACAATTGGGAATTGAATGCATCATTTTCAATCAGTCAGTCAGCATTTAAATGCCTACATGTGCCAGGTACTGTGCTAAGTGCTGGGATTACAAAAAGAGACAAAAGATGGATCTTACAATCTAACGTTAGTGTCAGTCTATTGCTAATGTTGATTCTGTTTGAACATTAATACTGATGCCAATTCTAACCCCTCCTTTTCTTTGAGACCCTTTATTTTGGTGTTATGGGTGATTTGGGATAGTGTAAAACAAGAAGTGGCCTGAGCCAGCTGTTTGGTGCTGGACTCCAAGATCTTTGCCATATTAGTCTGAGGCTCTTGGAAATACCACTACCAAGTCCATTTTTGAAATGATATAGAAATAGATCTTAGTAGTTTTTTGTTCCTGTTCATAAAGTCATGATGTTTGCCACCATCACCAGTAATGGTGACATACCTTCTCTACTACGTGTGTTTCCTGGTAAATTTTTTGAAAAGTAAATCCAAATATACACAAAGTTTAGCTCTTTTATACGTGACCCTTAGCACTCAGATTAGGTTATATAAATATTGTGTATACCCTTAATAGGCCCTCTTTGGTAGAGGCTATGTGTGTGTGTCTGTGTGGGGGGGAGTTAGGAAGGCTGTATGGGGTGTAAGAAGCATTGGATGTGGAGGAAGAAGAGCGAGGTTCTCTCAGTTCTGTCATTTACTGTGTGACCTTAGTCAAGGTATATTACTTCTCTATAGCTTAGTTTCCTCATCTGTAAAATAGAAATTGTACTTCCACCACCTATTTCTCAGGGTCATTTCGAAGCAAGTGTAAACTGTAAAGCGCCATACAAGTGTGAGTTGTATCTATTAGTATCAGTGATGTTTGCATCATTTTTTAATTGTTTCTTTAATTCAAAGTAGTTTGAATTGGGAAATCCTAAAAGGTGTTAGTGCTTATGATAGTGCTAGATTTCTTTTTGATAATATGGTCATAAAAACTAAATACTGGCAGAATCAAGATGGTGAAGCAGAACAAGCATTTTTGTCTACCTGGTCTAGCACATTTTTTTTTTTTTTAATGCGCCAGAGTTCTGATAAAGAAAGCCAAGAAAAAAGTCACAATGAGTCATTTTTGCAGCCCTGGTTACTTAGACAGAGAGGTCTCCCAACATTGGGGTTGGCCAGGAGTTTGCAGTGGCAGCTGAAGTGGGAGCATTCCAGCACCCAAGGAAGTTAAGACAGAGCACCAGGGAGGAGAGTGCCAGAGAAGAAAGAGATCCCAGGGGATCTCTGAACCAGCGTTGGATGCAGGAATGGTTGCCATCCGGCAGCTGTGTCTCACATGAGCCAATTCTGGGTCACAGATCCAGGGTGGAGAAAAGTGCTTGTGATAAGGGCCCTAGCTGAGTACTGAACACAGAACAAGTTCTAGAAACATGGCTGTGTGGCAGTCAGTCTAGGAGCAGCGCAACGAGTCAGTTCTAGCCTTTCGCCCAACACATAAGCCTGAAGTGGAATAACCAGGGCAGGAGGGTCCCAGACCAAAGGTGAGCCAGCACTTCAGTTGTTTTGAACCTGCAGATCCTTCCAGTGGCTGATGGGGTTTAGCAGCAATTTATTGAAACTCAGCCGTGCACAAGCCAACAAACCTAACCTTGAGTCAAAAACTTGCACAGCTCAGATCAAAGGACAAGGAACAGACCTGTCTTTGATTCGTGCCACTTTGGAAGCAGTGAAAACTTGTAGGGTCCCTTCTGAAGTTATGAAAGCAGTTGAAAGACATAGAAGAACAGAAGCTCAGACTGGATATCTCTCTCCCTCCCTTTGCCCTGCCCTAGAAGTGAGCAGAGCCTAACACTAACATACATAGTTAAGAAGTAAACCAGAAGAATGAACGATGAAAAAAAAAGAAAGAAGGAAAACAAAAAACAAAGAACTTGAGCCACTATGGTGATAGGGAAGCTCAGAACACAGAAGGATGTCAGTGACTTGAAAACATCTACACATAAAGCCTCAAAGAAAAATGCAGATTAGACACAAGCCCAGGGGAATACATAAAGTTAAACTATTTATAGTTTTATATGGGAAGATGAAACAAGTAACCCCTCAAACCTTTATCATTACCAGGGCTCTTAGAAAAAGGGTAATTAACCAGAGGGCCTGGGTTTGATTATGTTTGGATGATCTCCAAAGAATAATGGAAGAGTGGGAAGAGGAATGCGTTGGGAGAGACGAGGAGGAGAGGATGGATGTGGAAAATTATTTTACGTAAATTGAGTGCACGACGAAGAGTTTATACAAGGAAGAAAGGCAATGAAAGGAGTGGGCTACACTTGAACCTCTTTTTTGCCTGAACAGGTTCAAGGAGGGAAGAATACGCATATCGACACAATTGGGGAGAGAAATTCATTTTACCCAACCAGAAAGTAGGAGGGAAAGGGGTTAACAGAAAAGGGTTAGGGGAAGAAGAAAAAGGGTAGATGAGGGAAGGCAGTGGTCAGAAGTAAAACAAACTGTTAAAGAAGGGACAGAGTGAAAAAGAGGATAAGTATGTTGGATTAGGATGGAGGCAAGTACACAGTTTGCTATCATAACTCAGAATGTGAAAGGAGGTGGATAGTAGAATGGATTAGAGACTGACCATAATCCAAGAGTGTGCCCTTTACAGGAAACACTCCTGAAACAGAAAGATACCCATGGAGCTAAAATAAGGAGTGTGGAGCAGAACCTTACTGTTCTTAAGTGAAGTCAACTCTCAGACAAAGCAAAAGTAAAAATAGACCTAATTTAAACTGATAAACAAGGAAACTACATTTTACTAGAAGGTGCCATAGACAGTGAATTAGTATCAGTACTGAACATATATACATCAACTAACATAGTATCTAAATGAGTTACAGGAGGAAATAGTAAAACTGTAATAGTGGAAGAACTGAACTTATCCCTCTCAGGCCTAGATCAGTCTAATCATAAAATAAATAAGAAGTTGAGGGGAATGAATGGAAATTTTAGAAAAGTTAGATATGCTAGACTTTTGGAGACTTATTGACTTATTATGGACTTATTGAATGGGAATAGAAAGAGGTATACCTGTTTCTCAACTGTGCATGGTACTTTCACAGAAATTGACCATGTATTAGGCATAAAAGCCTCACAAACAAATGCAGAAAAGCAGAAAAATTAAATGCACTTTTCTGACCATATTATAATAGAAGTTACATTTAATAAAGGCCTTTGAAGCATAGATTAAAAATTAATTGGAAACTAAATAAAACCAGTGCAGGCAAAACTAGAAGAAAAGCAGCAAAGTGAGAGAACATTTGCAAGTTTCTCTGATAAAGATCTCATTTCTAAACAATATGTAGAATGGAGTCCAATATACAAGAATCAGAGCCATCCCTCAAATGGTAAAAGGATATGAATTAACATTTTTCAGAGGAAGAAATCAAAACTATCAATATTCAGTCATTTTTCAGTCATGTCTCAACTCTTCATGACCTTATTTGGGGTTTTCTTGGTTGAGATATTAGAGTGGTTTGCCATTTCCTTCTCTAGTTCATTTTACGAATGAGAAAACAGGCAAACAAGGTTAAGTGACTTGCCCAGGGTCACATAGCTAGTCAGTGTCTGAGGCCAGATTTGAACTCAGGAAGATGAGTTTTCCTGATACCAGTCCAGCACTCTATCCACTGCTCCACCTATTTAAAAAAACAGTCTAAATCATTCATAATGAGAAAAATGCATATTAAAACAACTCTGACATACCCTATCACACCCCTCAGATTGGCTAAAATGACAAAAACAGAAGATGACAAATTATGGAAGGGCTGTGGGAAAATAGGTACTTCAGTTCACTATTGGTGGATTTGGAAATTAGTCCAGCCATTCTGGAGAGCATTTGGAACCATGCCCATAAAAGTATTAAAATGTGTATACCCTTTGATGCAGACAATACCACTATACCCCAGAGAGATCAAAGACAAAGGAAAAAAGACTCGAATGTAAAATACTTAGAGCATCTCTTTTTGTGGTGGCAAAGAATTGGAAACTGGGGGGATGCCCATCAACTGGGGAATAGTTATGATTGGGAATATTATTGTCATAAGAAGTGATGAAGGGATCGTTTCAGTAAAACATGGAAAGACTTACATGAACTGAGACAAAGTGAAGTGAGAACCAGGAGAACAATTTATATAGAACCAGCAGTATTGTAAAGATAATCAACTTTTAGGAACTTAGGAATTCTGGTCAGCACAACGACTAATCACAGTTCCAAAGAACTCATGATGAAATATGCCATTTAACTCCAGGTAGAGAGCTGATAGATTAAGAATGCAGACTGAAACATATTTTCTTTTTTTCTTTTTGGACATGGCTAATGTAGAAATTTGTTTTTCATTACTCTGATATTTGTAATGGGTTTTGTATGGCTTGTTTGTTTTTTCCTCTTATTAATATAAAAATCATGTTACTTTGGGACAAGAGGTTGAAATTATTTGCTAAAATGAATTCTAAAGATTATATATGGATTTCATTGATATATATCATCCTAATTCAGGGACAGATACTATACTCACCTCAGCTATTAGCAGAAAATTGTTACAGAGTTGTAGATACCATATGTTCTTATAGGCTTTATTTATTTGGGTCTGATGAGGTAATTTGCATAAAACCATTTGGCAATTATAAAGCTCTCTATACCTGTCAGCCATCAGTACCATTATTTCTCAGCATCTTTCAGGTTAAAACTTGAGAAGTTTTTGAGGTGGCAAGTTTTCTTACTTGAATTGTTTAATTGTTCTGGGTCCTGTAGCAAGCCCTGTAAAATCCACTGTGAAACTGTAACCCCTTTTGTAACCGCCTTGACTGTCATGTCTTTCGTGTAACTGCTTGTAGGTATATGCATATGCTAGGCAGCCTTTGGTTAATTGTCTCCCATCTGATTTCTAGGTACTGCTTGCATTGCAGAAAGACAACCGGGACATGGAAAGGGGAAGCCCTTCCCTCAGACACTGACACTTCAGATGTATCCAGGTGGCAAATGTCTTGCTTTCAAATGAATACAGGCATCCGAGAAACATCAAGTTTATTATTTTCAGGTTTTGTTTATAGTACTGGAGTTGGCCTTAAAAACTCATTCCCACACATATCTTTTCAAGAGTAAACCAAGGCTTAGCCTTAAGAAGCTCAGTGGCATGATGGCCCAGTGTGATTGTACACAGCCCTCACACTCTGTGCACAATTTTGAATAAGGGCAATGACTAAGTTTTTCCTTTCATTTTCCATACAAGTTAATTAAATCTTAGCAAGTCAATATGAAATGCTGGAAAGTACTTCATACACTCTTGTTGTAGCCAAAATGCTTAAGAAATGTGATTTTGAAGATCTCTTAATCTGTGACACCAGTTCATGTTTGCATATTTTCATTAAGGAAGGTATTAATCTCATTAGCTGTTTTTTTTTTCCAAAACTCTGGGTCATGTTTTTAAAACACATTTACCAAAGATAACATTCAGTGATAATGGGATTGTGTATTGATACAACCAAAAGATCTACACATTATTGGGCAAGAGACCTGTTGCTTGTTTTAAAGTTTTACCAAGTTGCCTTTATAAAGTTTCTTAGCATATGTGTTTGTTTGAAGTGACACATTTAATATCCAAAGAGTACCAAGTTCTCCCAGATGAGGAGAACTGTTCCCCTGCTCTATTGGCAATCATACCAAGAGGAAATAAAAACTTGGTAGACAGAAGAACATAAACAGCCTTTATTTGTTGAAAGAAACATAAGAAACACAACCATATGAGATATCTGTACAATATTCATACAATATCTGTATGAATGCAAGCTATGTGACAGACACACTCAGAAACAAACAAAAAGAAAACCCCACAACAGTGGGTCATGCATGAGGGAAAGGCCACTTCTTTCCCTGACTTAATCAGCTGAATGTCAGAATAAATCATAAGTGCCCATGATTACCTCAATGTATGGCGTCATGCGCTTTAGAAATTGTCATCATCACAGAAGAATGAATCAATGTATATCTAATAGCTCTGAACTAGGATATAAGAATCCTTTATGTCTGTGGTTACCTTCAGACAGTTTTCCTAGTAATGTAATTAAGAACTTCAGTTATTCCACTTGTATAAAACAGGATTTTTTTTTTTTGGACAAAAGTTTTATAAATGGGTGATAATCCCTTTGTGAATCCATGACTTTCCCCCTCTCTCCCACACAATGCCCAGTGATCCATCAACTTCTTGGTTTCTTAGAGTGCTGTTTTGACCAGTTCAGAGCATATTGTGGTCGCTTGACCTTCTCGTAAGTGCTTGAGTATTATCATACCACACAAGAAAAAGGAAGTTTACTCTTATTTACACTTCTCACTCCCAATTTCATATTTCTCTTAAGTAGATTGTTGCTGTTGGTGGGTGATCTCTTTGAGTATATCAGAAGTCTTAGGCCTATCCAAACCTGACTATGGGGTTATTTCCATAGTTTTCCCAAATCTGCTGCTTCTTTTTTTTGATCAGCCTAGATGCAATAGACAACTAAAAGGTCAATAGATCTTCAGGTGAAGGTATCTGCTTCTGAAGTCATAGTATGCCTAACATCGAATACTTGCACTATGTGTGGTTTGTTACCTTTTTGGAATGAACTTTTTTAGATATGTGTTCAGCTATAAAATGCTGACTCTTTCCTCCAGTGAGATTTGTAATGTGCTGTTGATGTCACTTTTTGCCTCAGCCTTTAAAAAGATGACTTGCCTATTTTTAATTTTAATTTTTTTGAGAAGGCATTCTTTTTCCACTGGATGCCCTACCAACCTTTCTAGCCCCTAACCCCTGCAGATGCCCATTTCCTAAAATCAAGATGTTGAATGTAACACAGACTGAAAGTGGCATGGTTGTGACCAAGGGCCTTGCCACAGCACTTGTGCACTGTTAATTACCCACAGGTGTAATTATTTTTGTTCAATGACTTAGGATTTCTGATCTCTGAGGATGTATATATTTTCTATCTTTTCTTGGTGTACATAAATATTTGTTAAGTAATGAAGAAAAGTGATGCAATAATGAGCTTTGGACAGTTGGTGAAATTTTTCACCTGTCTAAAAATTCAGCTGTTTAACTTTTTTCATTAGACTAATTTGGAAAAAATACTCCTTTGGATAGAATTATTGATGCATGTGAAATTGGCTTAGGAGTCTTTGACACCCTGTGATTGGACCCAGTCTCAAGTTCTGAAGAATAGTTTTCATAACCAATTCAGGGATCACCTAAGATTTTGCCAACTTAATTTTTACTGTTCAAGTGTTGGGAGGTTTAAACTTGTAAGGCAGATGGACTTGCCCTCTTTTCAGTAGATGTTCCCATCCAAAGGAACCAGGCTTTTCCTTAAGAATAACTGGAAAACAAATATTGAAATGCTGCAACATTTCAGAAGTCTGCATTTTTCACTTTATGTGCTACTCAATTCCAGAATCTAAGACGTCACATGTTTGGGATTTTGTGCAACCTGCACTTTATAGTAGAGAACAAACTTGGCATCTTCAATCACTAGTGAGAATGTCTTACTTAGTTTTAAAAGAAAGTTCATTTTAAAGGTACTTTATAACTGCTTATATTTTTCAATGTCTTAAATAATTCAAATTGCTTATAGATAACTCTTGATACACTTACTACATACCATGTTTTGATTGCTTGTACAGTTCTCCATTTTTGTTTAGGTGAGTGTATCAAACTTTTTGGACTGTAAATACGTGGTTTTATTAAATAAAAGTCATGTAAAATTGCTTTATGTCCATTGTTCGTATACTTTAGCTGAAAGATTACATTCTTATCTTCTAGATTAGAAATAACTTACTGTATTTTGTCTGAATTTTTAATAGGTTTTATTACAAAGGTAGTTAAGGACTTTCTTTTCAAGGGTACAGGCAAATATTTCCCAGTATTTGGAGAAAACTAAACTGATTTTAAGGGGATATCTGTATTGCTACATTAGTTTGAGACCCCTCCCCCCTTAAAATGAGATCTCTCTGAAAGGAAGGAAAATATAACTATATGCCATACGCATATATGCTATATGCTATAGAAAGAACATATGCAATAAGGTTTTATAGAAAACATGAGATTTAGAGTTAAAATGGAGTATATATTGATTCTAATATGGACATTTCACAAGTATTTTGCACCATTCCCAACTCCCAAAAGGAGGAGAGCCCTACTAAATCTACTCATCTAAAGGGCCTATATTATTTATATTTATGTATTGTGTATATATATATATATACACACACACACACACACACACACACACATATATATATATATATATATATATATATATATACACATATCTTTAAAAGCCAGTTCTGCTCTTTTCTTATCTGTGTAACTGTGGGGAAATTGTTGAACTTCTCTGGGCTCATTTTCTACATTCTGCAAATGAAGGGTTGAACTAAATGCTAAAGTCTTTTCCAACTGTCATATGATCATTTATCACTCACTTGTTCCAGGACAGATTTACTTTCCTTCCTCTAATATTAGGGCCCCTATCACTATGGAACTCAGGAGTATGAATTTCCAGGAATCTCTCTCTGCTGATTGGGGGAGCTTGGCATTTAACATAAATGCTATTCAGAGACCTGATCCCTTGGAAGTTTTCTAAGTGGGAGGGACCCTGCTTTCTCACTTTGGACCATGTTTAGATAGGAAGAGGTAATATTTATACAAGTTTAGTTCCCATGACAGTCTGTGGAAAACTGATGCACAAAAGGTTCAAACTTAATGACTAGATACAAAACTGTCTTTAGAGATGTTACTGTACCTAAAAGGTGTGCTCCACTAATTTTTTGTTCCTTAAAATCTTGGAAAATTAGAACTTGACAAAACCTCAGAACATCTACTCTAGACTCTCTTTTTACATATTTTAAATTATCTTTTTTCCCTTTTATTTCTAAATATATCCCCCCACCCACCTCTACTCAGCCAGCCATCCCATGTAGCAAATTAAAAAAGGAAAAAAATAGCTAAAGAAGGATAACACATCGACCCAGTTATAGTATGTGTAGTATTCCACACTTGTAGTCTGTCTTCCACTTCTTACCATAAAGTTTCCTTTTTTTCCCCATTTATAGTGTTGCTGTCATGTGCTGTGCCCCTGATTTTGTGGATTTCAGTACCATGCCTCATCTGTAGTCTTACCCTGAAACATTCATCCCTCTCTCTACAGCCTTCTTACCCCGGAACATCCCTCTGCTGAGCCAGTTCCCTTTCTCCTAGTGAGTTCTCTCTGGGGCCTCCCTTTTTGGGAGAGGCTCAGGCTAGCCTTCTCTTCATTTGTCTCCCTAATTTTCCAGACTTTAACACCATGCCCCTGCACCAGGGACTGTCACCCTCTCTCTTCCACTGCCTTAGAAACAGACCTTTCATCATAACATCTATGTGTCAATATATTACTGAATGGAATTTAAATGTTAAAATATTCAAACCAAGGTGAGGGTAAATGAACTTTAATAAATCTGGACAGAGAAATCACACACCAGCAGCACTTGTGACTGTTGGACAAGCTCAGTAAATCAAATTACTAAAGACAATTGAGACATTCCATTTTTGCCTCTTAATATCTAATGCATTAGTGTTTTTTGTTTTATTTTCAATTGAAGTTAGTGTTTTATATTTTCATACCTCTTGTCTGGACTCTGGGTTCACTCATGCCCTTGAGCAGTGCTACCTAAACCCCACTTACAGGCTAATAATAATGTATAGGGTATTTTTTACTTCCAATTCTGTATCATAACAGTACATACACTGTAGAGTTTTGTCACAGAATTTCATAACAACAACCTTACATTCATTTATAAATCTTAAAAATTTCCCTCTTGCGTGAGCAACATTAATTCTCTACATAATATCCTGGTCAAGATATCTAAACACCTTAAAAATCTAGGCTTTGGCACATAGCCAGGTTCATCAGATACCTCTGTTACCTTAACTACCGGTTCTTTTACCCTTCAACAGTCTCTACTTGTTAACGGGGGTGGGGGGAAAATGTGTGGATTAAAATAGTTTATTATTGCCTATATGTATACAATTCTTTACTATTAGGAGTTTTCACATTTATTACTTTACCTGACATTAAGCCCTAGAGAATCCTGCCCCTGATACTTTATACCTGTGACTTTTGGTAAGTCACAAACTCCCTGGACCTCAGTTTCCTCATTCATTAAATGCAGTGAACATCTATGATCTTTCTGACTTTTTACTGGCTGGCCCCCATGCCTAAAATGCTTTCCTGACTTGTCCATCTCCTGGGCTCCTTCAAATCCCACCTTCTTCAAGAGGCAACCCCCCCCCCCCCACTTCCCCACCCCCTGCTTTCCTTCTGAGCTTACCTCCAGTTTATCTGGTATATATTTTTTCTGTACACACTTGTATATTCTCTCCCATCAGAATGTCAGCTTCTTGAGGGAAAGAACTGCTTTTACTCTTTGTATTCCTAGCACTTAGCACACAGTGCCTGGTGGACAGTAAGAGTTCAATAAGTTAACTGACTGAGGTCAAAGAGTTTGATCCCCATTTTGTAGATGTCAGTCAGAGGAACTCAAGGAGATGAGTTAGGGTTGAATTTAGACCTGGCCCAATGCTCTATCTACTACATTGTCCTTCCTGATAGCTAAGTACAACTGTTAATTAAAAATCAACTTAAAACGCATGTCCTCATACTTTTGCATTTTCTCCATAAATGGACAGCCTCATTACCATGTACCACCTGCTGCAGAGGAGGTCACTCATAGTATTCTGCACTGTGTGCCAATCCACTTGCTTGAATGTATCTTGATACCTTGAGGCACAAAGAAAAACATTTGCAAATGAATGGCTTCCATGAAAGGCTTTCACTTTTCAGGTCCAGGTGAAGCTGGAAAGAAGAAAATGGGACTATGGGTGGGAAGCAATGGAAAGTAAGCTACCAGTGAAATGAACTATTGAGCTTTGTATTAATAAAATGAGGACGGTGCATCAACGGCATGATTACAAAATATTTTTAAGGCATGGATGGAAAGTCATTAGATGTTTCAGTTCATCTTTATTACCTCCAAATAGAACATAAGAAAGTTATAACACCAAGAGGGTGCTTCTGATATTATAAAAAGGAGTGTTCAAAAAAAATTGCAAGACCAAAAAAGTCTGATTTTTGAAGTAGAATTTTCCAAACCTCTATTTTGATATAATCCATGACATGGTCACGAGTGGGGAACCCATCCCATGACATCTCCAGTTCCCCCAGAGAAGGTCTAAGACCTAAATTCAATCTCATTGATTCTAGATTGCTTATAACATGCATCTGGTAATGTAATATAGAGAATGGGTGCAGAAGGTTTTACTTAAAGCAGAATATATTTATCCATTAAACTATGCCTCTTCTTGCTCATCTTTTCTATTGTAAATAACCTCCTTGATCGAATTGCTTGACAGACCAGTAACTTTTTTTTAGAGAATGCAAGAGAAAAGGAGCCCTAATTTAAGGCTTAGACTAATGCCAGTATTATTTTGAGAAGTAGTCCTGGCCAAGAAGAAAAAGTACATCTGAGAAAAATAAACTAATTTTTCTGCTAATTATTTCCATTTTTTTTGTCTGTAAATTACATTTTATAGACAAGTTAAGTGAATGGCAGATCTAAAATATTTATGAATATTTAAGAGGCATTTTAATGGGCTTAGTTGAGTGACTTGAAAATTTTAGAAAAAATTTAATAATTCACTTTATGCATGGAAGTAAAGTTAGTTTTCTCTATTCTTCTACCCCCTCCCTTGCCTTTTTTCACAGGTGAGGCTTCTGGTCCTCTCTGTGTACTTCATCAAAGTGAAATGAAAATTCTGTAGTGGCTGATGATTTGCAGTGGTGGAATGGTTCAGAACTAAAAGGGTGCTTTGTCCTTTATTTCTACACTTAGCCAAGAGATAATTTTTAGTCAACCACAGTACTTGGCTTCTTTGACTCTGTTTTAAATTTATAAGATGTTCAACCCATTTAAAATAAGTTGTCTCAGCTCAGTGTCATGCTTACTAATCTATTGTAAGCTACATATTTCAATAAATATAGGTGGTTTTTTTTCCCATAACTACCACAGGCATGTTAAAGAATGGCACCCTATTGAAAAATAAGTCCACTAAAGGTTAAGTTCCTTTTGAAAACTGAAAAGGTTTTGCTGAAGATCTGTATCAGTTGTTTCTGATATTCAGGATGGTAGGAATGCTTTGGATTCCTTTATTTTCTGTTTGAGTCCTTTGCAAGAGAGTGTCAGCCCAGCATGCTGGCGCTTAAGTGTTTCTAGCCTCTGGCTGAGCAACTCGGTTTGGTCCACTTTTTGCTCCAGGTCCCGAAGGAGCATCTCTTTGCCCAGCAGTCCACACTTCTGATGTAACTTGACATTATCAACTCGCAGGCTGTCTCTGGCCTTCTTAGCCTTGGTCAAGATGTCCCTCTTCTGGGCCACCTGGGCATCAATATCCATAAGCTCTGACTTGAGGCGCAAATTCCCCAATTCCACAAACTGCAATTTCTCCTTCACGTGGGTGATTATTTGGACGTTGCTGGTGACTTTGTAGTGTAGTTTCAAGAGCTCCTCGTTGCGCTCCTCCACCTTCTCGTTGAAGGTCTGATTCTCGATCTTGAGCTGCTCGAAGTCGATGAGGTGAAGCCCCTCCGTCATCTCCTCCTGCGCCTTCATCCTGGCCTCCAGCAGCATCAGGGACTGCTTCAGCTGCACGTTCTCCAGGCGCGCGGCGCTCATCTCCTTCTCCTTGCGGTCCTCGATGGCCTGGATCTGCTCCACCTCGCGCAGGGCGGCAGGCTTCCCGCCCGGCAGGCAGCTGCCCATGGCCTGCAGCATCACTTGCCTCTTGAGGGCCTGGAAGGCCTTCCACTCCTTCTCCACCTGGGCCACCTTCTCCTGGCAGTGCTGCCGCAGCTGCTCGAGCTCGTGCTGGTACCACTCCACGTCCTCGACGTGCTGCTTCTTGAGCTCCCCCAGCGAGCCCAGGTGGCGCTGGTAGGCCTGCTCCTTCTCGGGGGTGTCCTGCTCCACGGGGGTGGTCTCCGTCACCTCCACGCTGGGCTCGGCGCTCTTCTTCTTGCGCAGGGCCTGGGAGATCTTGTGCTGCAGGTGGATGTTGTACTGGTGGATCCGGTTGCGCTCCGACAGCAGCCCGTGATACTGCTCCATGAGCTCGCTGCGCAGCTGCTGCTCCTGCAGCTTCAGCTCCTCATCGGAGGCCTCCTCGGCCTCCTCCTCCTGCTCGTAGGCGTCCTCGTCCTTGTCGTAGGAGACCAAGAACTCGTCGCTCTCCGTCATGTTCTCGCCCACGGTCCACCTCGCCTCGTCTCTCTCAAGCCAGTCGTCGTGGAGGCCTTCCACCGACTCTGGGACCCCTCCCGCGCCGGTTTCCCCGGCCTCGGCCTCGGAGAAGGCCGGTGGCATCTCCTCCGCCGCCGCCTTTCCTTCATCCTCGTCGGCCTCGCCCTCATTCTCGTCGGCCTTGCCCTCATCTTCGTCGGCCTCGCCCTCATCTTCGTCGGCCTCGTCCTCATCCTCCTCGGCTTCCTCCGCCTCCTCCATGCTTGCTGGTTCAATCTCCGCGGCCTCGCTGCGCTCTCCGCCCTCCGACGGCTCGGCTTTCGAAGCCATTTCCTCCGGCCTCCCGCCCTCCGGGTTCCCGGCCTCGGAGGCATCGGGCACCTCCACGCTCTTTTGCTCCGCAGTTTCCAAAGGAGCCTGGGCCTTTATGGGCGTCTCCTCGGTCAGTTCCATTCCTTCCCTCTACATCCGCACCCCTCTTTCTCACAACCAAACTCAGGGCAGGGGAAATGAGTGAGGGGGAATTGGCTTCTCCTTTTCCGTTTGGTTTCCCGGGGCAACCGGAGGCGCTAGTAGCAGCGACGCAGGCGATTGGCTCTTCTCCTCCTTCGCCCGCCAATGGGAGGTCACTAAGGCGCGGGAGAGTGAGGGAGGGCCGACTGGGAGAGGGCGGGGACAGCGGGGCGGGGCGGGGCGTGACAAAAGAAGCGTCGTCGCCTCACGTCCCACACCTCCCTCCTCCCTCGCTCGGGCATTGGGAGCGACCAGGAGAAGGACGCAGGCGCAGGGAAGAAAAAAGTCGGGAAAGCGGCGGGGGGAGGAGGGAAAAGGGAATGCGCAGACGCAGATGCCAGAACTGTCTCTCCTCTATAAGGGTCGGGGGCGGTAGGAGGTTATTAAAGGGTTTCACGCTTGCGCCGAGCTCTGATTGATGCTAAGCGCCTGCGCGATGCGGAGGAGGGAAGACGGCGGCCTGACGGGGTCTGATGGCGCCTGCGTACTGAGGCGAGACATTCGGCTGGCTGGCTCCGGCGGCTCTTGGGCCTTGGCTGTAGCAGCAGCGGTGGCGGCTCCGGCAGCCGCGGCGGGCGGCGGCGGCGGCGGCGTTTGTTCATCGTACCCGCCCTCGTCCGCCGGGGGAAGTGGCGGCGTTTCGGTCGGCGGCGTCGGCGGGACCGTCGCGGGCGAGCGGGGGAAGATGGCGGAGCTGGGGAAGAAGTACTGTGTGTACTGTCTGGCCGAGGTGAGCCCGCTGCGCTTCCGCTGCACCGAGTGCCAGGACATCGAGCTGTGCCCAGAGTGCTTCTCGGCCGGCGCCGAGATCGGCCACCACCGGCGCTGGCACGGCTATCAGCTGGTGGACGGCGGCCGCTTCACGCTGTGGGGGCCCGAGGCCGAAGGCGGCTGGACCAGCCGGGAGGAGCAGCTGCTGCTCGATGCCATCGAGCAGTTCGGCTTCGGCAACTGGGTGAGCGCCGCGGCCCGGGGGCAGGGACCCAGCTTTCCTCCGCTCCCCGGCACCCTATCACCTTTCCCGGCAGCTTGTCACCTCCCCCACCGCACCTTGTCATCCGTCCTCACCGCACCTTGTCATCGCCCCCTCCACAGCACCCTGTCATCCCCCCTCACCGCACCTTGTCATCGCCCCCTCCGCAGCACCCTGTCATCTCTCCTCCCCAGCACCCTGTCATTCCCCCTCCCCCGCCCCCTGCCCTCCCCCCCCTCCCCACCACCTTTTCATTCCCACATCCCCACCACCTTCTCATCCACTCTGCATCCCTCCCCGGCACCTTGTCACCCTCCTGCATCGCTGTTCCTCCTTAGCATTTTGTCATTCCACCATCCCTCTTAAGCACCTTCTCATCCTCCTCTGCATCCCTTCCTTTCCCCAACACCTTGTCACCCCTCCCCCCATCCTTCCTCCTCCCCAGCACCTTGTCGACCACCGCCCCCCCACATCCCTCCCTCTCCTCAACACCTTCTCATCTCTTCTCCCCCCCAGGACGTTCTCATCCTCCTTCTCCTTCCCAGTACCTTCACACCACACCTCCTGCATCTTGTCATCCCTCCCCCACATCTGCACCTTGTCTCCATCCCCTTTTGTATCCCTCCCCTCCCCAGGACCTTCTCATTCTCGTCTTCCTCCCTAGCACCTTGTCATCCTTCTTTCTCTCCAGTACCTTCTCATCCCCATCTCTCTCTTCAGGACCTTCTCATCCCTCCCCAGGATCTTCTTCCTTTCCCCAGGACCTTTTCATACCCTCCCCCCTTCCTAGCACCTCATGCCCCTCCCCTAGACCTTCTTATCCCCCTCCCCCTTTCTAGTACCTTCTCAATCCCTCCCCTCCCCAGTACCTTCCCATCCCCTCCCTCTCCCTGGAATCTTCTCGTCCTTCTTCCTTCCCAGGACTTACTATCCTTTCTCCTCCTCATGACCTTGCCATCCTCTCACCTCCCCAGGAAGGTCCCCCCTTCCTATCCCTCCTCCTCCCCAGGACCTTTTCATTCATTCTCCCTAGGACCTTTTACCCCAACTTCTACCTCCTTTTCATCTTCTTGACCTCCGGACCCCAGAGGTCACCTAGTCTACTTGTACCTGAACAAGAATCTCTGACAGAATATCCTGGAACTGAAGCCCCTGTGGGAAGAGCCCTGGTGTTGAAAAACTCACTTCCTCCTGTGGCAGCTCATTTTTACCCAACAGTTTGATTGTGGAGGAGTGTTTTCGTTATATTTAATGAAGATCTTCTCCTATGGCTATGACCCTATTGCTCCTAGTTTTCTTTTTTCCCTCTTTCATGCCACAATCTTTTGTATACTTGAAGATACATATCATTGTATCTTCTCATAGAATTTTTCCCCTTAGATTTAAAAGGGACCTTAGAAATAATTTTCTCTAGTTGAGCCCACTTCTTCTTCTTCTACATGTGGCCTCTAGAAGAGAAATGAGGTGCTTAAGGCCACACAGGTAGTATGTGGCAGAGCCTAAGTTCAAACCCAGATCCCTCTGACTCCAAAATCCAGTGCTTTTTCAGTCCTACCATATTCTTAATTTCTTCCTGAGAGGCAGGAGGGATGGAATGCTGTCAGGGCACTGAGTTGCCGAGGTAGAATATTTATTTGCCTTGATAAGTCCCATTTTCTGCACTTCAACAAAAGGAAACAGTATTCAGCCAGATAATTTAACAGAGTGTATCACTGGTAAATTAACTCTTTCTTGTTTAATGAAGCAAACCATGTTCATAGGAATTGGGGAGGATTTTAGAAGAGAAAAGGGGCTTTGGAGGTCATCTAGTCTAAACTCACCCCCGAAGCAACTGTCTTCTCTCCATCCTTCCTGACAAAGTCAGGAACAGCTTCTTGTACTGTTGAACATCTCCAGGGACAGAGAGCCAGTTATTTCATGGGCACCTTGATCTAGTCAACAGAAAATTTGAACTGAGAGAATCTTATTCATAAAATACTTTGTGTTTCAGTCCTCTGCATTTCAAAATACCACTGATACGTTTTTTTTTCATTTTTGCTTTTTTGGTGAGGCAGTTGGGGTTAAGTGACTTGCCCAGGGTCACACAGCTAGTTCAGTGTCAAGAGTCTGAGGTCGGGTTTGAACTTGGGTCCTCCTGACTCCAAGGCTGGAGCTCTATCAACTGCGCCACCTAGCTGTCCCTGATATCTTTTATCTTTATCTCCAGAACATCACTTTCCATGGAGAGTGGCCTGTGATAGAAACAACAGTAGGATACATTTTTGAATTATAGATTGCAATTGAGAAATGCTTCAACTCACTTGAGTAAATATTTATTAACTGCCTAGCCTTTTGCTAAGTACTAACAATACAAAGGTTGACAAATTCTAGGAGTCTTATAATTTAATTGCATATTCCTTGACTTAAGAAATTATTGACTCAAGAATGGTCCTTTAGCTCTCAACATAAAAACGTTCCTTTAAAGTCATTTATCAGCAGAGAGAAAGTTATAATTAGGGATACTTCAGAAAATCTTGGTTTAATAACAAGTGTCATTCTTTTCAGTTTACATAGAAGTAGGCCCTTAATTGGTAAGGCCTCCTGCAAAAGACCTACTTATTATTCTCAGCAGAATTCCCTCAGCAAGATGAAGGGTTGTGCCAGTTTGTTATTTCTGCTTCTGTAAGTATGAATGATTCAAATCTGATGTGTAGCTCCCTGTGCAAATTCTGTTAGTCATAATGTTAGCCAGGTTTTGGTCATGGGTGGGAGCACATAAGGGGTTAAGTTCAGCTACTGGTATACCCAATGTGACATCACTTGCTGCTGAAATCACGTCAGAGTTTCATAGGAACACTGTTATAAAAGCTGCTGGGGTCAAAGCATCCTGATTATCAGTGACTGTCTGATTTGTATCTAAGGCACAATCTGTTGAATGATACTACGGTCAGTTTGTGCTAGGCTGCAAATGAGCTCTGATTATATACTGTATTATCAGCATTTTTCTGAGACTTTGCTAGTGCAGGCAGCATAATAGAGGTTATGCCTGTAGTGTTGCAGGTTTTCATTAGGCTCTGTCAGACTGCTACTTTGGGCTTCTGCCTCCAGGAATCATTTTGCCCTTTGCCATTCGTGTTTGGCTCCTCTTAGGTTGCATCTATTCAGAAGTTCCTTTTATATTTAGCATGTAAGTTAAAACCTTTTTGATACTTGTGGTGTTCTCCAAAGTTCTTTTTGCCTCAGATTGGGTTACTTCACACAAAGAATAATAGTCCACACACTTTCAACATTACTAAGCACCTACTATGTACCCAGCTCTGTATGTACTAAGCTTTGGTGATATAAAGACAAAATGAAAGAGTCCTTGTCCCAAAGGAGCATGTTTTATAATTGATGCCAGGCTTCATTGTAGCCTTGAATTTGATTAAAAACAGTAACAAAAACCCCGACACTTATTTTCATTATATGCTGCTTACTATTTTTTCTCGTAGCCAGAAGTAAGGTAGTATAAGCCTGGCAGGTGTGGATAAGCTTCAGGCCATATTTTATAGAATCATTATGTGCAATTCACCAAGCACTTGTTGTTTTGTTTTGTGTGTGAGGTTTTTTTTTTGTGTTGTTGTTAAAATCCTACTATGTGCAAGTATTTGGGAAGGTTCAGAGATGAAAAGTTTACCTTTTAAGTTTATGATCCTAATTGGAGAATAGGACATATAGATATGATACAAAGTAGATTGTGATATAGGCAAAGGAATGGTTTAAATGAAGCATTCTGAGAGAAATATAAAGAGGAATAGCTCTTGGAGGTAGGGAGAAGCTCAGTTAAGATGGGAAGTGCAAAATCTATTTCAGGCATTGGAAGGGGATGACTGAAGGAAAGTAACAGCGAGCCGTTCAGGTGGAATGGGAATAGTTCGAGGGTGGAGCTAGGTTGTAGAAGGCCTTGAATGCTGTAAGGATTCAGACTTTATTTGGTAGGCAGTGCAGAGCCATGAAAGGTTTTTGAAATGAGAGATGCAGAAGTGCTATATGAGGAAGATGATTTTGACAGCTTGTGCAATGTGTGGATTGGAGAGGGGATTGATGGGAAACTCACCAGCCTGTGGGAATAGAGGGATGATCTAGCATAGATCATAGAATGTTAGACTTGGGGGAAAAACCCAGAAAACTTTTGAGGCCATCTAGTCCGACCCTTTTGTTTTACATGTGAAGACACTAAGGCTGAGGAAGGGGAAATGATGTATCCTGTAAGGTCCCAAGGGTAGTAAGTAGCAGATCTGTGATTCAAACCCAGGTTCTCTGCCTTTAAAATCCGTGCACTTTCTATCATGCCTTGCTACTTCCAAAGGAGACTTTAAAGAAAGTTTACGACTTTAATTTAGCAACACTCATATGTTGATACCCTCAGAGGAAGGTGTGTGAATGTGTGATGTGAAGAGGAGGCAGGTGCAGCAGCTAGAAGCCTCAGGCCCCTCCCTTTGGGGCCAGAGGCCGCTCAGGAATGAAGAGGGTTTAGCACTCTCATCAGTGCTTGTAAGGTTTTATTACATACTTTCTAGTTCGGGATTTTTGTTCTCCCTCCCACTTCTTTAAAGACTGTTGCCAGTATTATATTCTTCCCTTTCTGTTCAAAAAACATTACAGTGCTTCCAAACATTACTAGACTGACTTTTTCCCACCTCCCACCTCATGTGAAAACTTATCCTTTGTTTTAGATTTTCGTTCTAATCTTGAATCTGCTTCCATTTTTCTTCCCTTTTAGTTTTTAGTTTTGTCTCAGTGTGCCTTGTTTCTTGTTTTCACTCAAGAGTCTTTACTCTTTTTTTCTCATCAGTTCCCATTTCTCCTTTCAAATGCTACCTGAGCTCACATTCTCTTGAAGATTTCATCTTTAGTTTCTGTCCGATTGCCAAATCCCTTTACAGAAAGAAAAAAGAAAGAGGAATTTTCAAAACTTCTTAAATTTAGCATTCCCTCTCTTAGTTTGACTTTATGTGTTAGATTTCACAAGCAATTTGGATCATAAACCCTAGAGAATTGCCTCATCTCTCTTGGCTTTGCACAGTACATATCACTGTAGAGGAAAGAAATGGAATAAAGACATCTAAATCAGAATACCATTATTACAGGTTTAGGAGACCAGAATTGTACAAAAACCATAAGCCAGAGATGTTAGTAGCTTTAATAAAAGCCTTCGGGTTATTCAAAGACTAAGATAATTTCTCATAGAGAGCAGAGAAATAAACATTGTAGCTTATCATTTTGTAAAAGATTGTTTTGAACACGATTGATCTATATAGTTAAATTACATAGCATCCATGGTAGTTTGTAAGATACTTAGGGAGAAATGTAGAAGTCTTGGCTTTGATTGGTAGCACAAATATACACATATACACATGTCATAGGGTCAGGAAATACTCTGGCCTATGAAACATGTTGAAGAAAAATATCATTATCATTATCATTACTAATACTGTACTCAATATTTTAGACTCAAGTCTAACAGAAACAGGAGGTGGTGCAGTGGATAAAATAAGTGCCAGCCTTGGAGTCAGGAAGACATGAATTAAAATCTGGCATCAGACACTTACTGTATGACCCTGGGCAATTCACTTAACCCTGTTAGCCTCACTTTCCTCATCAGTAATATGAACTGGAGGAGGAGAAAGCAAACTACTTCAATATCTTTGCTAAGAACCCTCCCTCAAAAAAAAGGGTGGGGTGGGGAAGGGGGCGGGTCATGAAGATTCGAACATGACTAAAAATGATTAAACAACTACCAGAAACAGTTTGATCACATATCCAAACTATTTCTAGCTGAGACAAAGAAAATTAGAATTTCGCGTAACATTTATAGGAATCTTAAAGTAGGAAAAGATCACTATGTAAAAATATAGTTTGGGTTTACATTCCAGAATTGTTAATTCTGTTCCATCCGGACTACTGGACTACTGTCCTCATTCCTGGAGTTAAACAAAGAGACCTCTTTTCCATTGACCAGTTCTGACTGACCAGGTTCTGTGCCCGTTTTGGAGAAGGCTGGGTCCTAATATCAGTCATTTCGGGTGGATGGGGAGTCTGTGATATGAACCAGACCTCATTTTATCTGCCTTAAGGTATTATTGACTTTTTAAAGGAGAATGGAAAAGGCTTTAGAGGAAAAGATCATTTCTTAATATTTCTTGAGGAACTAAACAGGAGGTTTTTAATATGCTTTCACAAGCAGTAAATTGTCTTTGAAAACCATGCTTATCCTGGAAGGAGGACATGTGGGTCATAGAATGGAAACATAGAATTCACAAGGGAAACATTCTTTTTCTCAATGCATATATATATATATATATATATATATATTTTTTTTTTTTTAGGCAATTGGGGTTAAGTGACGTGTCCAAGGTCACACAGCTAGTAAGTGTCAGGTGTTTGGTTTGAGGCTGGATTTGAACTGAGGTCCTCCTGACTTCAGGGCTGGTGCTCTATCCACTGCGCCATCTAGCTGCCCCCTCAATGCATATATTTTGACGCATTTCAGCTGGACAGTGTCAGGGATGAAAGTGAGTGGAGATTGTTCTAGGTCTATTTAGGAAATCAAACCCATTCATACTTTTCTCCTTTTGGTCTCATTTAAACCTGTTTTTATTCAAAAACTAAGATTAAGTTAGGAATTGTGCAAAGCTATTAGAGTTCTTATCTATTTCATAGATGGTATATGTTTTAGGGGAGATAGCTGCTACTTTCGTATTTGGCTTTGTTTTTGATTTAATGGAAAGATGTTTACTTAGGCTTATTATTTCTCAATATTATAATCTTGCATCACACTGCGGAAGATACACGGATAACCTCGGTGACAAGTGTAGTGTAAAAGACAGATAATTTGTAAATAGCACTTGTAGTAGTGTTCTTCCTTGCTCGGAAGGCAAACAAACTTAAAAGAAAGCTTTGTGTGGCCAATCAGCTAAAACACAGGTCATGTTTTTTTTTAGTTCTAGCTAAACGATTCCTCATGGAATTATTTGACTTTGTTGAGACAGCAGGACAGGATTCTAAGAGTCTTTAGTTTCTTTGCTACTGTGACTTATTTCTTCCAGTCATATATCAATTGGAAATTATTGATCTGTGAAGTCCCCTCGAAGAGTCAAAATAGAGAATGATGAACAATAGATCTTCTGTCCAAGCTCATAATTAGTGTCTGAATGATGCCTCTGGGTAGCTGTCTGGTTGCTGGCTGTTAACTACCCTCATTCTTGATGTGGGGGAATGTAGATCTTCAGGTCTTTTAGGGTAGAGTCAGTTAAAGCATAATCACCTTTGCTCAATTCATGTTTTCTTTAGCATAATGCTTCCAATTTCGGAACCATTCTTACTTCAGGAAGGTTGGACCCTCTGATGACTAAGGAAAAGCACTGTTGTCTTTTATATAAATTGTTGGCTTTTAAAGAGATTTGCTTGTATGTAAACATTTTATCCATCATCACTAGAAATTGAATGGTTGCAACTACTAATACTAATAGCTTTCTTTATCCCTTAAAGCACTTCAGTACTTTAAAAGATACATGAGTTCATCAGTATTGGAACTCCATCATTAATTTCATCAAGTCACAACCTTTCCATGTCTTCATTGATGACAGTACCATAGATGACAGACAGTACCTGACATTGATGACATAGAATCCAATGTTGGAAAAGACCTTAGAGAGGTCTGCTGTCTTAACCAGCCTTTCCTCCTCACACCATTACAGGAATTCTGTTTATAGACTGATAGGCAAATAGGCTTTCTTTCGTTCTTGTGCTCTGAAAAAACATACTCAAAACATTGTATTCAAGGAAAATGCTACTGATAGCCAACCTGATAAAATGATCTAGAGCATGCTGCTCTTAAGGACAACCTTGCATGTAGTAAAAAACAAACAAACAAAAAAACCAAACCACAAAAAAACCCTTTTTGTTTGGAAATGTTTGTTTTAAATGAAAAACATACAAAGGCTAATAACAGAAGTTTAAGAAAAATTCTTTAATAAGGCAATGGTTTAGTCAGATTTAGAGTTTTTTTTGTTCATCGATGGGCAATTTTCTAAAGATGAGCCTCTCCAAACCTAGCTAATGTGTCATCCTTGGATGATGGACAGCAGACACAGTCAATCCCTGAGTCTAAACTTAAAGCCTTTTTTCAGCTTGAGTAGGACCCTAACTTTTAGAAACTCAGGGTTGCCTCCATTACCATTTAGTACCTAATCTTCAACCATCTTGAATGGAATCTTTCCAAAATGTCACCCACTTCTCTTTCTGCTTACAACCTGAGCCTTTGCTCACTATCTTGAGTCATCGTTATATGGCAGTTGTCTTTTGTAGGCAATGTAGTAATGTTGTGGTGCCCTCTCCTTTGAGCTTCCATGCACTGACTTTGTGGATCATCCATTGTGATTGTTGAGGTGCATTGTTTTTGCTTTATTCCTACTCCTTGTCTAAGTTCTAGATAATTGAGGTCACAGGGTAGGTGAAATGTTAACCATTTTTTAATGCCATGGCTACATATAAGGATTTTGAGTAATCCCTTACAGTTCTTCGGTTCAGTTTTAACCAACTTTAGCAATAGGATTGCTAGATTAAAAAAATACATACATATACACATCTACCTATGTATCTATGTATCTATGTATCTATGAATCTATCTATCTCCTGCCCCATTCACCCCTTCAACCATCCAGTTTCTATCCATAATCCCTGACTTTGCCTGGGTTATGTTCAGAAGGCATACAATAATGCATATATACTTAAGTATCTTTTTCTATAAATGACAGTAAATAGTGTAGAAAGATTTATGTAGTCTTCCCCCTCCCTTTCTAAGTGGTTTGTATGTACACATCCCACACTGTCACCTCTTCCCTTTTCACATTGTGCACTATATGTAGTTATTCCCAAGTCCCTACCCTTGAGTGCTGTATTTACATCATTGTTGGTGGGTTATGAAGAGTACAAGTTTGGGAACCAGGCTAGCTGGGTGCCAGTCCCAGCTTTGCTGTTAGTTTTCTATGACCTCAGCATATAAAGCTGTTTGTTCAGTCTCTTTCCAGCCTACCTTTCCAGGCTTATTTCCCTTCAGATACTACATGGCCCAGGAAAACTAGTGTGCCTTATGTTACGTGAGCTTAACATTCTGTCTATTGTGAGCTTAACATTTGTCTATTGCCTCTGTATTTTGCTTGGCCTTAGTTGTCTTTTATGCCTTTTATGTGACACACACACTTATTCCAAGCTTCCAGTCTCTTAGAATCCCTGATTTCCATCAAGATGTAGCATTTGTACTCCCTTAGGAAACCTTTCCTGATCCCCTTAGCTGTTTCTCTCTCACAACTGTCAATTTGCAAGCTGTATTCCTTCCAGTAGAATGGTGCTTGATGTGATTATTTTCTTGTTGTCTCCTCTATCTTCAGTGGGTCTGTACCAGTGGGATGGATTCCCACAATACTTTACTCATACTGGAAACTTTATGAATGCTTCTTGGAGTAGGTTGGCCAATCGTTGCACTTAATAAAATTTCTGTTTCCTTATTTGTCACAAGGGGGCATTGATGAGATAATTTCTAAATTCATTTCCAGCTATAACTTTCTAAATTGTGTGATTTATGTTAGTTAAGAATAGTGAGAGTGGGGTGGGGTGGAGTACATTGCCTTGTTAGTTTTTACTTACCTGGAGAAGCTTGGCATTCACAAAGGTACTTTGGCTGTGGCTTATATACGCTTAAAATCATATGTACTATTAGACTTGGAAAAGACTTCAGGTCATAAAAAATTAGAACTGGAAAGAACTTAGAACACGGAATGTCATAGCTAGAAGGGATCATAGAACACAGGATGAAAAAGCATAGATAGTTTGACCTTAGATGCCATGTAGCGTGATCTCAGTTTACAGACAAGAAAGATATCTGAGAGGTTAAGTGAATTACCTGAGGTCACACAGATAGAATGTAAAAGCTCAAAAAGACCACAGAACACAGGTTCACTTAGTAGGGACCCAAGAACATAACACAAAGAATGTCAGAGCTGAAATGAATCTTAAAGATCTTCTAATTTAATCCCCTCATTTTGTTGGTGAGGAAACTGAGACCCAGAGAAGGGGAATGACTTGCCCTAAGGGGTCACATAGCTTATGAGTAGCATAGTTGGCCCAGGTCCCCCGACTCTCTCAGAGTATCATATCACACTGATGTTTTTGGGTACAGACAGCCAAGGAAAATAGAGTTTGTGTTTTGCCCTCTTTAGATAGTAGTGGCCATGATGGCAGAGCAGGACAGGCCCATCACCTAAATGGATATACTGATGTGAGGTCTGTCCCTTTCCAAAATTCAGTCATAATTATTGTCTAGTTTTATGATCAATTTTTTCTGTGTTTTGTTTTTTACTTCCCCTGGTTTACTTTTATGCTTGGGGTAACTGAATTCCAGGCCCTTATTGGACATATAATTTGTGCCCTGCTTCTCTTTTCCATTGAAAGTTAAATTTGTGATTTCTTGTTGATGAGAACCTTATGAACATAGGTTGCATGACTTAAGAAAGATGTTTGGAAAAATGGTAAACTCACCCCTAAAAATCTGGACCTATTTTTAACCAAATTCTATTAAAGAAATAGTTTTGTCATGCAACTTTTTCTTTTGTTTAAAGATCTTAAAAAAGCAAGACTAAATCATGTCTTAGTGTAAATTTATTAAAATGAAGGTATTGTTTTAACTAAGGTGTTCCAAAAGAACCATCTGTATTTGGGGTAGTAAGTGTGATAACACTATGAATTGAGGTGTACATTTTTTGGGGAAAAAAATAACTGCTTTTAAATATCTTTTTTTAAAATATCACATTTGTTTCCATGAGTATTCCTATCTACTTCCCTGCCTGGCAAATTATCCTTTGTAATAAAGATTTTAAAATAGAAGAGGGGAAAAAAGTCAGTTTAGCAGAACTAATTAACGCATTGACCATGTCAGTAGAAATTTACTAAGAGCCTACTTTATGCCAGGTACTATGTGAAAGTGACAAAGGTTACCTACCAGGTGGGGGTATAGAGGCAGCATAGCTGGGAGTGGAGACTAAGATTCTAGTCCTGGCTTTGTCATTATTTGGTTCTGTGATCAGGAGCTCAGTTTTTACCTTTATAAAATATGAAGATTGGACTAGATGATTTCTAAGGTCCCTTCTGGCTCCAGTATTCTTTTCATTTTGTGACTAGGGCCTTGATTTCTAGATTCTGAAACTATATATTTGGAACTGGTAGAGAAGCTACAATGACTATCTTTTGAGGAAAAACAGTGATGATGATGATGATAGGGATTTGAGCAAAACCCAGGTCTAAAAAATTTGATTGTGAATTTAATTTTTGGTCTTATTTTTGCAGGAAGATATGGCTGCTCATGTTGGGGCTTCTCGAACACCTCAAGAAGTGATGGAACACTATGTAAGCATGTACATCCACGGAAACCTTGGAAAAGCCTGTATCCCTGACACCATCCCTAATAGGGTGACAGATCATACGTGCCCCAGTGGAGGACCCTTGTCTCCCAGTTTGACGACACCTCTGCCTCCTTTAGATATAACTGTTGCTGAACAGCAGCAATTAGGGTACATGCCGCTTCGGGATGATTATGAGATTGAATATGACCAAGATGCTGAGACTTTGATTAGTGGACTTTCAGTAAACTATGATGATGATGATGTGGAAATAGAGCTCAAGAGAGCCCACGTAGACATGTATGTTAGAAAACTCAAGGAGCGACAAAGACGAAAGAATATTGCCCGAGACTATAACTTAGTGCCTGCCTTTCTAGGGAAAGATAAAAAAGATAAGGAAAAGTCAATGAAACGTAAAATTACAAAAGATGAGAAGGAGATACGGGTAAAACTGAGGCCTTTGTACCAGTTTATGTCCTGTAAAGAATTTGATGACTTCTTTGAAAACATTCACAAAGAAAAAATGCTCCGAACGAAAATCCGAGAACTACAGCGATATCGTCGAAATGGAATCACCAAAATGGAGGAGTCTGCAGAATATGAAGCTGCCCGGCACAAACGGGAGAAGAGGAAAGAAAATAAGAACATAGCCAACTCTAAAAGAGGAAAGGAAGATGGGAAAGATGGGGAGTTTGCTGCAATTGAAAACCTCCCTGGCTTTGAGCTCTTGTCTGACAGGGAAAAGGTGCTTTGTAGTTCTTTAAATCTGAGCCCAGCTCGTTATCTGACTGTGAAAACAATTATCATAAAGGACCACCTCCAGAAACGACAGGGCATACCATCCAAAAGTCGCCTCCCTAGTTATCTGGACAAAGTTCTCAAGAAAAGGATTTTAAATTTCCTCACAGAAAGTGGTTGGATATCTAGGGATGCTTCCTGAAACAGGAACACTTGGAAAGCTGAAATGATATCCAAAAGCTCGTGAGCCAAAATGACCAGGGTCTGAGGGGAAGAGGGAGAAGAAGTTGTTAGTTTTCTTTCCAGTGTTGCCCTATTTAATATGATTTGAGGATTTCCTTTTTAAAGTGCAAGCTCTCTTCATGGTTCTCTGAAAGAAGCAATAGTAGCAGTCATCTAGTAGATCATGAGGGAAAATAGATTTTCGCTTCTTGGGTAGTCTTAAAGGTAAATACTTGGAAATGATCATATTGCCCTTAAGTATTTAGTCAGGATTCTGATATTTGGCATATTATGAGATTGGTTGATTTCCTGGGTCCTCCTGAGATCTTTGCCCACGGGGAAGAAAGAGAGAGTATGGATAAAAAGAATTATTGTTATTTTTTCTGTTGGCCTTGATACTTTAGTTCTGATGGGCAGGGACTGATTTCAGGATGTGCTCTCATGTTGGTCCTTCCATTTTGGTTTCTTATCTGCAGATAGTGCTGCCAGCCATCTGAAGTCCTTACTCCATGTCAGCACTGGCACAAAGCACTTTAAAAAGGAGCAGTTTGGTTTACATTTCACTGCCAGCATCCTGAACTGATGGGGAATTAAATAGGAAATAGACTGCTTAAGATGTGAGTGGCCCAAGGATGGTGAAGTAATTAGAGCAGCCAGGATAGCAAAGCACATTGGTGCCTTGGAGGCTAAGAAGTAGATAGAAGGAATATAGTCATTGACTGATGGCAGCAAACAGTGAGGTGTTTGTAGTTTATCCTTTGTCTCTAAGCTGTTTTTTAGGAGGTATCTTTTCCTCCTTCAGATTAAGGTATACAGATCATGACTGCTTCAGAAAAGCTGGAATTATTCCAGTAAAAATGATGCCTTCAGCCTACTCCATTGCTATGGCTCCCATTGGTACATTGGGGGATGCCCCTGAATAGTTAACCTGAAACAGAAGGTTGCAAAAGGAGTTCGGAGTAGACCCCTTAGCTTCTTTTTTTCTGCTAAAGCTCTAAATTGCCCTCTACAAGACTGTCTGATTACTGTTTTGCTCTCAGTACTTACTGTCTCTTTGCATCTAACTTGGGAGTGCATATATGAGTTAAGGATAAGACTACCCCTATCACATTCCAGTTCTTTTGTTGCTTTTATTCCTCATGTACACTATGGTTCATTGAAAATGTGACTGGACCAGCCTGGTCAAAAGTATTACACTGTAATGTCACTTTGTCACGATTCTAAGGGCTATAAACTCCACAACCTTTACTTATTAAAAAGTCAGAAAATTCTGATCCAGCATGTTTACTTAGCAGATTCACAAGATTTAGCAGAGAAGAAGTTAAAATGCTATTTCTTTTTCAAAACTGTTGAAACAGGGTGTAGTGTAATAGACTTATTAGAAGCTTTATGGTAGTGCCCATACCATTTAGTCTCTTACTTCATATTCTTCAGTCAAAATAAAAAATAAATGTCTTCTCTCTCCAACTTCCCATTTGATAACTTTGGCTTTCTTGTGAACTTCTTTGCTTTGGAAACTGGACTGTGGGCTATTAAGTCTTTAGTTTTCTTTTCTTGAATATCCAGGACCCATGTTTTAAATTATGGGACTATGTTTTTGACTACTTCATACTTGAATGATTCTTCTCCCCTCTTCACTGCCTGCTTTCCCCAGCCCCCCCCCCCCACCTCTCCATATGTTTTTGACTTTTGTAGAAGGAATAGAAGATTGTTTATGTACTGGTATGTTATTGGCTTGGGGTTTCAGGAGTAGCTTTGTTTGAAAGAAAAAAAAAATCCTCAGCATTTTCTAAGGTAAGGTGAATTACCTAATTAAGGTGCTTTATCTTTTCCTTTTCATGTATATTGCTTCCCTCTCCCCCTACTCGCCTCCTGAAAAGAGTAAATTTTCAACATTGAATATTTTCAAAATGTTATTTATGATCTTAGTTGTGAGGTACATTGTATATTGTTGGCAGATAAGCTTTGAATATTATTTAAGCTGATGATTTCTCCTTTGGCAATATAGATGCTTTCTCTAAGCAATAGTTATATTTTGGTGTGTAAAAGGAACAGCTCTGAGGACCACATCCGTCATTTGTCCTGAAGGCCAAATGCTAAGGAATGAAGCTGGTTGCTGTCCACCATTGAACATTGAAAGAGGGGAGATGGTGCTAAGTTTTTACTATTGTCTTAGCCATTCTGGTGCCTTTAATTCATCCATCCTGAGTTCTAACTGCATCAGACACTGGCTTACTCATGTGGTTTTAAAATTAGTCTGATTTTTCTATTTAGGATGACTACCAGACTTCTAGGAAGTTTGAGAAGCAATAGGTATTCCGTGGGTAACCCAGGCAGGCAGCTGTCAAATGAAAAACTTTATGCTTCAGGTTTTTTCATTTGTATATATTTTTGAAAGCATGAAGAATTTATATAGGTTTGACTGTTGTTTGAAAACACCATAATGAATGTATAATTAACAGTATGTGAAAGTATTAACACTTAGCTAAAAGGGAAGCTCTTTGCATTGGTTCTCTCTTACCCCTCAATCCTCCACAGCTGTAGTGTCATATTTATCCTTAACTTTGGCTGTTACTTCAGATCCACTTAAACATTTCTATCAAATCAACTCATGGTAAAAAATTATTTACTAGAATCCCACTAAAGCTTGTTCTTCAGAACTGAAAAGTTACACAGTTTAGTCACATGGATCAGTAGTCTTACAGCTAAAGAATGGTCTTAAAATTGCCCCACTTAGTTGCCAGTATTTAGAAGATACAATTTACAAATTTTTTTTCCCCTTTGGATAGCATCTTTACTAATCTTTAAGCTTTTTTTAATCACATTTTTTATTAAAAACATTTCCCCTAGAAACTGAAGCCAAGATTACTACTTCACCATAAAGGTGCTTCTTCCACACTCAACTATTAGATATAGACCTGTGTGAGAACTTGAATGTAGGTGAGATTGTAGTCTAACCCCTGATAAAAAATGACAGCTTTTATTTGTGAAATGAGAAAGAGCATTTTCAAGTTTGTAGCCCTTCCTCCTCCTTCTTCCCCCACTTCAGCCTTTTAAATCTTCAGTTTTCATGCATTTTTCAGAGTTGCATGTCCTGAGTCATGCCTGCAGAAGGTATACTCAAGTAATGCACGCACTGCACCAGTCAAAAGGTAACAGTCCCAAACAGCATTTTGGACACTTGTTTAAATTTGAGACATTAGTGCCAAACTGAAACTTACTCAGTCCTTCAGTGAAGTGTTTCCGTTACTAGAAAACCCCTAGGTTGGGCTAGGTATCTCTGTAGGTACAGTCCAAAACTTCAGCCAGTGAAAGAACTGCTTCTCACTGAGCCAGTCTGCAGTATTCTGAGATGACCTGTGAAGGTTTCACACAACGTATTTGTGATAAGGCTGCGAGTCATGTTTTAATTGTTACTTTTCTGAAGTGTGCGATGTTTTGGCAGTGTCCATACTGTACAACTCATCTATGATACAATTATGCAAAATCCAAATAATTGTTGTGAATAGAAAACAGTTGAAAAGGTCAGTTTAATTTTTCAATGTAAATATGTATATAATTAAAATGATTTGTTTTCATATTTGTAGTATGTGTATGATTAAAATGTTTATCATCTTTGATAAATGCATGTAAATATGCAACCAGAATTACCGTAGTGGGGGGGGGATTAGAGTTAAATTGTTAGTGTGAATAGAAATTATAGCTGTCAGAAAGTCTTGCTGCCTTGTGTCCTTTGATACATCAGTTCACCTTTCTGGGTTTTGGTTTCCTAATCTTTAAAACAAGTGTTGGACTGCTACTGATATCTAAGGTCTTGTCTAGCTCTAAATCCAGTGATCCTGTATTATAGGCAGAGTGTCCCTGACCCAGGTACTTTGAGAGTTTGGAAAGGACTTCATAGGACTCCATTCCACCTTCCCCAGTACGTGGTTATCCAGCCTTCATTTGAGACCTCATTGAGGCCCTCTGCACAGATCCTTTTTCTTATAGCCTCTAAATCTTCCATAAATTCCTCATAGGAGTTTCTATGCAACACTGTAGGCCTTATGATAATTTGTAGACAAATTAGTGTTGCTCCAGTACAGTTCATTAAGCCTCTGAGGCCCCTTCTCGTGTGCAAAGCACTGTTGGTAATATGCCATTGGCTACTTAAACCATGTGATAGCCCTACAAATAAAACCTCCCTGTTTCCTCTAGGCAAAACCTGTAATTGTTGGCTATACCATCTCAAGTAGCCATTAGCCAAGATGCTTGCTTAACCTCGTTAATAAGCCTTTATTCTTATTTGTGGTCGTCGTTTTAGTCATGTCCAACTCTTTATGACCCCATTGGGGGTTTTCTTGGCAAAGATACTAGAGTAGTTTGCCATTTCCTTCTCCAGCTTGTTTTACAGATGAAAAACTGAGGCCAGCAGGCGTTAAGTGACTCACCCAGGGTCACACAACTACTAGTGTCTGAGGCCAGTTAGGAACTTGGGAAGATGAGTCTGATTTCAGGTCTGGCACTTATCAGAACAGGTAAGAGTCATCGTTTCTGAATACTAAAGCAAATTCACTCCATAACCCTTTCACAGAGTTATTAGCCCCTTGTTATATCTCATTTTGTGCACCTGTTTTTGACCTAAGAGGTCAGCCACCTTTTGGAAGCTGCCCATACTCTCCTCAAACTTCCTTGTTTCTGTTTTTCCCCCGACTTGATTCTAGGCCCTTTCCCACCTTGATCTTATCACTGTTCTATAAAGATGACTCTCAAACTTACATACCCAGTCTATACCTTTTTTGAGCTCTGGTTCCCATCTACAACTACTTGCCGGTGCCCTTCCTAAATGTCTGCAACTAATCACAACATGTATATAGTGGAACTCACCTTGCTCACTAAACCTGCCCCCTTTTCCAGCTTCCTGATTTACTTTGATATTATTACCTCATTCAGGCTGTAAGTCTGCCATTTTAAATGTTTCTATTACCTAAAACATCTACTTGTCAATTCTAAATGTCTGTTCCTCTAGCTTAGCTTTAGACCTGATATCATACTCCTCCCAGCCCCCACACGCTTATACTATTCATTACCCTAATTTGGGTCATCACTGCTCATTTGGATTATAACAACCTCCTAATTAGTTTCTATTTCCAGTGGCGAGTCCCTTAACAGTCTATGCTTCATACAGCTTTTAAAAGAATTTTCTCAGTATACCCATCTGATAGTCACACCCTTTTAACTCCTTAGAGCCTGGTATTTTAAGGCCATTTATTTACTTTTTCAGTTGGATTTCATATTACTCCTCCTCTTCATGTACTCCACTTTCCAGGCAAACTGCTAGCCATTCCCTTACTTCTGCATGTTCATTCAGGCCTTCCTTCTCCCATGCCTAGAATACAAGCTCACATCTCTGAGAATATTAATGTCTTGTCTTCAGGGTAAGGGCCGCCACCTCCTCATGTAGTCTTCTCTGAAAACCTCCAACTCAGAATGTTGAATGAAATTTTCTTAAAACATTTTAGATGTCTTCTGCTCCTATACACAAAACAATGCAAGGTGGAGTTGTCATGTCTACCACTGTCAACTCTGAAGGCAGGAATTGTCATTTTTAATCTATTCCCTGAGGATCACATAAGCAGTAGATGCATGTTTGCTGAATATAATTGAAAACAAAGTTCATGTAATTGGTACAGCAGTTAAAATGTGTATGTAAAAAAGCTAAGAGTTAAATAACATGATTTGAGGGCTTTTAGTTTTGAAATGTCAAAGGCCATTACAATTGTAACAAGAACATAACCCAACAAATAGAAAACAAATGCCAGAAAATAGGAAAATTAGCACAAGTTAGGGCTTTAATCCTTTTAAATAATAAATTCAAACAATGTTTTAAAAACCACACCCAGTAGTACTTGGTTCCTAAACTCTGGGAAAGCAGAACTTACTAAGGAATGTAAAATTAAATACATTTGTTGAGATTATTTCAGACACTGATTTCAACATATTTCTACTTTTAAATACAACACTCCAAAAGACTGCAAACATTTTCCCAGATTTTGAGGGCCAAATCAAATTACTTAACTGGCAAAGTGATAGCTGTAAAAATGAAAAGGACTACTAAAAATGGTTTATTTACCTAAAGGTCTGAAATAAAACCCAAATACTGGGAAAATTATTAGTGATAGTTGGATAATATGTAGTACTTAGATATTATTTAAATAGCTTCTTTTTTGAAGTTCACATAATGGTTCAGAATAAACAGCACTATATACATATCAATATATCCCAAGGAAAAGCTAGAAGCCACCAAAATTTTTGGCAGCAAGACAGCAACATAAACAAGGAGCCAAAGTATACTTCTCTCAAAGATTATTATAAAATTTGTTGCAGAGAGAAAATCTGTTGGTTTCATCTAGTCATTTTATAAATTTCAAAGCACTTTTCTCATAATCTTTTCATAGTACAAAAGAAAAAAAAATCCAGGATGATAAAAGAAGTAAAAAACAACAACAAACAAACCCATAAACCTGTCTGGACAGTCACACTAGAATTCCTGGAGGTGTTTTATTCACTGAACATACCTTTTAAGTAGCCAGGGTTATTAACAGATAAAACATTATTCAAGATACTATACATGTACAAGAGTGCCTCAGAGGCTCTGTTTTTCAAATATGCAATACTAAAATCAATTTGCAGAGTTTTCAAATTATTCAGTTCATTAAATAATGCAATTTCAAGACTGGGTGAATTTTCTGTTGGGCCACTGGTTACTTCCATGAAGAGTGAGAAAATGTGAAAAGTGTTTGAAGGAGAAAATATCCATTTAATAAACTGTATGGCATCTGAGTGTGGGGAAGAAAGAGTCAGAAAGTTAGACTGCTATGGTTCTTTAACAACACCTACCAAAGCAGGTCTCAAGGTTCGCCCATGTAGCTTATACCCAACTTTGGTTACTAGTGCAATGGTGCCGGGCTCTTTCCCCTCTACTGGAGTATGGAACAAGGCTTCATGTTCATAGGGATCAAATTTGGTACCAACAGGATCTAGTTTGAGCAAACCATGCTTTTTGAACACTTTTTGAATCTGGATTTCAGTCATGACAAGACCCTCATAGAGGTTCTTCAAATGAGGGTTTTCTTCCTTTATTTCCTCTTTTGGGACACTTGCTGTTGCCTTTTCCAAAATGTCAGCAACTTCTAATAAATCCTTACAAAAACCTTGAATACCTAAAGAAAAAAAATGCAATTGTATTTTTAATATCAACTCAAAACTTTATAATTTTACACAGTAATCTCAAATGTCATCTGTATATGCACATAAGGATAAATTTGTCAGCTAAACAGTATTATGGCAGGATGATACTGTGGGAAGGGCACAGGACTTGGAATTCAAGCCCTGGCTCTGGAACTTAATAGTTGTGTGACTTAGCAAGTCATACCACAGGGACGGCATCTTTTTTCTCTATACAATAGGCAAAATACTTGTATTCCTCTTTCTTCCTTTTCCTACCTGGGATGATGTGCTACAGAAATATGAGATGCCACAACTTCTCTAGGCCTAATTTCCACATCTGTAAAAAAAAAAGGGGCAAAAAACTAGATGATTATGAAGGTGCCTTCTGACACTGACATATGAGATTCTACATGAAGTAAGGTTTATATAAGGGGGAAAAAAGCATGAAAAATTTTAAATATGGCTCCAAATCAGGGAGATTTAGAAAAATAAAGCAACTCTAAGGTTCTTCCAACTAACACTTAGATTGAAAAGATAACTGAAAAGTGATGACAGTATATTGTGGCTGCTGTGGGCAAATAGGCCCGTTTATACAACATTGGTGAGCTATCTGGTTTGGCCATTCTGAAAGTAATTTGGAATCATGTCCCCCAAATTACTAAACTGAGGCCTATTATCCCAAGGAGATCAAAGAAAGAGGCAAAGTTGTTTTCATGTACAGCACGCTTTTTAAAATGGTGGCCAAGAACTGGAAACTAAGGGAGGGACCATTTATTAAAGAAGGGTTAAACAAATGATGGTATATGAATGTAAAATTATTATGCCGTAACATGACAAAATGGATGATTTTAGAGAAATCTAGGAAGCCTTGTATGAAATGTCAAAGTAAATGAGCAGAACCAGGAGATCAATTTATACAATAACATTATAAAGAGAAACAACTTTGGAAGACCTGGGAATCAAGAATGCTACTCACTTCATGACAGGTGATGGATTCGAGATGAATATATGCATTTCTGGACATAGCTAACATGGGAATCTGTTTTGTCTACGAATATTTGTTATAAGGGTTTTGTCATTGTTTTTCTTTTCAGTGGGAGGATAAAGGAGGACAGAAAAAAAAAGATGAGACATCTTTTTTTTTACATGCAGAAAAGAGAACAGAAGGCAGAAAGTTTTGCAGACAAGTACAACAAGTTTTGAAAGTTACAAATCAAATTATTACAGACTTTCTTAAATAGTAAGCTATACATAACAGAGACTTGCAGTTTCATATACAATCCTCTTGTTTTGTTCCTGCTGAATGCCTACTTATAAGTTTAGGTTTTGTGACATGGTCCCTGTCCTTAAGGAGCTTAATTGGGAAGATAAGTCAAATAGATACAAAATTTAAAATAGAATTCAGCACATAGCCACCAAATTACAGGTAGTTTTCAAATTTTCTTACATGTAACTTAAAAAATAAAATGTTCAAATAATAAAGTGATTATTAGGGAAGAGAAAAATAAGAGAATAAGCATTAAGTGCCTACTATATATCAGGCACTGTGACCCTTCGAACTAGGTGCTGTTATTATCCTCATTTTACATCTGAGGAAACTGAGGTAAAAAGTGGTTAAGTGACTTGTTCAAAGAGGAAGTGTCTGACAGTAAACTGAAGCTTCCCGATTCTAGGCCCAGAGCTCTATCCAGTGTGCCACCTAGCTATCAAAGTGATAAAATGATTAAGTAAATGTACTGCCAGTTCTCACCTACAATACTAAGTATAGGTTATTAGAATCCTGAATAATCTTTAAACATGCAACAGGGAATGTATTTGAAAGAGAAAGTACAGTAGATCCGTGACAGTTCATTTATATGTTACTCCTTCCCAGAAATTATCCTCCATTCACCATAGAATGGAGATGACCCAACATTCACAAAAGCTACGCCAGTAGAGTACAAACTAGCAGGGCCTACCAAAATGGAAAGGGCTCAAGTGACCTGGCAGGTGATCGATCAACTATGCTTGTCACTGAAGGACTAGGCTACCCAAGTTAAGGAAGACTTATCAATAATGGAATTCTGAGTACTACAATGACTTTGAAAGGCTGTCCACTCAAGCCTTTGTGAACTAGGCTGTGGACTAGGTCAGTGGAAGGAAGATCCAAACTAAAAATCATTCAACAAGCATTTATTCAGTTAATACTCTTGGGCTGAAGTAATTTAGAGTTTACCTTATAAAATAACTTTTGGCTAGGTAGAGGAAGAAAAAGAAGTCTTTAATATCTGTACTATTTTTCTTTGAGTATATGAATTCAAGAAAAGGTCTTAACATTTTCAAATGTACCCTAGCCGTAAAGTTGAATCCCTACTGGAATAACTAAATTTCCTTTGTATCAACTTTTAAATTCAATGCCATACCTTAAGAATTAAATCTGATCCATTCCAGAGGCCACACAAAATGGCTGAGCTGCTTTCAGAAGGGTAGTAACAGTAGATGGCAAGTGCACTGGCCTAGGCACCTGGCACCCTGGTTCTAGTTTTACCGACCTGGGTGATTTCAGGCAAGCTACTCTCACCTCCCTCTCTGGGCCTGTAAAAGGAGGGTATTAGACCCCATTTCAACAATTCCTTCCAGTTTTGAATCCCATCATTCTAGGTTTATTGGTTCCACCAAATGGCATAACTGTGTATTCTAGCTTAAGTGACAGAAGCCTGAAGCCATCTAATGGCAAATCTCTTCATTCTTCTATTTTGTCTCTTCCTTGTGGAAGGTGCCCCTCTTCTCCATGACTCTGCTCTATAAACCACACGCTCACTTACACATCTTCGATGTCTCCCCTCAACTGGGTCATTTTCAGCCTAAAAACATTGTACTTCTGACTCGTATTTCCTTCCATTTCTCCCTGTGCCTCATTCTTCACAGGGAATAAGCACTGGCTGAGTATTGGCTATGTGTGAGGCAATGTGCTGAACATTTTACCAATACTCCTAAACCTACTTTTTATCCTCAATGCTACCTCCAATCATTTCACTCCATTCCTAGCCTATCATCCTTGCTGCTCTGGCCTCACTTTCCTCCCTTCAAAAACCTTATGTAATGCCTACAACCCGTTCAACTTTACCCTTTCTTTTCTTCAAATCCTATCTGTTCATTTCCAAACTTTCCAACTCCTTGGGCTGCCTGCTCCTCCTCACTTCTGGAAGCAGCCAAATAACCATGCTGACTGGGTCCAATTCAAATTTGTTAACTATTTTCAAATGATTCCTCAATGCTACATGGCAACCTTTCCCTCCACCCTGACTCTCTATCTCCTCCAACAGACTGGTGTCACAATCATCCCCTTGTCTAATTTTCAACTTCACCATATCCTCTGGCTCTTGTTCTGCTGCCAAACATGCCCTTATCTTCCCCGTCACTGAACTCTAGCGTCCTCCCTCCTTCCTTTTTTCCGGTTATATCCTAAAAAACAAAATAAAAATCTATACTCCTTGACTGAATGCTGTCACTTCCTCCTTCCTTCTGAACTCCCATTCTGTCTCTACCACGCAATAAACTGTCCGCTTCCACATCAATCATTTCTTTATTGCTAAATCCAATGGCCTTTGCCTAGTCTTTCGCCAGCATTTGACGACGAAGAGCAGTTTCCTCTCTGGGTCTTCATGACACTGCCCTCTCCTGGGTCTCCTGTCTGCCACATCTTGTCGTTATACACGACGTGACCTAGTCTATTATGTCTCACTACTCTTTATCTTGATGGCCTCAGCACCTCATGAGCTCACTGATCTTTGAGTACAAATCTACAAATCTGTAAAAGGAGGGGATTAGACCCCATTTCAATGATTCCTTCCAGTTTTGAATACTATCATTCTAGGTTTATTGTTTCCAACAAATGGCATAACGGTATATACTTGATACATTCAAAATAGAGCTGTCTTTCTTCTAAAACCCACCCCTTCTAAACGTCCTTATTTCTGTGGAGGGTACTGACTACTACTATTTTAGTCATCCAGGTTAGAAACCCTGGAATCATCTTTGATTCTTCCCTAATGAGGGGGAAATGAGATTTTATATATATTTGGTCAATCTTACTATCTCTGTAAATGTATGGAATCCCTTGTCTCTAATTAAAAGCCACAAAACTTTAAAATATATTGCATCCTTCCTGGTGCCCACCAGTTGCACTTAGCAGCTCTGCAGTATATTTGTTTAATGACAATGATGGGAAGTACATTAGTCCTATTATTTTTTATCATAGCAACACTAACGAGAAATGAAATATATACACGTGTTCTCTTGGGTATTTACTTATACTTGTCAAGAGGAATTAAGTGATTTGGCCAGTAAACAGAATTAGGGCTGAATCCAGGTTCTCAGCATCTAAATCCAATACTAATTGCTTAACATTTACATATAACTACTATGTAAAAATTACGCTTTAAGTGTCAGATTAATTTTGTTGTATACTTCACTTCACCATAACACCAAACTCTGCGTATATAATCCTCAGACACTCCCCAACTCAATCTAAATGTACCCCAGGGAATGCTCCCTTGCATTTGCCCTGTTCCCTTCCCCATTCTGCTCAACTCAGCACCTGCTTCCTTTAAATGTCCCCAACTACAAGTTTTCCAATTATGTTTTCTCACATTAAAAAAAAAAATGGGTAGAATTCCTGTGGAAAATAAGTTATACGACAAGTGTACTCTTGTGAATAAATAAAAACAATTTTTGTATTTTAGAGGATCACCCACCATATAATTTTGCCTCTTCTACTAATTTCTGGCTTCGCCGTCGCAAGTTCTCCGTATCTGCTAAGGCTCGCTTGTACTTCTCCTAAGATAAAGAAAAAAAGTAGATTACTACCTTATATCCCTGCTCCTTTAACAGTAATTAAGAATTGATGGAACTTTCAAGCTAAGGATGGAACAAGATGCCAAACTATAAAACATTTTAATACTGCTACTGCCAAATCCCTCTTTATTAAAAAATAAACATACCCAGGGGAAAAGGATAAAGAATAAGCAAGGATGAAAACCAAAACCTCATTAAATAAAGTACTCACACTCTTTAACTGACAAACGCAGGATATTACTCTAGGGAGATTACAACATTCCAAATTTTCTACTCAAAAGTATCAGCAGAACAACTCATGATGCAAATGGGCATCAAATTTCATTTTCAGATTCTTTTTTGGGTGTGATGCCAAGGAGCTAGGAAAGCTCACCTGGATCTAACCCATCCCTCTCTAACGACCCAGACTTGTTCAATGTCTTAGAGCAAAAAACGTCTAGAACGTAGACCTTCAGGAAAATATTCTAGTTTTAGAAATGACAGTTATTCTGAACTTGACAAGCACCAAATATAAAAACTTCCATAATAAGAACAAAAAAAGAAACTAAATATGAGGCTAAATATCATTACATATACTTTAAAAGTATATATTCAATTAAACAAATTGGTTCTTAATCTTTCTTGTGTTTCCCTCTAAACTTGTTTTTGATCTCTTCTGTGCATTTTCTTAAACTACTTTATTAATATTTTTCTTTCTTTTCTTTTTTTGGCAGGAGGATTATAATCATCTCACAAAGCAAGAGGCAGAACTGGGATGAGAATCTAACAGCCTATGTTACCTTACTCAGTAAGTGCCCTTCAAATATCTTACCAAAGTTTCTTTCAGCTGTTCTTCTAATTTGACCTTCTCTTCAGTTAATGTCTTCTCTGGAGTGGTATTGTCTGTCTTCTGTTCATTTTGACTCGAGTCATCTTCTAAGTTCTGGCCATTATTTTTCTGTTTTGCTGCTGTACAGAGGAGTCTAGAAGAGGTCCTGAATAAAATTCAACAATGTTAATGATTCGCCCACTCTAAAGAAAATGAAAGGGGACCTGTTAAAAATTTTCACTCATATCATTTGCCACAAACATAAGAGGGAAAAAAATTGTCTACTCAAGTCAAATACAGTTAAACTCTTGGATATATAGAAGATGTTATGATTAAACTTATAATTTTAGTTTAAAAAGTACAATGTTGTTCAGTTGTGTCCAACTCTTTGTGACCCCATTTAGGGTTTTCTTGGCAAAGATACTGGAGTGGTTTGCCTTTTCCTTCTCCAACTCATTTTACAGATAAGGAAACTGAGGCAAACAGGCTTAAGTGACTTGCTCAGTCACATAGCTAGTAAGTATCCAAGGCCAGATTTGTACTTAGGAAGATGAGTTCAATCCTCTTTAGATGCCAGTTTGATAGGAGTAATGGCTTTGCCCCTCAGAGCTAAAATAGTACCCTCCTTTGTATCCCTTCTTTCCTTGGATATTGCAACCACCCAGGTGTAGGCACTCACCCCCTCATGCCTGGGCTATTCTAACCCTACCTCAAGTCTTTCCATAATCCAATTTGTTCTCTACTTAGCCATCAAAATGATCTTCCTAAAGTGCAAATCTGACCATGTCATCCCTTATTCAATCAGCTCTAGGGGCTCCCCATGGCCTCTTGGATCAAATATGAAATCCTGTTTGGCTCACAAAGCCCTCCAAAACCTGGCCCTTTCTTACCTTTCCAGTCTTGTTACAGCTTATAACATCCTCCAAGCCTACTTTATAAATCAGTGACATTGGCTTTCTTGCTGTTCCTCACATGAGGCACTCCATTTCCCGACTTCAAGGGCTTAGCCCCACACCTGGAATGCTCTCCCTTCTCATCCATTTCCAAGTCCTGCCTTTCAATTGTCTTTCAATTCTCAGCTTAAGTCCTTCCTTTTGCAAGAAGTCTTTCCTAGTTCTCCTTTATGTTAGCACCTTCCTTCTTTTATCTCCAAGTTTTCCTAGTATACATTTTATTTGTACATGGTTGTGTGCTTATTGTCTTCCCCATTAGACTGTCCTTGAGATCAGGGACTGTCTTGCCTTTCTTTGCGTAAGTGCTGAGGTGCTTAGCAAAGTGCATGGTACATAGCTGGCACTTAATAAATGATAGTAGGCTGACTGTACTATTCATAGACAATTATATGTTGTCCTATTATTGTCCTGAACTATTAAATTTTCATTTAATCATAGAATGTCAAAGAGGAAAGGAACCTTAACTCCTCTAGTCTAATTTCTCATCTAATACAGGAATCTTTTCTCTAACATCCCTGACTGACAATCACACACAACACCTGAGTACTTCTAATCAGTCAGTAAGCATCTGTTGTTAAGTGCCTACCATGTACCAGGCACTACACAAAGCACTGGGGATATGAAGGGAAAAGACAGCTCCTGTCCTTAAGCTCATAATCTAATAAGGGAGACAACATTCTAAAATATATGTACAAACAAGTTACATACAGGATAAACAGGAAATAATCAACAGAAAGAAGGTTCTAGGATTAAGTAGAATTGGGAATGGCTTCCTGTAGTAGATGGGATTTAAGCTGGTTAGTGAAGGAAGCCAAGGAAGCCAGGAGGAAGAGATGAGAAGGGAGAGCATTCCAGGTCTGAGGGATAGCCAGAGAGCATGCTTGAAGCTGAGAGATGGAGGGAATGGCTCAAGGAATGACAGGGAGGCCCATGTCTTGATTAAAGAGTATGGGGTAGGGTGGGGGAAGGAAGTGGTAAGAATGTAAACATGGTTAGGAAGAGCTTTGAATGCTAGAAGGTTCAGTATTTTAAGGTCGAAGTGACAAATAGCCACTAGAGTTTAATGGGGGGCAGGAGTGGGGAAGGTGAAGAGTTAGGGTGTGGGTGTGTGATCTGCACTTTAGGAAAAAAACTTTGGCAGCTGAGTAGAAAATGGACAGGTGTGGCAAAGAACTTGTAGGGAAAGCATGAGGAAATGAGGGTCTAAACCACGGGAACCGTATTTGAGAGATGTTAGAAATGTGAAATCAACAGGTCTTGTCAACAGATTGTATATGAGGAGGAGGAGGATGTGTGTGTGAAAGATTAGCAGTGAGTTGAGGATAACACCAAGGATTTGAGCCTGGGTGACTGGGAGGATGGGGGTGCCCTCAATAATAATAGGGAAGTCTGAAGGGGGCAGTTTGAGGGGAAAGATAATGAGTTTAGTTTTGGACATGTTGAGATTGAGATGTCCAACAGGCATTTGAAGACTTGAAACCAGAGGTCAGACAACTGACTTCTATGATAGAGTCCTATTCATAATTTCACAAGAGCCGCCTCATTCCATTTTGGGGCAACTCAAATTGAAAAGAAACTAATTTCTATATATTAGTTAAAAGAAATCTGCCTCCCTCTACCTTCTACCTATTGGTTTAAGATTTCCCTTTTGGGGCAAGCAATTTATTCTCTTTCATTTTAAGAGCCAGATTACATTTTTAAAGACAGTTTAAGGCTAATCACTGGCAGAAACAAGATTAAAAACTGTGGTATAAAGACTAAATTCAGAGCTCTTAGGGTTCAAAGTAGAGAAGGGGAAAATTACAGTAAAAGTTTGCCCACAAACATTTTCCCAGAGATTTTCCCTAATGACCTAGCTCAACCCATGAGTGACTTGCTAAAAAAAACATTTCCACTCAAGCTTTGCTTACTCTATTTTTCACATCAAATTAGTCATTACATATTCAACACCACTCATGGAGGTGGAGGATGGTTTTGTAAAGTTTTAGTCTACGAAATGGACTGAACCTCATGATGATAAATGCTAAGAGTGCCTTATATTTCTTTGTATCCCCTACAGTAGCACTGAACATGAAAGGTGTTCAAAAACTATTAATGGTAGGCTTTCATTAATTGTCAATTTAACAAGCTATCCTCTAACCAACCTAACTCTAAGAGGCAAACAACTTTTATCGAGGAGAGAGGTCAGTGGGCTTGCCCTTATGACCCTTGGACTATAGTGCACTTTTAACTGTTACTAGATGTAAACTCCTATGTTAGTATAACATCTGTGTCCTTGATTTCCTAGTGTGAAGGTGAACACAGTTCAGCATTTTCACAACTGTATCAAAAAGCTCCCTCCCTTCCCTCAATTTGGTGACCTCAGTTGAAATAATACTAACTCAGCACTATATTAAAGTGTCAAACAATGTTTTAGGTGTACCAGAGAATTTCTGGGTATGAAATCTGCCTCAGTTGCTCTAAAAATACTTTGTATTTCTCAAATGTATTTTAAATGAGATAAATTATGTTCAGCGTACATATGTATTTACTCTTATTAGATTTAAAGCCACGTTAGGGAACATTATGGAAAGATTTTAGTGATCTTTATACCTTAGCAAGAAAATAGCTCCGCAGAATAACAGGTGTTACAATGTTGATTTGAATCAGCCCTTCCAGGTCGGGACAGAGAGTAGGCTTGAAGTACTTGGGAGCAGAGATTGGGTGTGTGTTTCGTTTTTTTGTTAAGGAAATTGGGGTTAAGTGACTTGCCCAGGGTCACACAAGTGACTACTAAGTGTCAAGTGTTTGGTCTGAGGCTGCATTTAAACTCAGGTCCTCCTGACCTCTGGGCCGGTGCTCTATCCATTGCACCACCTAGCTGCCCGCAGAGATTGTGTTTTTAAAAAAATATTCACACAGAATGAAAGAGTCGACCTAAAACTTTCTAACAAACCTAACTCCTTTCAACGGAGAGGTAAGGGTGGAGACCTCTCTGGTGGTCCTCATTACATCTGAAACTATTTTACTACTCTACTGGACAGGAAGCTACACAAAGGCAAGGGTCATGTCTTATTTATCTTTGTACTTTCCCTAGAACTGAGAAGTTATAGTAACTTCGCTGCGTGTGAGCTCCATTCATTATTAAACGCCTATTATATTCGAGATAAAAATTTCTGGTTTCAAGGAGCTTATGGCCAAATGGGGGAATACAACATGCACAGATACAGCTCACGTAAAATAACACCTCAACATTTACAAAGTACTTTTCTCACAATCCTGTTTCCCTGACACAAGCACTATTGTTCCCATTTTGCAGATGAGGAAAACGTAGCTCCAAAGGTTTCAGTTACTTGCCCGGGGTCACACAGCTAGTGTCAATCACAGGGCTTCCACCTTCAAAAGCTGGGTGCTCTTTCCACTACACCCTCGCTGCTGCTGCAAAGAAGTCCAGACAGCGTGCTATGAAGCAATCTGAGAACACCACCCACTATTCAAGGAGCCTGTGCTTTTTCACTGGGGGTGGGAGAAGGGGGCACAGCCAGAAGTTTTTTCTTCTCCCAAGTTTAGGGTCAGGAGGGAGGAGCATGAGACTCAGCCGTGGGCAGGGTGGAGGGGATCGGACGTTAGGTGAGGGAGCGTGGAGCTAGGCTGGAAAAGCAAAGGAATGGGGGATGGGGTGAAGCGGGCCTGGGAGGCAGAAAAAGAAGAGGGAGCCCAAGTGAACCCACACCCGGGACAGTCGTTGCTGCTGGTGGGAGCCAGGAAGGGCAGAAAAAGCGACGGGACAGACGAAGCCTGGGCCAACCCGGAGCCGCTACCACCTCCGGGAAGAAAGGCCGGGCACTCCGGCCCCGCGGTTCCCAAAGCCCCTCACGGTCCCGGTAGGCCCCTTCCCTCTCGGTCAGAGACCGAGGACTACCTGTCTTCCGCGACAGCGCGAGAGGAGGGTGACAGGAAGACGAGGACCCAGTCCTCCCCTTCAATGGAGAAGCCTACAGCCTCTTACCGAAGAGAGAGAGCGATCGCCGGGAAAGTCCGCCGCACCAAACCCGAGCACTGCGCCGCCATGACCACCCCCTCAGCCCCGACTTGCCCCCGATACTGCGCACGCGCAACGGCACGCACGTTCGCATCAGCAGAGTATCGTCCTAGCGCGAGACGAACGCGCATCCACTTGGGCTCGCGGCCACAGTCCTAACCAATTAGATCGTGTCAATCCCTTAATGGACAGAAGTTATTTCACCAATCCTCGTGTACTATGGGCGGAGCTTCCCGATTGTGGGCGGGGTCTGACGACGGAATGCGAGAATCTTCTCCGTCATTCCCTACCTTCCCGTAGTTAGGCAGAGAAAGAGGGGAAAGGTGACGGGAGGCGGGGGGAGACTTTCCGGGTCTGGGCGGAAGCAAAGCGAGAACCAATAGAGGGAACGAGAGTGGGGAGAGCAAGAGAACGGCTAGACCAGTACACGTGCCGTTTTGCTGGTGGGGAAATAACGGCAACGCCGTCCCTGGAAAGGACCTTTGCAGACATTCAGTCCTGCCCTTTTCGTTGTATTTTGGAAGAAACACGCTTGAAATTGAAATGGAAAATGCCAACAACTCACAGCCCTGTGGGACCCATCAGCCCCAACAACTTGATGAGATAGGAAGGGCACGTGACGGGCACAGAGCTAGTAAATGTACGAGCAGATATCACAAATCTGGCATTCGGTTGCTAATTCACTTTTCGACAGCCAAGCACACGTATACACTTAAGTAATGCAAGATAGATGAGGGTATGGAGGAGAGGTCTATACCGTGTGCTCCAGGACAGTTGGCGGAGATAACAGCCCTGGCTGGCGGAATCCGGGAAGGGAAACTTCTTGAAAGAAGTGGATGGAGAAGGATTTCAACAAGCAAAGACGGGGAGGTCATTGACTATAGCAATGCACAAAGGCCAGAGGAGGGCAGTATGGGATTGGAAAACAGCGCTGATCATATGAAGCACTGAATCTTATGAAGCCTTCAAAACGGTAAAATTAAATAGAACCGTTCTGTTTATATAGTAAAGGACTCATTTGAGTTCATAGAGATTCTGGAGACCTCGTCTCGTGCCTTTAGCAGGAAGATGAATTGTACTTACTCAGGTGGAACTTAAGAACTTGGGCTCCCTTTTATGTGTCTTCCTCGGCTAGAATGTAAACTCTTTGAGGAGGGACTCATTTTGTTTGTTTTTATTTCCAGTGCTTAGCACTATGGCATAGTAAAGCCTAATACGTTTTCTCATTCTCTTCCACCCCCCAAAAGATCAATCACTGTTCATATTAAGCATCTAAGTTTAAAACTTAAATGGTTTAGTTAAATAGCTTTACTTACACAGTATATCTCAAATCTGAGTCCACAATCTGGAGACCATCCCGCATTCTGTTATTGTTTGATTGTTTGGCCAGACACCTGTATACAGATTTACAATTCTACTTTGGATGGACTCCCAGAAAGGCAGAAAGCTGAAATCTACTCCACGCTGTGCCCACCTGCTCTGAAGAGCTGGTAGCTATCTTCCCATTGACATTGGACACCTGTGCTATCACTAGTGTCCATTCCAGAAAGATAGTGAGTCCTCATTGTTGTCAGTATTCTTACTGGCAACATCTGGGTCTCCCTTGAGCAGCTTGAGTGATTATACCAGAACCTTAGCTGACAGTTTTATGTGACTTTGCAGTTTCCAAAACAGTAAGTGCTTCTCTTATAATAAATGTTAGCTATTATTAACATTATTATTATACCTGGTTCCTACAGCTCCACCCTCCACAAAAAGGATTTCTTGAGATGACTTTCTTGGGTTGTTCAAATAGATCTCTTTTTCTTTCTAAGTTTGCTTGTGGTGTGTCCATAACCATTTACCCCATCCCTCCACCAGCATTTGAGTGATTTGTCTCACATTCACCTAAGTTCCTACTATTGAATTTTTTTGGAATCTGGAGATGCATTCATTATTCTTCTAAGGTAGCTGGGTTGGATTGTGGGCATTGCCCCTGGCTGCTCCTTGGAGATCTCCAAAAAGCAGAGAGAGGGAGAGGAGAGCCATTGGCTTGCAGTAGCTGCTGCCAGAGTAAATAACCTATGACTCAGAGGGAGAAGGGGAGCCCCTTCCTACTTAAGTAGCTACTATGTAGAAGGCTCTAAGCTAGACCCTGCTGCAGCTTCTTGAAGGCAAACCATCTTGGCAGGCAGGCTAAGCCAGGTTGAGGGTAACCAATAGGCCTCAAACCTATCAGTGAGTTGAGGGCATGTCTACCCCAAGCTTATGAAGAGTTCTCCCTGACAAATGGGCAGATGAGAACAATTTGTTGTGGCAGCTGAAGCAGGCCCTGTAGAGTATTTAGAGCTTGGTCAGATATTGGAGATGCCAAGATCATCCACTGTATCCTGGGCCTCAACAGTTGTCTTGACTTTTATGTTGCCACTGGACTTCCATGTCTCTGGAAGAGTGAGGCTGACAACATTGGGCAACTCTGCCTTACTTAAATTCACTCACAAGTCAAGACATTACCCTAGAATGTCATTGGTCCTCTTTGAAAATGAAGGACAAACAACAACATGATAGACTCTGGGAAGAAAAAGGAAATAATTTCAGACTTCAAGGAGTTTATGTTCGACTTTGGAAGTGAGGGGAAAACAACATATATACAAGTAAATATCATATGAAGTGGGAAGTGATGGAGGTAAAGGGAAGATTCAGAAAAAGTGCTGGGAGACTATTTAGGGATCAAGAAAATACTTTGAGCTGTGAAGGTTCTATAAAAGAGGTAGCACCAGAGGTAAGAAAGAGAAGAAAGAAGATAAGGATTCTGAAAGGAAGAAAAGGGCTTAGAATCTGGGCATGGAGGGCAGTCTGTGTGATGGTGCAGAAACAGAAATGTTGATTACTAGTTGATCTTGGTATGCCAGTGTTTAAAAAGGACTAATGTGAAATAAGGCTTGAATGGGAGGTTGGAGCCAAGCTAAGGAGTTTGTGTTTTATCCTAGAGGCAAAAGAGAGCTACTTATGATGAAGTAGGCCAGTAAATCAGCCAGTATTCAAAGAGAGTGCCCTTTGGTATATTTTACCATTGTGCAAACAGTTGAATTTTGGTGTGGCCTGAATCATTTGCCAGCCTCATAACATCACTCAGAATTCACAGTGAGTGAACAATTAGGGAATTTAAGAAATCTCAAACCAATTTTAGAGGTACTTTGAAAATGAGAAGTTCTAGACCTCCAACCAGACTGTCGTGTCCTTACCAGCTTTTATTAATTAGCACTGTTTCCATATGTTTAGTACTTTAAAAGATTCATGATTTTATCAGTCTGGGTGCTCCTACTTGTGCAGATCTTAATATTTCTATGCTTTGGTTAAGAGTCTTCATGGGATTCTGTGGCCAAAAAAAATTTGTCCCCTAATGATCTGATAAGTCTCTATGTACTTAGCTTTTTTAAACCAACACACATTCTCACCAAGCGCATAGTCCCAGTGACTAAACACTGTGCTGTGCACAATAGTAAGTATTTATGCCTCCTATAGACAGTCCAGAACTTGGGTTTCATAGAAATTACCTTTTAAGGGGCAACTAGGTGGTGCAGTGGATAGAGCACCGGCTCTGGAGTCAGGAGAACTCGAGTTCAAATCTGGCCTCAGACATTTGACACTTACTAGCTATATGACCCTGGGCGAGTCACTTAACCCTAATTGCCTTGTCTTCCTCTCCCCAAAAAATAGCTTTTTAAGAACCTAAGGTAACTCCTTGCCCACCTAGTGGCATCAAAGGAGAACTTTAATGAAAGGGAGATTATCAAAATCAACTCATTTCAATTTACAGATGGGAAAATAGATGGCCGAAAGGAAAAGTGACTTGCCAAAGGCTATACAGCTTATTAGTACTAGAGCTTGGACCAGAACCCAGTTGTTTTTAAAGGCCAGGCCAATGTATTTTCCACCATTGTGCACTGCTTGGCCATACTGTATAATATTTAACCTGGTTATGATAAAATACCAGTGCTTCATGTTCCCCCAGTGAAAAAGAAATAGATCCTATAAGGGGAGATTTTTTTCTCCTTCTTTGTTCTTACACTCTTTCATCTTCATTTTTATCTCTTCTCTCCAATGTGAGTTCAACCTCATTTGACAGACAGACCCAGAGAGGGGAAAGAACTTGATCAAGTCATATGACAACTAAATGGCAGAGCTGGACTTAGCACGCTGCTTGGTGCTTTCTGCACACAGTGGACATGCCAGCTAATGACATTATTCAAGTGATGGATGGACGTGTTAGATAGCACAGGGCCAAGAAGAGTTAGTTACCTTGGGCATCAGCTCCAGTTAGTCACTTAGATTTCGTCTTTTCCAACATGAGGATACTTCTGCTTGGCAGAGAAAACCGAAGCAAAATAAAAGTTGAGCAATTCAGTCTTCCCTCTGTTATCAGTTATCGGTGTCTCACCTCCCCAAGCAGAGGCTCAATCCCTTCTTTTATCCTCCTCATTCTCCCAATATTGCTTTAACAAGCAACTTTTTTTGTTGTTGTTGCTGTCCTTCGCTCCCCTCACAAGCCTAGTTCTGAGCATTAGGAGTAGTTACAATATTTTTTCCAAGATCATTCTGCTGTTATGTTCATCCTCTGTTATCTGCACTTGCTTTCATCTTCTACACATTTCTTTAAAAAATCTAAATTGGTCAGTGGGGTCCCTCTACATTCACATTGATATCTTCAGACAACTGTCATTTGTTTTCCTCATTGGAGTTATTTCTTTTTGTGTCTTCAGAACTTCCGCTGATGATTAGAAGAAAAGGAAAAGAAAATTATTTGTTCTAAAATATTTATAGCAGCTCTTTGTGGTGGCAAAGAACTGGAAATTGTAGGGATGCCCACCAATTGGGGGATGGTTGAACAAGTTGTGCTATATGATTGTGATGGAATACTACTATGAGGGGCAGCTAGGTGGCACAGTGGATAGAGCACCGGCCCTGAAGTCAGGAGGACCGGAGTTCAAATCCAGCCTCAGACCAAACACTTGACACTTACTAGCTGTGTGACCCTGGGCAAGTCACTTAACCCCGATTGCCTAAAAAAAAAAAATAAAATAAAAAAATTTTTAAAAATGGAATACTACTATGCTATAAGAAATGATCAGCTCGGTGATCTTAGAAAAACACGAATAGACCTGCATGAAATATTGAAAAGTGAAATGAGCAGAACCAAGAGAGCATTGTATACAGTAATAGCAATATTGTTTTAAGAACAACTCTGAGTGAATAGGTCATTTTAACCATTATAATTACCCAAATTAACTACAAAGGACATATGAAGGATGACACTATCTGCATCCAGAGAAATAACTGATAAATAAAAATATATATAGAATGATTTTACATATGTATCTATATCTACATACACATTTGTGTCTAGGTAGCCACATCTAGGGCTCAGTGGGGAGGGGTAGGAGGAAAGAAAAAAGGAAAAAAAATTACATGACAACTTTATTATATATTTAAAAGAATAGCAAGTTGTACATAATGGATTTGCAGTTTCATGTTAAATCTCTTCTAAAAATTATACTATATTATGGAAATGCATGTTTTATTATATAAATTATAAATAAATATTTTAAAAAGAAAAACTCTTGTAATAAATATACACAGTCAAGCAAAACAAATTCCTGCACAGCTATGTCCAAAATATATATGGTTCATTCTGCATTTTGAATCAATTTCCTCCCTTTTAGCAGGTAGTTAGTATGGATCTTTATCAACACTTCCGTTCCTATGCTTTCCATTGAAAGCTTCATGAGTGATTGCAGTTGGAAGCAGTTACCCTGGCTAACCTTTGATGATAATTTCTTTGACCTTAGTTAAATTGGCCCTCAAATGAGAGTTGCTTAGTCCCTTTCCCATGACTTCCCAGTGTGTTAAAATTTTTCACCGTGTGTTGTGGACTTGAAGGTCACAGGGAGCTGTACTACACTGAGGCATCAGAGAAAGAATAGGGGAAGGAGTTGGTTAAGATGTTCCAGTTTTGCACAGAGCAAGATCTTGTTTTAAAGTAATGAGGATTAAATTCAAGTTCTCAACTGTCTGTGTGAACTAAAAGAGAAGTTTTTATGTGTAGTGTTTGGGGGCTTCTTAAGCATTTAAATGAGGAGAAATAGAGTTCTTTTTAGTAGTCAGAGCTTCCAAAACATTGTGGTTAGTCCTTAAATTTAAATTACATTTCATTCATAGTATTTAAGGGAACAAGGAAAAAAAATCCTTGGAGTATATGAATTTTCATTCACTCAATTTTTTTTTCAAGAAATAACTAATAATAAGAACTAGCATTAAGATAGCGCTTTAAGATTTGCAAAGTACTTTACACATATTATCTCATTTGATCCTTACGATAACCTTGTGAGGTAGGTATCATCCCTATTTTATAGATGAGGGAGGGTTAAGAGACTTGTCCAAGGTAACATAGCTAGCATTTGATTTGAATTCAGGTCTTTCTTGACTCCAGAACTCTATCCACTGTACCACCTCCCTGCCTTCTGTGTGTTACTTTCTGTGTACTCCATGCACAGTGGGGGACAAGATGTAAAGAATTTTGGTGAGGCACAGTCTCTGCCCTCATAAAACTTAGAGTCTAGTAAAAGAAGAAGAGACAAACACAGACAACTACAATTCCAGATAGTCCTAAGTACATTAATAAGTTATTTTGGTTATTATAAATACCTAAATTAACTATAAAGGACATATGAAGAAAGACACTATCTGCATCCAGAGAGAACTGATAACTAGATATATAGAATAATTTATATATATAGAATAATATATATATGTATTCAATGTGTATATAGAATAATATATATATATATATTTTTCTGTCTAATGGTAGCCATCTCTAGGACAGGATGGGGGGAGGGTAAAAAAAAAAGGAGGAAAAAAAAGAAATTTACATGATAATTTTATTGTATATTTGAAAGGAATAGCAAGTTGTACATAGTAGATTTGCAGTTTTATGTATAGTCATCTTTTTTATTGTACTACATTTTGGAAATGCTTGTTTTATTCCATAAATATGTATATAATAAAAAAAAGGGAAAAAAGGTGTAGACAGATCTGTAACAATTTTGACACCAGGGCCAGCCATCCCAGCCCACACATTCAAATCAACTTTGTAATTTATGACATGAAAATAATATAAGTACTTATATAAATTCAGCTGAGCAAGAGGCGAATTAATTATTGTAGTGTCTTTTATTCTACTAAAGGAGTGCTTGTGTTATTTTTGTGTCCTCCAAATTTCAGTGTCATGGGGTAAAATCCTTCTAGCCTTGCCCTAGTTACAGCTCTGGTTGCAAACAAAGTCCTATACCAGTAGTACCAATAGTAGGGATTGCTGAAGGCTTCATGGAGAAGGTGGCCTGTGTGTGGAGCTTTGAAGGATAAGAATTTAATGGGCAAAGAGGAGAGAAAGGATATTCTAGGAACAGGCAATAAAGCCTGGAAGCCAGAGATCACAAGAACATGTTCAGGAGACAGAGAGGTGTCAAATTTGACTTGAACATGTGGAGTGTATGGAGAAAAATATGAGGAGAGGCTGTAAAAAGTAGGGAGGCCTCAGATCGTGAGAGGCCTTTAATGCCATGGGAGGGAGTTAGAGTATTACTGGGGAACTAATTGGACCTACTGTAGATATTTGAGCCATAGACCATCATAACTATATAGGCTCTATGGGGTGGGGGGGATATGATAGGAAGTATCATAGGAAGTGTCTTCAGCTAGAAGAAAGGACAGAAATATCATGGGAGGTGGAAGATTGGAAACTTTGGAGCCACGGGCTGTGAATGTGAAGTCTGACCAATTTCAAGTGAAGAGCTAGTTACACTGAACTGTTATGTGCAGTTATATGTCAGGTATGCATCATGAGCAGCTGGAGCCTTGTCTAGTTCACTGACCTACTTAAGGAGTCACCTGCCTGGACAGAATTTGCTGTCTCACTGGGACCTGGTGAATTTATACACTTTCCCCTTCCTTCCCTCTCCTCCCCACCCCTACCTGGTGGATGAGCACCATTTACCATGGGACCTTTCCTGCTCTCTTTAAATCTTGCTTTTTTGCTGTCTCTAGTTTTATAATGGGTTTTGTCTACTGATAAAGCCGATTTATTGTATCCTGAATGAGTATTGGCTATAAATGAGTGAACTACACTATAAGGAAGGACAAAGGGAAACTCCTGGACAAGTAGCCCCAGAGTCTGTCTGTCTCTGTCTCCATCCCCTTTCTTTCTCTCTCTCTCTCCTTTCTCCCTCCTTCCTGCTCTCTCTCACTCCTTCTCTACGGAGAAGGGCTTCTCTACACAAGGAAGATTAAGTGGTCTGACAGTTGTATGATGGATGGATTGGTGTGGGGAATGGAAGCAAGAAGACATATTAGCAGCTATTGCAGTAGTCTAATCAAATCAATAAACATTTATTAAGTGCCTACATGTGCTGAACACTGATGGGAGTCCAGGGGGTTAGTAATGAGGCTCAGTACCTGGGCTGTATTCAGAAGCTTCTTATTCTAATAAGCTGAAACAATGATGCAGTGTCCATCAATGTTATTGAACATATTCACCCTCTTTCATTATTAGTTGTTTGCTATCGTGCTGCCATCTAGTGGGAATATTATGTTCCAAAGTTATACCAATATTTTCTGCTTGGAATCTTGAACCATTTACACTGGTACAGAATATTAGGTTCATTAGAAATTCACAGACTGTGAGATTTGGAAAAGTCATTAGTATGTAAAACATAGAACATTTCAGTGCTGAAAGGACAACTAGGTGGTACAGTGGATAGAGCACTGGGCCTGGAATCGGAAAGACCCAAGTTCAAATATGACCTGGACAATTACTAGATATGTAAATCTAGGCAGGTTATTTAACCTTTGCCTCAGCTTCCTCATCTGTACATGGGGATGATAACAGCACCTACCCCGCAGGGTGGTTTTGAGGCCCAACTGGGATAATAATTATAAAGTGCTTGGCACAGTGCCTGGCACATAATAAGCATTATATAAATATTATTTTTTATCATTGGTGTCAAAAGGAACCCTAAAATATAGAATGTTTGTGTTGAAAGGAACTGTAGAGACCATCTAATATGACATCCCTCAAACTCACATTTCCCTCATTTCCATTTTACAGTTAAAGAAACTGAGTTCCAAAGAAAAGTGGCTTTCCCAAGTTTAATAATAATAGATAGCACTTCTATAGGATTTTAAGGTTTGCAAAGCACTTTACAAATATTATCTCATCATCATCACAACAATCCCGGGGAGTATGTGCTATTATATCCCCATTTATATAAATGAGAAAACTTAGGCATATTGAGGTTGAGTGACTTGCTAGTTAAGTGTCAGAGGCCACGTTTGAACTCATGTCTTTCTGAGTCCATATCCAGCGCTCTATCCACTGTGCCCTCTAGTTACCCACGATATGTTCACAGGTAATTCATCCATGAAAACCAAAAACAGAACAAACGAACGAAAAAAACACCACAACCTGAAGAACTGACCTAGTTCAGGCAAGAGCTCCACTGACTCATCCAAGGTTGATGAGAATTTCCCTTTTTCAGATACCTCTCAGAGGCCGAGTTCCCCAGTCTCTTGGTAGCCCATGCTGTTTTTTTTTTTTAAACAATGCCTGCTATCTGGCATTTCTTAACAATATTGAGCTGAAATCTAGTACCGTACACTGCTCTGAAGCTCAGCTGGAATTTCAGCAGCTTGTTTGTCTACTTTCTTCAAGAGTCTTCATTTAAACACAGCAGTGTGAGCATTCTGTTTCATCTCCTGCAACAAATGCAGGATCAAGTGCATAAATAGCTGTGTGGCATTTCGTGCCTCCAAACAGGGTTCTTTGTTATTTGTGAAATGTCTTTCAGGTGAAGGTCCTGCAGGCTGTTTAGCTAATCTGGTTATCCTGAATCACTGTATAAAGGTTCAGTGTCTTCATTCCACACTCAGTGAACAGAGATTGCTATGAATGCAACAGAATAATCTATTACCTTTTCCTCAGCAATGAATGGCATATTCCTTGTAACAAAAAAATCACACCAGGAGAAGGTCACAGATATCCTTTTGGAGAAAAAAAATGTTGCATAAATTGCTAAAGGAGGCATTATGGTATACTGGATAAAGAGGTTGTCTTAGAAGACCTAAATTTCAGGTCCTACCTACACATTCTAACTTTGTGACTTTGGTGTCAACCTAATATAGAAATGGGGGCTACTACATTTTGTTCTAAGGATCCCTGCTGGAACACCTTGATTCAGAAAGCAACATATTAGCATTACCTATAGTTGATTGTGTTTTTATTTATTTTGTTAAATATTTCCCAGTTACATTTTGATTTGATTCAGCTGCACTCAGGAGTGTTGTGAACCACATGAGACTATTAATTGCTTTACTGTTGCTGATCTGCATGGTACAGGGAGTTTGCTCACCAAGGAGCTCCCTATGCTGATTAAATCACAGATTTGGATTAAAAAAAAAACAAACAAAAAACAAGGTAAAGATTTCAGGTAGGATATTTTAATCAGATGATATTCAATAAAGGAAGTGCACAAGGATACAATGAAATAATAGCATTTCCCTAAGAACGATTTAAATGAAAAAATATAACCTATTGGGCATAAGGAAATTAAGACTGGAGTCTGGTCCATCAAACTGGTATAATGCACTTTCCCCTTTGTGGAAGTCTGCTTTGTATTTTGATTATACTGTCAGTGCTACTTTGAGAAGAGGAGAACAGATATGGGCTACCAGTACTTACTACTGATTGCACAGACTTATTTTAGAGGACAGTGAAGAAATAATAAACAACTCCCTATCTGAATCCCGAAGAGAACTTTTTAATGTGAATATTGACATTGAAATATAATTTGAATTTGAGGATGATTAAATTGTTCATAATAAATCTACTGTAGTTTAAATTTACCAAATTGAAGCCAAATCTAGCATTTAAGGATTTTCATTCTTTGGCCCCAACCTGCTTTCCAGACTTCTGTCTCAATATTTTCCTACCCATATCCAATGCTCTAGTCATATTAGACCACTCACTGTCCCCTGAATGTGACCCATGCTTCTGTCTGAGATAAAAGGAAAAAAACAAACAAACCAGAAACCTCCCACTTACCTCAAAGGTCATATACCTTTTCAATACACCTTTTTATGTGCAAGTTTTAGCTAGACTTCCCCTAGACCCTTTCTTAAGGGCAGAGATTTCCTTATGCATTTCCTCTAGCAGAGCCTTACACACAGTAGACCCTCAATAAGTATTTGCTTTACTAAATTAATAATTCTGCTCTGTTGGTAGTATCTCTTGTTAGAAAAACTCATTGATCTGTGGGAGACAATCTAGTGTTATAGAAAGAACATTGCATTTGTAGTCAGAGGATGTGGGTTTGAATTCTGACTCTATTTGTATGACCTTGGGCATCCAGGGGAGAGAAGATTAGGATTGTAGGGTCCTAGATCTGGAGGTGGAAAGGCCCCCAGAGGACATCTAGTTCTCTTATAGATGAGGAACATGAGATCACGTGACACACAAAGGCAGATTTTGAACTGAAGTCCTCCAATTCCAGAGACAGTGCTGATTCCTTGAAGGTCCTTTCTCTCCTCTTTGCCCATTGAATTCTTATCCTTCGAAGCTCCACGCACAGGCCACCTTCTCCATGATGCCTTCAGCAATCCTTGCTATTGATAACAACCTCCTCAGAAAGACTTCACATAGTACTTTGTTTGCAACCAGAGCTGTAACTATGGCCACACACACATACACACACACACACACACAAACACATGTATGTGTGTGTGTATATATATATATATATATATATACATGTAGAGAGAGAGAGATATGTTTAGATGTATATGGAGAGAGAGAAGGAGAAAGCACATTCTTTCCGCAGTAGTCCCTCACTTCTTTGCCAAGAGGAGGGAAGTATGTATGTTACTTGTTCTTCAGCACCATCATTGGTCCACTGTACATGTATGTGTGTATATGTATATATGTATATATACATACACACATATGTATATATACACATACACATTTATCCACATATATCCACCATATATATATATATATATATACACACATACATTTGTACATATGCATGTATGAATATGAGAGGACAGACACACACAGAGGGTAGAGACACATAGAAAGAGAACAGAGACATGGAGAGAGTCAGAGAGAGAGAGACAGAGGGAAAGGGAGAGAGACAGAGAGATGGAGGGAAGAGGCAGAAGTTAATTTCACAGCTTTTAGAAGGATCTGTTTTGGTTCTGTCACCTTTAGCTATTCTAGGAGCTTAGCTCTCTTGGCTAGTAGGCTATAGTCTGGGTTGGTGGAAGACCCACACTTACGAAATCATGAATCCATGAAGGAAGCTAATCATAACCCACATTTCCATAGCACTTTAAGGTTTATAAAGCAGTTTCCTCACAATAACATGTGAGTTAAGTAGTATAAACATTTGAATTCCTATTTTACTGATGAGAAAACTGAAGCTTAGAGAGGTAAAGTAAATCATTGGCAGTTATCTAGTTATTAATTGATAGAGCCAGGATTCCATTCTTGGTCTTCTAAGTCCAAGACCAGCTACTGCTTCTACTCTGTCACACACCATGCTGAGACTGCTATTAGGATCATAGTATTTAGAGGTGGAAGGGACCTTAGAAATTATTTCATTTGATACCTTTTTAAAAAAAATTTTAATGTCGTTTTATTTTCTTTTGTTTTATTTTTTTACAGATGGGGAAACTTTGGTTGAGAGAGGAAAATGGACTTGCCTAAGATCACAATACTATAAATAGCAGGGCTGGGATTTAAATCTAGGTGCAAGAATTTTTTCTGACTTCTTGGATACAGAAAGATTTGCAGAACTTGGTCCAGGCTCAATGACATCATTTTAAGTTGTTTCTTATTGCTTTTCTGCACCCAGCTTTGCAGTTGAGCTCAGTTGAGTGGTACTTTTTTTTGGTCTTGTTTTGAATTAAATGTGTTATTCCACCCCAAAAAAATAGATCGGTGTAGCCAGACTCAACTTACTTCCCAACATCCTTGTAATGTAAATGTATATGCATCCAACTTCGAATCAGCAATAGAGTGGGTAGATAGATCTCCCATCCAGGACCTGACCCTACTCTTCTGCAAGAGAGATTGCAATCTCTGCCTTTGCGGGAGCAGGAAGACCACTTCGAGGTGCTTGCACTGTTACCCTATTTCCAAGAGGGGCATGAAGCTAGAATAATCTGTCTACCTAAAATATTAGTAGTCTATGAGTATGATGCTATCTCTATTATGAATTCAGAATAAAAGTTGCCGCCTTTGGTTACTTTAAAGGAGAGGGCAACAAATAGCGTATTCTTGGTTTGTATGGCGCACTCCCACCAGATGCTGGTTACACAAATGATAATCATGGAAGCAAGGAGAGAAACATCTTACCAGGGAAATCTGTTCTCAGTCTTTGGGAATGTGGGCTTTAGAAATTAAGGGACATGTTAAGGAGGCTGGCTCCCTCTCACCCCTTCCTCGCCCGTGTCTTCTCCAGGGAGATCTATCTGCCATTTAGAAGTCCATGCCTTGCCTCTCTCCCTAGTTTTTTTTTTTTTTAACTCTTTCTCTTCTCTCAGAGTCTCTCTATTTCTAAATAATTTTTTCTTTTTCATTTTGCAATTATGCATCACAGGCTCAGAGATCTCAATCAGCATTCAGATCACCCTTTTGAATATATAGGAGGACAGTTATAGTGCTATTTTTCTGGGAACCAACATTCCCACCTGGGGTGGGACTGGGACTTCATATGTTTTGTGATTTGGATTGTTTGTCTTTTAAATGCAGAAAACAGTAAAAAAAAGGGGGGGGCATTAGGGAAAAAGTTTTTACTTAAAAACAATCTAAACCAAACCACAAATGCGCTCTTCACTAATTTGATTTGGAGGAAAAAGAAAAAAAAAATCTGGAGAGTTCAAATGCATTCCAATAAATCACAATTACCAATTTGGGCAGCTCCATTGACCAAGACTAGGTACCCAATTAGGTGTCCATTTATGCTGACTTTGCTTATCTGTATGACCCTGCTTTCCTATTCCCTCGTTCCTTCTTCTCTCATTTCAGCACAAAAGTGTTCTCTGCTTTAAATGGACTGGGAATTTCTCAGTTGTCCCTTTTAGAAATGCATTCTCGGAGATCATGCTTTATCATATCCAACTTTAAAATATTTCCGTAATAAAAATACACCTTCAACTTAATGTTTTCTTAGTCGCAAATATTTCTGCAAAAAAAGGGAAAATTTGCTATGAAGAAAAAGTTTCTAAAAACTAGTGTTATTCAGTAGAGGAATGGGTTGCCTTCTGAAATAGTGAATTTGCCAACTGGAGGTTAATGTAATGTAAGGAATACTCGATTGGGATATAAGACACCTAGGTTCAAGTTCAACTCTGCCACTTACTAGCTTTATGACTTTGGACCCATCAGTTCACCTCTATGGTTTCTGTTTCCTCATTGGTAAGATGAAAGGATTGAACTGTGTGACTTCATAATGACTCTGCCATGGCCTCTTTTGTTCTTAGTCAACATGACCACTTATTGAGGATGTTATTTGTTAAGGTCCTAGACTAGATGACCTTTGATGTCCCTCAAAATTCTGGTGTTCTGTGGTTTCAGTTCCCTCACTCAGTGCAAGTTGCAACCCATCCATAATTCCTTATCTTGGGTAGTTCTTGTCCACGCTCGCCTATCTATTAGCCATACTGAAGTGTTTCCTGTCAATCTTTCTACGTTTTGTGGGTACCACTGCAGCACTCCAGCTGTCTACTTGTTACCCTTTTGCTTTTACCACATGAACAACCAACCTTTTTTCCCAAGTATGTATTTCATCAGTGTTATTCTTTACATTATTTCTTGCACATAAGCCACAACTGGCAATATTTTGGAGCCTACTTATGCCTGCCATGTTTCTTTTCATTGTCCTTTGGATCATTTACAATTTTGATTCTTTAACAATTACAGTATTCCAAAGTTTATAGGCACAAAGCATCGAAGAGAACATTTGTGGATCGTGTATGTGTGTGTTTGTGTGTGCTGGGAAACAGCTTGGATTGTTAAAAGAACTGCATGCTTTTCCAAATGTAATCCAGCCTATTCACTTCCCTCCATTCAATTCTGAACTCAGTTCACTGACCATCTTAATGCCTGTCCCAGATATATGTACAAAGAGTCAAGAGTAGCTGAATCAGAACTAGTAAATGCTGAGAAAAATTCTTGTTGGAGGTGACAGTTTCGGATACATTGGGGATCATTTTACGAGATGCCTCAGGCAGAGGTCAATAACAAAAGAATGAAAGAAAATGTAGACAGTCACAAGATCCCAATAGCTAGTATATATGAGAGGCAGTACTAGAACCCAAGTGTTTCTGACTCTGTGACCATCTCCTGACCATTAAGTCATGCTGCCTAAAAGTTCATAAACCTCACTCAACCTTCAATTATCAATCAAGTATTAAGCAGCTCCTATGTCCTAGATGCTAGGATAAAAGCAAAACAAATGAAATAATTCCTACCCTCAACAAGCTTATATTCTAATGGGAGAGACAAGTACTATGTGTGTGTGTGTGTGTATACACATATATATTCATATATATACACAGCATAGTTATAAAGTTATTAAGAACAAATATATACAAAGTAGTTAAATAGGAAGTAATTTGGGAGGAAAACACTTATAGTTGGGAGAATCAGTAAAAGTTTCATGTAGAAGTCAGTGCCTAAGCTTTATCTTTAAGGCAAGGAGGGAGGCAGAGGTAAGGAGGTAGTGTATTCTAAGCAAGGGGGATAGCTGGTGCAAAGTAACTGAGACTAGAGATAGAGTGACCCAAGTGAGGAACAGAGGAACAGAGGCAATTTGGATGGATCACAGAGTGCAGGAAGGAGTGTAACGTGTAGTAAGGCTGGAAAAATAGGTGAGGGACAGGCTGTATCAGGCTTTAAAAGCTAAGCAGAGGGGTTCATATTTTATCCTAGGAAGCCACTGGAAATGGTTGAGTAGGATTATACCCATAATTGGGGGAATGGTGTGTATAATGATCTAGCAAAAGAGACTGAGAAGATGTGGTCAGATAGGTAGCCAGTGAATTAGGAGAGAGCAGTATCCTGAAAAACCAGAGAAGAGAGAGCATTTGGGAGGAGAAAATGATCAACAGTGTCAAATGAAGCATATATGTCAGAAAGGATTAAGACCAAGGAAATACCATTAAATCTGGCAATTAAGAGAACATTGATAACTTTGGAGAAAGACTTTTCAGTTGAGTGATGAGGTCAAAAACTAAATTTCAAAGGGTTAAGCAGTGAATGAGAAGAGAGCAAATATAGAGAACAAATGCAGACGACTTTTTCAGGGTGTTTGAGGAAAGGAGGTGAAGCATAGCTGATGGTAGGGCATAGTGAGTATTTTAATTTTTGGGATGGGGATATGGGCATATTTGAAGGCATTAGAGAAAGAACCAGTTCATAAGGAGAGGTTGAAGATTTGAGAGGTGGAGGAAATGATTGAGAATGCAGTCTGCTGGAGAAGATAGGAGGGAATGGGATCAATTGCACATGTAGAAATGTTGACTTTGACAAGGAGAAGGGCTACCTTTTTGTCAGAGAGAGGTGGAAAGAAGGAGAAAATGGGAGATGATGTCAAAGGATTTTGAGAAGATGAGAATGGGACAAGAGGGAGCTCACATTGAATGGCCTCATTTTTTTTCTCCCATAAAATGTCAAAGTTCTGAGCTTAGAAAGAGTGGGGAGAAGGAGATCCAAGGGGCTTGAGGAGTGAAGAAAAGGTTGGAAGATTGAGAAAGGGAATCAACTGGAGACGAATAAAAGGGCTGCCATGCTGCAGTGACAGCCCAGTTGAAGTTGAGTAGCATGAATTTGTAATCTACTCAATCAACACGGTTGTGGGATATCCTCCAGCCTATTTCAGAGGCTAGTGAGTAGTTTTGGAGGAAGCACATGGTAGGGGAAATCCAGGGCTGGAGTTTGGCAAGAAAAGAGCAGGAGTAGGTCAAAGAGGTAAGGGATTCAAGAGAAGATCATGGTGTAAGATTGAAATGATTAACTGTTGGGTTGAAGTTGGAGGGGGGAGTAAAATGAAATGAGAGTAGTAAACTCTCATTAGTAACACTTTCTCGACAATTCAGCTGCATGCACATATGGTCAGATCCATGGTTTCACCATCATCCGTAAGAGACTTACCTCTATGACTCAAAAATCTGAAATTACTCCAGGAGTAATGTCATATAGGAGACCACACAATATATATTCATATAATAGGAAATTACAGCCCCCCATTCTTCTATGCCTCATTTTTTCTACACTTGTTCTATATCCTTTTCTTGATCTTTAGTCTTTCCATCTGTTCTTCATCTTCCATCTATCCTTTCTCAGGCATCATTTTTATCCCTTCACAATCTTGACCCTATAATTAAACAGTTAAACTCTTCACTGTTTTTTACTCTTAAATCCTTTGCCACAGATGCTTTCAGAAAAACCTGGGAAGACTTACACGAATTGATGCATAGTGAAGTGAACAGAACCAGGAGAATGTTGTACACAGTAAGAACAATATTGTTTGATGAAGAATTGTAAATGACTTAGCTGTTCTCAGCAATGCAGTGATCCAAGACATTCCCAAAGATCTAATGATGAAGTCTACTATCTGCTTTCAAACTGATATTGTTTGAATACAGACTGAAGCATGCTATTTTTCACTTTTTATTTAATTTTTTCTTTTACTTGAGTCTTCTTGAACAAAATGACTAATATGGAAATGTTTTATGTAATTGCACATGTATAACCTGTATCTGATTGCTTACTGTCTCAGGAAGGGTTAAGGGGAGGGAGGGATAGAATTTGGAACTCAACACTTCAAATAAAAATGTTAATACAAAAAAAAATCCTTTGCTACCACATCTTACAACTTTTTCTTGTGCCTTGCCAAATCCAACTGCACCTTTTCTACTTCCACACACATGCTATGAACATCAGTGGAGGAAGTCACACAGCAATACTGAGTCTACAACAATTGCATATTATCTAATTTCAAGTGGACCCCCACTGAGGCAAATCCTCCTTTTAATCTTCTGTAATCAGCTAGCACACATTCCGCAGATCTGTTCCAAACATTTTCTTCTCTCCTCTAGTCTTTTGTAATGTCCTCTCCCCTCTCCATCTTAACAGAGAACCCTACTTCCTACTTAACTGGAAAAAAAAAAATTTATCGTCTGCAGTGAGCGTCCTTTTCTTTCCTCTTCCTCCCCATTATATCTCATCCTCTGCTTTAGTCTCCAAGGAAGAGGTTCTTCTCACCTATGCCAATCCCTCTGTTTGGGCCCTTGATTACATCTCCTCTCAGAGCTTGTCCCATTTATCATTGCCTTCCATTTCTTTCTAATCTTCAGTTTCTTCCTTAGTATTGGTTCTTCTGCCTGTGTATATGTTTAGGTTTTCTCATCCTGAAATAACTTTCTCTTGACTGTACATCTCCTCATACTACCATTCTGTGTCTCTCCTCCCTTTTACAATCCAGTTCTTAGTTGCTTCCAATTTCTCTCCCATTTACTTCTGACTCCCTTCCAATCTGACCTTCTACTTCATTCTTCAGTGGAAACTATGCTCTCAAATATTTTGATTGTTAAATCTCAGGGCCCTTTTCCAGTCCTTATCCCTAAACTGTCCGTAATATTTGACACTATTTGTCATCCTCTCATGAATATCCAGTTCTCCGGGTTTTCATGACGTTGCTCTCTCCTAGTTCTCTTCTTACCTAGATTCCTCCTCAGTTTCCTTTGCTGTATCATCATTCACATTTCAGCACTTAAAAGCATGTGTTCTCCAAGATTCTGTCAAACTCAACATGTCCAAAATGGAGCCTATCATTTCTCCCCAAACTATTTGTCTCTTAGATACCATATTTATATTGAGGGCACTGCTACCTTTCCAAGCACTCAGGTTAGGAGACTCATAGTCAATCTTATATTTCCCCTTTCCCTTTTCTTCATCCCTAATTAGTTGCCAAGTGTTTTTAATTTTACCTCTCCAATATTTCTCACCTTTCTTCCCTCATTCCCTCAGCTACCACCTTAGTTTGGGACCTCACCATCTCTTACCTGGTCTATTTTTTTTTTAAATTTTATTAATGTCTATGGCCTTTATTTAAATCATTTCTGGAAAATGACTCCCTCCCTCCCATATTTCTTCTCTAGAGAAAATTCTCTATAACAACAAAAGCAACAACAAAAAACAAGCAAGAACATCTCATATAGTGACTCCATCTTACTATATATGACCACATCCTTACTATGTATAGATATATACTAAGACCGCATCTTACTCCTCCTTTGTAAACTCCCTCTGTCCCTCCAGTTCCTTCCTCACCGATTGAGAAGGCAAGTAATGAGATAACCATTATACATGTGAAATCATGCAAAACATATTTCCATATTTATCATGTTGCAAAAAATAAAGTTAAAAACATATGCTTCAGTCTATACCCAGAGGTCATCAGTTCTTTCTCTGGAGGTGGATAGCATTTAACATCATGAGTCGTGGAGAGTGTTAATAGCTTCCTAATTGGTCAGCAACTTTCAGTCTCTCCCTTCTCTAACTAGTTCTCTACAGAGTTGCCAAAATAATCATCCTGAAGCATATATCTGATCATATCACCCCTCTGCCCAAGAACCTTTGTAGGTCACTATTTCCTTTGTGTGGCACTTAAAGCACTTCTTAGACTAGTTCTAGTCTACCTCTCTAGGCTATTTTTTTTTCCTTTCTTTCTTTTTAGGCAATTGGGGTTAAGTGACTTGCCCATGGTCACACAGCTAGTAAGTGTCAAGTGTTTGGTCTGAGGTCAGATTTGAACTCAGGTCCTCCTGATTTCAGGGCTGGTGCTCTATCCACTGCGCCTCCTAGTTGCCCCTAGCCTATTTTTTTAAAGATAGACTTTTTTTAGGGCCTCTGGAATTTTGATGGGTGTACAGCTCTTTCCATGGGGTTTGGAGGGGGTTTGGGGGGCAGGCACAGCTGGTCTGAAATGAGGTGGGGTTGTCTCATCATCTCATGCCTCACATAGTTGTTTCTTTACCATCTTGCTGCTGATCATGTAGTTCATACAGTAATGTCTTTTCACATACAGCTTGGGCAGCTAATAGACTTTGACTTTGACAGCGTTGTGGTTGATGAACTTCCCGAGGGCCTTTTCCTTGGAGATGACGTCAGTGCAGTTAGTGCACCGGATTGGTTGTTTGTGACCACTTCTTGATCATCTTGTGAGGAGGAATCACAAAAGACCCAGGATAATTTTAATCAATAAACATTTTTTTTATTAACGATAGATTTTTATTGATATATTCTGTTTATGCTTCATCTAGATTTTCTTCCTATCCTTCTTCCTCCTCGCTCCCAGAGAGTTTTCCCTCATAACTAAGAATAAACAAAAATAAATCAGCAAAACCAATCAAAACATTGAACAAAATCTGATGCCATGTGCAATATTTCACAACCATGGACCCCAACCTCTTCAAAAAGATATCTTCTAATATCTTTTCTTTGGAGTCAAACTTGTTCTTTACAGTTTTGCAACACTCAGTTTCATCTATTTTGAGATTGTTTTTTTTTTTATTATTATTTACATTGTTATAGTAATGTATGTGTTATTTTTGTGACTTTGCCCACTTTACTTTGCCTAAGTCTTTCCGTGTTCCTCTGTATACTCTATGTTTATTCTTAAAGTATATTGATATTCCATTATATTAACATTCCATAATTTATTTAGCCATTACCTAATTGTTGGACATCCATTTTGTTTATAGCTCTTTGCTAATGTGAAAATTTCTGTTTTAAAAATTTTGGTGTGTATGGAGCCTTTCTTTGTTAGTAACTTCCTTAGGGTTTATTCCTTACAATGGAATCTTTGAGTCAAAGAGTATGAATCTTTTAGTCATGTTGTTTGCGGAATTCCAAATTGCCTTCCAGAATTCTCAATTAACTTATAACTCTACCAACAATATATCAGTGTGTCTGTCTTTCCTTCTCCAACTCCTCCAACATTGACTGTTTCTGTTTTTTGTTATCTTTTCTAGTTTGCTGGGTATGAGATGAAACCTCGGGTTTCAATAAGTATTCAAGTGCCCACCACAGCAATGTGCCAGGCACTTCAAATACAAAGACAAAAGTGACAACAGTTCCTGTGCTCATAGAGCTTATATTTTCTTGGGGATACAAGACATAAATATATAAGCACATAGAAAGTGATTTTGAGGAGAAGGGAATTGAAACCAGGAGCGGGCATCAGGAAGAGCTTCATAGAGGAGATGTCCCTTGAGCTGAGCTTTGGAGAGCTAGGGATTGCAAGAAGCAGTGGTAAGGGATCAAATGCAACAATGTAGGTGAAGTGCTTAGCACGAGGCCTGGCACAGAGAAGGTGCTCTATAAACGTTAGCTCTTGTGTTGTTACTGACGATGCATTCTAGGTACGAGGTTCAGCCTTGCACGGGCAAGGAGAAGGGCGAGGGAGCATTGTAATGAGGAAGAGCAAGTTGGCCATGCTGGATGAACCATCGAGTATGTATGGGGAAGTAATGCATGAGAAATCTGGAAAGGTGGGCTCGAACTAGAGTGTGAAGGCCTTTAAATGCCAAACAGCTTTCTATTCGATACTAGAGGCAATAGGGGCAGGCAGTATGTGAGGTTTTTTTGAGCTGGGGAGTGACATGAGGACCTGCGTTTTTGGAATATCGCCGCGGCAGCTGAGAGGAGAGGACAGACTTTATGGTGGAAAACTGGTTTGGAGGCTATTTCAGTAGTCTGGCAGGAGGCTTGAACGTGGTGTCAAGTGGAGAAGTGTTGCGGAAGTAGAATTGACATTCCTCTCCTTGATGTACTCAATAGTCCATCCAAATTGGCCTCATTATTTTTCCTGAATACAGTATCTATGCCTTCACATCGGCTGTCCTTTGTCTGTGGTCTGTTCTTCAGTCTCTCATGTATAGCATGTATTTCCTCTGGATCGCTGCCTTTTAAAATTCCAAGCTTTCTTCAGGAATTCGCACCTTCTATGAGAAGATGTTCCTGATCTCCGGTAGTTGTTAGTATTCTCTTTCCTTTTCTCCCTGTCTGTCTCTTTCTCTGTCTCTGTGTCTTGGCCTCTCTCTTTCTCTTTCTCTCTCTCTCCTCAAATAATCATTTGTCCTTATCTGCTTACCTGAGTATGCTTCCCAGTAGACTTTTAGCCTTTTAAGGTCAGGGACTGTTTTTCATTTTATCTTTATTATCTGTAGCCTTCAGCCCAATGCCTTAGGAATAATAGTTGCTTAATAAATATTTGTTGGATTGGGTTGCATTGCTTAATGATTCTCATTGGAAAACCAAATAAATGAAAAATGCCTCTTGTCCTTATGAACTGATATTTATGTAGCACTTAAATGTTTACAAAGGATTTTATATACAGCCTTGTGAAGAAGGCACTATTATAGCCATCACTTTACAGATGAAGAAAACTGGGCCCAGAGAAGGTAAGTGAATTGACCAGGATCACAGAGAATTTGTTAGGGTCTGAGGTAGGATTTTTATCCCTGGGTCACAATGGTACCAAGTCCAGCACTTTCTCTACTATGCCACATTCACTTTATTATATATATATGTGTGTGTGTGTGTGTGTGTGTGTGTGTGTGTGTGTGTATAAATATGTATGTATGTATGTATGTATGTATGTATGTATGTATGTATGTATGTATTTGGAAATACGGTCCAAGCAGATTTCAACTTGATCTAAGGAAAAGTTTTCTAATGAGAACTGTCCCAAAGTGAAAGCAGTAACTTTACCCTTCCTTCAAGCAAAAGCCTGAATGACCCTTCATTGGGTGTGGTATAGGAGGAATTCTTGTCCAAGGACTAGATAACAACTGAGATTCATTCCAATTCTAATATTCTGTGATTTGTGGATTTAATTACTACTAGTGTGTACACTCACACCCATACCCACAGCCACAGCCACACCCACCCCTTGGTCAGATACTGCAGTTGAATACTGAGCTGGGCCAGAATTAAAGGACTGTTGGTAGCCCACATGAATCTTATTTGGGAAATTGTGCAGTGATTTTGTTGTTGTTCAGTCATTTTTCAGTTGTGTCTAACCCTTTGAGACCCCATTTGGGGTTTTCTTGGCCAAGATAATGGAATGGTTTGTCATTTCCTTTTATAAATCATTTGACAGATGAGGAAAGTGAAGTAAACGGGGTTAAGTGACTTGCCCAGAGTCACCCAGCTAGTAGGTGTCTGAGGCCAGATTTGAACTCAGGAGGATGAGTTGTCCTGACTCCAGGCCCAGCGCTCTATGCGCTATGGCACCCTCAAGCTGCACATGCAGAATGATCATTGTGATTTCTTGTTTGATGTTGTAGTGTAAGTGATTGGACTCCAACATGGAGTCACTTAGTGATCCTAATGATCGTGAAGCTATGACAGACAACCTGTGCTTTTTCACTGTCATAACTCATTCTGTCCCTATGTCAACCATGTCAACAGCCATGGCACCTGATTGTGTGAGGCTCCTAGCGGATTGCCACAGCTATGCACCAATGTTGGTTTTGGAGATCCCTGATTACAGATTCAGATCCTCACTTAAATTAACTGCCACACCCAAGTCTGGCATCCATGAGCAATCCAGGGGAATTTTCTCTCCACATCTGAGTCTGATTAGGAATATTCCCTCCCATATCTGACATCAGTTACTGATTCTGAACAAAGCCCATCTCTAAGGTAAAAAACTCACCTACTCTGACCCCACTCTAAGTGCATTCTCTTACTGAGATTGATTTTGCCGCCGTACATGTCTTCCTCATGTAAGTGACTCTGGCCCTATGTGGCGGAGTCTTAGTTTGTGTTGCCATAGTGTGTGTTTGTGTGTGTGTGTGTGTGTGTGTGTGTGTGTGTGTGTGTATGTGTATGTGAGATTGTTTTTGCCTGTTTGCTGCACTACATAATGATATAGTAATAAGCCTCATGCTTGCACTAGCTTCCCAAGTACCAATATTCTGTAGACCCTTGAGCCTGGGTCTTTACTTTAACCTGAGCCGTGAGGCCAAATAGAACATTCAGCCTTTTCAAAGACACTGCACTATTTCTTGAACCAAACAACCAACCAAACCTGATCTTTGCAGTATCAATATTTTTTGGGTAATGTTATATGACATTATAGATCTATTTAAAATAGATGTGAATATATTTCTCTGATCTTTTTTATTTTAAAAACCCAATCTCTTTACTAAGACCATAAGTAAAAAATCAGTAACTAGAAAAGCATATAATTCTTTTAAAGCAACTTAGGCAGTAGGAAGAATATAGAATTTGGAATCAGAGGACCTGGGTTCAAATGTACTCTCCTTCTTATTCTCTATTTGACCTTGGGTAAGTCACTTACCCTTTCTTCATCTTAGTTTCCTTATTTGTAAAATAAAGTGATTAAATGAGCTTGTGAATTTTAATATAGCCAAATGTCTAAGATGAAATTTGATGCTTTTCTTGATCACATTTTTCTTTTTCAATTTATACAGAATTTTTGCTTGGCATCAAGAGCCTTCCTAAGAGTTTGTACTGAATCTTTCAGTTTATTTGGTAGCAAAGTGCCCCAGGGCTTTTTATCTCCTAGATTTCCACAATAATTTCCCTCCTCCTCAGCCATCATCAATGTGTACATCCCAGGTAGATTTCTCCAGTTAAATAAAGAGAGGGCACTTTTGAACCAAGCAGAGCAAGTCTGATTCCTCATCTACTAGATAGCCTTACGGGGAAGGGAAAACAGTTATCATTTCTTCTAAGACTTCTCTTCTTTAAACAAAGTGTCCTCAGTTCCTTCAAGCAATCCTCACATGGAAATATTTTTTATTATCATAATTATAGTAATTATTGTTATGATGTCCAGTATCCTTATCACCCTGGCCATTTTCCTCTGGATATCTGCTTGTGAATGTCTTTCCTAAAATATGTTGTCCAGGACTGAACACAGTATTCTAGATCAGGGATTCATGATGTTTTTTGTGTCATGGATACCTTTGGATGTCTGCCAAAGCCTATGAACCTTTTTTCAGGGTGAAGTTTTTAAATGTATAAAAATTTTTTAAAACTTCGGTACTTAGCACAATGCCTGGCACATAGGAGGCATTTAATAAATGTTTATTGATCGATTGACTAAAATACATAGGACTACAAAGGAAACCAAAGGTTAGTGAAAATAAAGGTGCATTTTTTTCCTATAGAAGTTGAGGGACCCCCCCTGAAGTCTATCCATCTACTCCTTAGAGGTTTGTGAACCCCAGATTAAGAATCCCTACTAAAGATGTTGTCTGACTATTGTAGATAATAGCCTAATTATTGCCTCCATCATTCTGGACAATTTCTGTGAGTGCAGCCTAAGATGACATATTGAGTTTTATAGTGTGTTAATACCCCTAAGTCTTTTTTCACATCAGCTGTTATCTAGTCACATGTCCCCAATCTTATACTTGTGAGGCTAGTTTTTAGTTTTAACCGAAGTGTAGGACTTTGTACTTACTCCTTTTAGATTTTATCTTATTGAATTCAGCCCGTCCTTTTATTCTAGTAAGGACTTTCTGTACATCATTATCATCCAGTGTGTTAACAATTCCTCCCTTCTTCATGTAATCTATACATTTGATAAACATATCATTTATACCTCTATTCCAGTCAGTGATAAAAAGTGTCCAATAGTGTAAGGCCAAGGGAGATTCCAGGGACTTTCCACTAGAGACCTCTCTTTCAGGTTGACATCAATCTGTTAACCATTATTTTTTTAATTTGTTCATTCAAATAATTCTAGAACTATCCAGTATACATCTTTTCATCTTGTTAAAAAAACAATCTTGAGATACTTTGTCAAACGTCTTGCTGAAATTCAGATGTGTTGTGTCTATATGCTTTTCCCCATTCTACTTGTCAATAAGGTAAGTAAGTGTTGTTTGGCATCACCTGTTCATGATAAATTCATGTTGGCTTATTTTTCTAAATACTGAAAGCATACCTTTAGTAATACATTCTAGAATTTTCTTAGGAATCAAAGTCAAACATACCTGCCAGTAGTTTGAAGACCTACACTCTTGCTTTTTTGAAAACTAGCCAATCATTTGGTTGTTTCTGGGCCTACAATGCCTCATGTGTTCTTTAGGATTGAAAAACAAAAATCCTTGACAGTGGCTGAGCAACCACAAGCATCACTTCTAGTTTGTCAAGATCTTGTCTCTCTTGTCCAAAGCACTAGAGGCATCTCTCTCAGCTTTATACTTTTCACACATTTGATCTGTATACCATCTATCCTTTCCTCTAAGTCATTGATAAAAATGTCGAGCATTTTCCCTGGAGCAGTCCATTAGAGAGCTCTGTACTGGCTTATATCCATCTATTAGTTACTGCTCTTTGAGTCTCACCATTCAAGCAGTTTTGAATCTGCCTCTCTTTACTGCCATCTGACCCACATGTCTTCATCTGGTACACAAGAATAGCATGAGGGACTTTGCCTAAGGCCTTGTTGAAATCTAGCTATACTCCATCTACAACGTTACCCATATTGAATGGTCCCAGTTTTCCACTTCATTTTGTTAGTCTGTTCTATAAAACCTCTTATTCTCCTGTATTGCTGTATCCGTTTTGAAACCAAAAATTTAAAAAAAGCTAGCGGAGAGTAGAATACAAAATCAACATCTTATAAAGATTCTAGGACTGACCTTTAAAACCAATTATCAGGATATATGCATCAAACTAAACAAAGAAAATGGTAGCAAGAGCAGAACTGGACAAGCTTCTAAAAGCAAAGACAAAGCTCTTTCTTTCATCTCTGCCCTTTATGAATAAAATCTCCAGCAAGACTATTTCTCCTTAATATGGTTCATAAGGGTCCAGGAAACTGTCTACCTGGAAATATCATTCTTGTCTGAAACTTAATCACTAAAATATAAGTTAATATAATAAAACTTATCCTTTATAAATAAAACTTCAAGATTGAGAACTGTATTATGTCCTTGAGATTCACTTGTCCTTGTTTGTCGTCTGAAGGGAGTCACTTGGTAATATCCCTTTGGGGGCAGTGCAGTTTCCCCATTAGTATAATAGGACCATAGGAATTAGAACTGGAAAGTAATTTAAGGATCATCTAGTTCAACTCCCTTATTTTCACACTGGGAAACTGAGACACAAAAGAGGTGGTGACTTGCCTAAGGTCACATACAAGAGCTGGAATTTAAGCATGGAAATTCTTTCACTGTTCATGAAGTTCTTTAGTTGTGAGTTGAAAGTAATTCTATTCTCATTTTACAGATGAAAGGACTGAGGCAAAAAGAGGTGAACTAACTTGATCAGGCTCACCCAGCTAGGAAACCTCAGAGCCCAGTGCAGATTTCTCCTGGCTCCTTCTCCTCTACTACGGTGTCTTTTTAGGGACCCTGGCAGGATTATTGCAGAAGGAAGACTATTAAGTAGAGGAAACATCTAGAATGTGATACGATTTTAAATAGCAAGGACATGAGTCTGGAACTAACAGTTCAAATGATCAGAGAGTCTATATCTTCATGGTTGATTGGATAAATTGTGCAGATTGATCACCAAGCAGTAGATTCAATTGCATTAAATGGCTGATCCAATTTAGGTTTTGCAACAACAGGCCAAATAGCCAGGCAGCTGAACCGTTGATGCAATTTGTCTTTTAAGATTGAAGAAAAATTGGGAGCCTCACACTCATCTTGAATGCCTTAGCAACTAAATCACAAAATGTATAAGCTTGGGAGTCAGGAGAGCTAGGTTCTGGTCCTAGCCCTGCTACTAATTCATAGTGTGACTTTGGGCAAGTTCCTTCACTTCTGGGCTTCAGTTTCTTTCAAGAAAAAGGGGTTGAACAAGATCATTTCAAAAGTCCCTGCTTCCTCTGACATTCAATTTAACTCAACTAAACAGGCATTTTACCAGAGATCAGATGAGATAATAGTTGTAAAACACTTAGCACAAAGCCTGGCACACAGAAGGCACTTGATGGCTTCTTCCCTTCTTCCCTAGAACCAGTGCCTGTGATGGGAATACAAAGACAAGACTAAAGTAGTCTCTGCCTCCAAGGAGCCAAAATATGTACATAGATAAGTAAATCTATATATATAATATGTATGTGTGTCTATATATATTTATTTGTAGGGGAACACTAATGACTGGGGAAATCAGGAATATGTAAAATTTTTAGGAAGTAACACTTGAGCTGAGCTTTAAAGGGAATGCTGGGTTCTAAGAGACAGAGGAACGAGGGAGAGCAATCCAGGCCTAGCAGACAGATGGCCTATGTAAAGGCATGGAAGAGGCAATGTCATTACAGGGCTGCAACATAGGCTGTATGAAGAGAGAAACATAGTTTGGAGCCAGGTCGTGAAGGGCTTTAAATGTCAAATGTAGACCTTTATATTTTACCTAGAAGTAGATTGACATGGTCAGAACTATGCTTTAGAAATATCAATTTAGTATCTGTGTGGAGGATGGATTGGAAAAGAGAGAAACTGTATACGACTGTCAGGATCCGTGAGCTCAATTAGGGGACTATTGCAGTAGTCCGGTGATAAGTGATGTAGGCCTGCGAGTGGTTGCTGTGTGAGGAGAGAAAATGAGATAGATACTGAGAGATGGTTTGGAGGAAGAATTGAGAAAACTTGGAAAGTGATTGAATCTGGATGAATGATAAAAGAATTCTGTGTTCTAAAGTACTTTCTAGCCCCGGGGATCTAACACTATGAAATTTAAAGCCCTTTATAGTTTTACATGATTCCTTTTTTGATTCAGTGACTAATTATTTGATTTTTTAGTTTCTGATGGTTAGGATACTTTAGGAATCTGTCATTTCATTGTTTGAGGTGCTTCCTCCATGGACATACATTACTGTCTCCAACCTCCACATTTTAGTAAGCAATCTTCAGGCATTGCTGTGGCCAGAACAATTCAGGGCAGAATGCCGATGTCCAGGCCTGTACCTGAAGTTTTTCCAGCTTGGCCCAAGCTCATCGCTCCACTGCTTTATCCTGTAAGGCCCCAAGGTCATCACCATACTGCCATGAGGTATAAGAGTAGAACGGTAGTAGATAGGTTGATACCTATTGACCCTGATGATAGCTGGGAAAAAGATCAAATAGATTCCAAAATTTCTTGTCCTAATCTTCCATTTGGTGAGTAAGCCATACTCATGTATTATATTTCTGTAATACTTTTCACCACAAATATAATTATAGTCAACATTTACATTGTACTTTAAGGTTGACAAAATCTAACTTATCTCATTTGAATCTCACAACAATCCCCAAGGGAGAAAGGGTGTGGAGATAGTGTGGAGAAACTTGTGCAAAGTATCATAGCTAGTAAATGTTAGATGTGGGACTATAACAGTTTTTCTGACTCTTTAAGACTAGTGAGGTCTTTTTTTTCACTTCCCCTTGAAAATACCCCCTTTTTATTTTTGCAGTTTTTTTCCCAAAGGGGGAAGGAAACAAGCATTTAAGTACCTGCTATGGACCAGACACTGTGCTAAGGGCTTTACAATTATTATCATATTTAGTTCTCATTATAACTCTGAGAGATAGGTGCTTATTATTATCCCCACATTACAGTTGAAAAAACTGAGGCAGATAGAAGTTAAATAACTTGTCTAGGGTCACTTAGCTAATAAGTATTTGAGGCAGGATTTGAATTTAAATGTTCCTGACCCTGGGCCCAGCACTCCATCCATTACTTCACCTGGCTGCCTCTGCCTTTTGTTTTTATACTGGAGTGAGTTTTTGTGCTAGAGTTCCACCTCTACATACTTCCTTCTGTCTAGGAAGAACTCTTAAATAAGACCAACGTGGTGCCAGTGTCTACAGCAGTCATCACATTCCAGAGCCATTGCTGCCCACCTCCCTTTCTTTACTGAGAAAGGGTGTTCTTCAGTTCCTCAGTACCTAGGTTGTCCTCTCCACTTTGGTGTTACTGGTTATAGTATTGTAGTTATTGCACATTGTAGTCCTCAGTTTGATTATTTTACTCTCCATCACTGCATATAGCTTCTATTTTTTCTCTAAATTTCTCATCTTCATAATTTTTTTCTGGCGTAATTATATTCCATTACATCTCTACGCTACAAATTGTTCATATATTATTGCTTATTTGATGACTATCCATTTTATTTGAGGTTCTTTCTTTTTTTAAATTCACATTTGAATTAAGAAATATAATCCTAGAGGCAATCACAGAGACAGGCTATCATAGAGACAGGCTATCATAGTGGGTACAGTGCTGGAGTTTGAGTCATGCAGACTAAGTTGAACTCTTTGACCTTGAGCAAGTCACTTAAACTCTAAACTTCTGGCGACTCTGACTCTGGTCTTGGTCATTTTTTACATTGGAAGTTCCCCAGGGTGAGGACATCACACCCCAGATCCTCTGTGGATTATAATTCTCACTTTCCAGAAGAGGATCTGAAGCAGGCATCTTTGCTGCCCTTATGAGTGGTAGCTGGGAGGCTACTTGGTCTTAACCCTCCAAGCCTATTACAATATCTCACATTACCCGCTAGCTGACCTTACAACCTGTGAGGCAGGCTGTGCAAGTGTTTCATCCACACCTTACAGATGGAGAAACTGAGGTTCAAAGAAGAGAAATGACTGACTAAAGATCACACAGAGGGAGAGGCCTTAGGCTCAGTTTCCTAACTCCAAGCTTAGCATCTTTTCTCAACATATTCTCATGTAGTCACAGTGTCGGGTTTCACTGGTGCCTAAAAGACTTCTGCTTATCATATTCCCAAGACAATCCTGGAGAATGCATACAGCCAAGTGTCATTCACTTTAGCCTCCAGAGAGATGTCTGGTTGCATACATTCACAAACCCCTTTTGTTCAAATGCACAGGAGCTTTTCATGGTCTTGAAATGGCTTTCTGCTTTAAATGATTTCAAATTATCTTGAGAGGATAGAAAAGACTTTAAACCAGTAGCACTCTCATTTGTAACTATATTTATTGCTCTCAGTTCCCTTAGTTACTTATTAGGAACAATCTCTCTCTCTCTCTCTCTCTCTCTCTCTCTCTCTCTCTCTCTCTCTCTCTCTCTCTCTCTCTCTCTCTCCTTCTCTCCCCCTTCTCCTACTCCTGTACCCACTCTGTCTCCTTTCTCTCCTTTTCCTTTTCCTTCTCTCCTCTCTACCTCCTTTTCTCCCTCTCTCCCTCCCTCTCTTTTTCCCTTCCTCCTTCCCTCCTCTCTTTTTTCATTCTCTACCCCTATCCCTCTTCCTTTCCCTTTGAACTCAAATCCTTTGATTTGAAAATTTGATTTAGAAATCCTATGCTCTTTCCAGTATGCCTTTCAATCCCTTGCAACTAGAAGTCTTTCTGATTTATATCATTTATTTTCCCCGGAATAACTCTACGAGCACCAGCATACTATATCCCCAACATAAGCTTCTACTGCCTTACTGATAAACAGGAAGTGCTTTGGAAAGAGCACCAGATTTGGATTCTGAGGACCTATGTTGGCATCCTAGCTCTGCCACTCAATATCTGTGTAATCTTTGGTGAATTACTGACTTTCTCTGGCCCTCGTTTTCCACATTTGAAATGAGGAGGTTGGACTATAGGACCTTTAAGGTACCTTCTGGCTCTATGTCTATTATCTGTTTTTTTAAATAGCATTCTGAGATAACACATAGTTTTGAACTCAGAAGTTCAGGAATGTATGTATAATTTTGTTGTGTTCAGTTTTATTCGACTCTTCATAACCCCATTTGGGGTTTTCTTGGCAAAAATACAGGAGTGGTTTTCCATTTCCTTCTCCAGACCATTTTACAGATGAGGAAACTAAGGCAAACAGGGTTAAGTGACTTGCCCAGGGTCACACGACTAGGAAGTGTCTCAGGTCAGATTTGAACTCAGGAAGAGGAGTCTTCCTGACTCTCGGCCCAGCACTATCCACTGTCCCATCTAGCTACCCCGTCTTAATTATCAAGAAAAGAAAATTATGCAGACAATGGTGGGTTATACTTGTAATCTGGGCTACTGGGAGAGACTGAGGCTGGTAGATTTCTTTAGCATGAGAGTTCTTCATGGGCTAAAGCTGATCCTGTGTCTTCTCTAGGTCTTGCACCACCATTATGGTGCCCCTTCCCCTCCCTCCTCCCTTCTTTCAAGAGCAAGAGGAGTGGAGGCCATCAGGCTTTCTAAGGAGGAATATACTAGCTAGGTCAGCAACAAAGCAGGTCAGAGTTCTGTGATAATCAGTAGTAGGACTGGGTCAGTGAGTGGTCACTGCACTTTTAGCCTGAGTGAGATAAGAAGACTCTGTTTAAAAAAATGTAAATTATGGCTAACTACCTAAGAGTTATGATATTTCAAGTCTGCGTCCACAGTTATAAGTATCATCAGTGATATTTATGGGAAATAGCCCTGTTGATACCTGGAATCGCTATGTTCTTTTAAAACAATAGATCTCTTTTAGTTAGTACCTATATAATGAGTTTGCTTTGGGCAATATGGTAGTATTTATTCCCTACTTCTTTCCTCCTTCCTTCCTTTCTTTTTCTTTCTTCCTTCCTTTTTTTTTTAATCATAAGCCTACCTTATTTTAGGCAATAGAAGTGTTCATTGAAAATTGAATGTAACTATTTCTAGGCACTTATTCTATTCTTTTAATTTCCTCCTATGCATAATGCCCTAAGTGAGGTGCTGAGGATTATACAAAGATGAATAAGACACAGACCTTGCTTAGTATGTCTACTTTACATCATCGTTGTACTGTGGAACCACCAGCACCAGGGGGCTAGGTATTGGATGCTTTTCCTATTTCAGTATCTCAGAGCAGGTAGTTACCAATCACTTTTCATCCTAGTGGATGATGCTAGATTGTCCACCTGGGGGTGTGGATTTTTGTTTCCACCAAAGCCATAGGTAAGTTCATTTGCAATGTCATTGACAAAGCATTTAATGGAAGAAGGTAAAGGGTAATAGAAAACCAGTATTCTTATTTTGCAAGATCTAACCACCAGGTGGTGTTGATGAGAAAGGCAGGTTGAGCTGTCAATCTGCTTGGACCTAGAAAACTTCCCTCTGTCATCCTTTTTAGTGGGTACAACCTCCCTAGCCTGTCCCTTTCCCTTAGTTTCAGCTTTCCTTTCAAACCCTCTCCCCCCACCTTCAAATCCTCTTTGTTCTGCCTTCCAAATGGAGGAGAAAAATGGCTATTGCTTTCTCCTCACTCTCTCACTCTTGTGGTTTTACAAGCTCTGTTTTTACCAGGAGTATCTTGTTCTTGGATTCTTTGCAAGGCATACAAATCTATCACCCTACTTTGTCTCAGACTCCAGTTCAATTCCTGCTGCACAAATAGTCTCTGGTTTTTGATCCCAAGATGTACCACTTTGCCCCTGGACAATTCTCTATTGTCTATCTGTTTGCCCACTTCATATTATTTGTTATTTGCTCACACAGTTGCACATGCTTGGAATGCCCTCTTTTTCACCTATGGCATTCAGCTCCTCCCTATAAAGCCCAATTCCATCTTTAGCTCTTGGATAAAGTCTTTCTAGCTTTTTTATGACCTTTGCCCTTGGACCTCTCATAGTACTTTACCTAGCACCTTTCTAATGCGTTTGTCACACTGTACATTATAGGTATCCTGTGTATGTACTTGGTTACCCAATTATGTAAACTCTATGAGGTCAGGAGCTGTGTTTTATTTAAACATTGTACTTCACTTGGTGCGTAGGGCAGTGGTCTGTACAGAGCAAGCACTTAAAAAATGTTTTGTGTAATTTGTAGTGAATAGAATATTGGGTTTGAAATTAGGAAGACCTAGTTTCACATTTTGCCTATGACCCTGGGCGAGTCACTGCACCAAACTGAGCCTCAGTTTCTCCTTTTGTAAAGAGGAGATAGTAATTTCTTTAGTACCAGCCTCACATGTTTATGGTAAGAGTCAAATGAGAAAATCTATATAAAGCACTTTGCAGATTGTAGCTCTATAGACCTGTTGATTTTCCTCTTTCTCTGTTCTCCCTCTCACTCCTGCTTTGGCAAGCCCTCCTAGTTTGGTATTTCCATGTGGTCTTTAGACTTGTGCTGCCACTCCTTATTTCATTCCAAACCACTGTTTCCCTTTCTCAATCATTGACCATAGATGGTGTCAGTGCCCAGCTTAGTATCTACATAGAACTAGGGCCCTAAGAGTTGCCCAAGGCCTCCTTATATGCCTTTATTTAAAACACTTGCCTCTGACTACTCTGCATTTTAGAATTATTGAATCTATGCTTGACCCTGTTCTGCTAACTGGATTTCCCTTCTTGAAATTTTCCCCACCATTTTGTAGACTTTGAACCCCCATTTTCCCCATCTCATAGTTTTGCTACCCAGAGTTCACAAGAATGACTTCACTTATAGACTTTCCTGAAGTTGGCCCCATATCGGCAGCTGGTAATCAGATTTGTGCAGAATAACTTGTAGGTGAGATAGCGTACAACTATGACCTTCCCTTATCAATATCTCATTGTCCCAGTTAGCCTCTCTAAAGGATGTTTTCCTTGGGGTAAAACATGTGACGCCAACTTGACATCAAATACCAAAGCAGTCTGAAGACCCAGAAAGCAATGAGTTTTATTTATATGACTATAAGACCCAGATCTATCTGAGATCATTGGTAGTATCAGAAAGGACGTTATAGGTCATTAGGTCCAACTCCCCGTAGTAGCCTTTGTATTTGCTTGTTGATCCATTTCATCAATGGGAGACTCATATTAGAAAGCCCTATGTCAGCATTGAGCAAACCTTCAACTGACATTTTATTTCTCTATATAACTTCAAGTTTGAAACCACGCATGGAAAGGTTGAGACCTTTAAATAGTAGGTTTTCAAGGTCACAAGACCTTCCATACTCCTGTCTATTTTGTTTTGGCTGTGAGCTACAGATCTTCCCACTTCCTTCCAAAATATCCTCATCTGTCCATTAGGGAAAGGCTGAACAAATTGTGGGATATGAATGTGATAGAAACCTGTTGTACTATAAGAAGTGAGGAAGCAGATTATTTCAAAGAAGGAGCTAGACTAGATGGTATATAGGGTCTGTTCAGATTTGAAAACCTTGTGACCCAGATCATGATCATCTCCCTCCACCACCTCTGTATTTCCATAACACTTATTATCTATATCACTTATTTGGTATTGATGTGATGGCATAATAATTACAGGGCTGAAAGCTTAAAACGACACTAAGACTTTGGGGACATCCTATTATAAAGTGGCATGACTTCCTTCACATGTATGAGTACTTCAGAATCAGTCACATGAATTGTATGCTATTTTAGATCTTTTTAGTTGCCCATTTCTGATTGATTGATCAGCATGTTGCCATATGCACTTATGCACTTACCAAATATTTGTTGCCTGTTTGATCATCATACCACTTCTTGAGCCATTTAATCATCCTCACCTAGAAACCCTAGGAGCACCAAGGATGATCATCACTGTTGGCAAACTGTTCACCAGCTTAGTAAAGTGGAAAGGGCCCTGGATTTGGAATCAGAGGCTTTGACTCCAACGTCTGCTCTGCTCCTTACTACCTGGGCAATCTTGGGCAAATAAATCTCTTCTCCTCTCTGGGCCCTCAGTTTTCTCTTCACTAAGATGAAGATGTTGGATTAAATAAATACTCTCTAAGTTCCCTGCCAGCACTGATTTCTCTGAAACCAGTAGTCTTTACTGTGTATTTTAGGTTGAGATTCTAGGAGTCAATCTTTTTAGTGTCCTTTGATTCTAGAATATTTGTGAGATGGGAATGTGACAAGGCCTGGTGTGATGAAGAGATGATGATGATGATGATGATTAGAGTACGAGTTTACATTTCTTTGGTGTTTTAGAGGTCACAAAATTCTTTCCTAACAAAGACTCTGACATGAGTAGTACAACTATTCTCTCTGTCTGTAACATGTGGAACTCACACGTCGGGGCCTCTATTCAAAGCTACCCTGGGTTCAGGTTACTCTATGGGTATATATACAGTTAAAAAACTACCCCTTTCAACTACCCCCCTGGTATATTTGCCTTTTTTTTTTTTTTTTTTTGTTAGAAAGATACAGTTATGTTATATGATTAGGCCTGGTGCTCTTGAGGCCACCATGACAGTTTTCCCACACAAGAGGCAGTAGCTTATAGAATCTATACACAGAAACCATTGTTATAAAATTAGACCTGATGGTTTTGAGGCCGTTGTGACAGCCTTCCCTTAAGGAACGCTGTAAGTTTATAGAACACAGTCATGGAAAAATACTGACAATAATATTTTCCAAGGTTAGTACAACTGTGTCCTCCATATTTTGTCTACCATCAGCTTGTTTTTCTCCTTGATAACAAATTCCCCAAATAATATTTTGTCTACTGCCAGCTTGTATTTTTTCTCCCTGATAGCAACCCCTCCAAAGTAATATTTTGTCGTGACCCTTAATATGCAACTGATCCAGCTTCAGAGGGGCCACCTAAAATCAGAGTGTTAACAATCCCACCCTTGGAAGGGCACTTTGGAGCACCCCTTTTCTGCTGAATGGACCCATATGTTCCCCAAAGCAGTGCTGTCCTTACAAGAGTTATACTCTATGTTAGTATGTGTGCCTGAGTTGTAATGTTGGGTTTCCGTTTCCTCTCCTTCCTTCCCCCTCTTCCCCATTGCTTGCAATAAAGTTTTGCGTTTGAACTGACTTCCGCTGTTTTACATGTTATTCTCAGCACCTGATCTCATTAAAGGATAGTTTTTCACTATGTCTCTGGCTGGCCCATAGGTCTTTCTTTAGACATAAGCTAGGTAGTTGTCAAGGACTTAAGCTATTGACAGACACACTTACGCTGGGTGGGTGGGGGGAGTATGACACTGTGAACCTAGTAGTAGAAAGCAGGGTCAATAGGGGAACTCTATGTCCCAGGGGGATGCCTTTATGCCAGAGGACTGTCTCAGAACAAGTTAATCAAAGCAGAGACATTTAGTGAAAAAACATAGAAAGGAAAGTAGCAATAAAATACTTCCCCCATAAACCTGGGGTTTAGTCATCCACTAATATACACACCGTCAGTGGGAAGGATGGACACATGTAGCAACATGCATGAAGGGACACACACGGAGGGAAAATATGGCCAACATACACTCGTGCCTTTGACACTTCAGGGCTGCCAGTGACTTCTTGTGACAGATATGTGATCTTGTGGTCACCATGCTGGTGATGTCATGTCAATTCATTTGAGCTAGAGGGTAAACTGATCCTGCTATCAATCAGAAGCAGTATAAGAAATCAATCCCAAGACCCTTGTACTAAAAGGGACCTTGCCACATTGGAAGCAGGAGAGCTCTTTTAGGTATTCTCATTCATGCCTAGATAAAGCAAACTATTTATGGAAAGCGCTGTGGCATATTAGGAAGAGAATTTCACTTGGGAGTCCAAAGTTTGAAGACCTGAGTTTGGATCCCAGCTCTGCTTCTTGCTGCTTAGGTGATCTTGGACAAGTCAACTCATGGTCTCGCTTTCCTCATCTGTAAAATGAAGGGGCTGGCCTTGATGATCCCTAACGTCCCTACTAGCTTGAAGATCTTTTGGTCCTATTTCCAAAGCTTGCTGTTGGCTCCCAAGGCAGTGTACCTGAAGGGACCATGGTGGAGTAGATGGGCACTTGTTCTGGAGTCACAGGATCTGGGTTCAACCTTCTCTGTCACCACCTGTGTGACTTTGGGGAAGTCATTTAAGCTCTCCAAGCCTCAGTTTCATCATCTGTAAAGTAGACTAGCTGGCTTGTAAAGTCTTCCAGCTCTGTACCTATTGTCCTTTTCAAACTTTTGTCTGGTTTTCTGGATGATTACAAAGATGATGTTTGGATACCATTTCCAACATTTAGGAAGGAAATCTTCCTGAGGCTCAGAAAGTCACAGGGGGGAGATTGGTTACCAAATCATGAAGCTCTATAATAGTCATGTAAAAGTGGTGCTTCTGATGCCTCTGCATCACTTGGTTTTCTCTCTCCCCACACTGGCATCACACACTCACACACGCACACACACACATACACACACACACACACTCCCTCTCTTTCTTTTCTGTTTTCTTCTATCCTGCTTGATTCTATTGATTCTCCAGCATGCTGGGATAATGACAATTTTGCAAAGATGAGCCCTTGCAAACCAGCTACATTTTCTCTTTCTCAGTTGTGGCACATTTTATGTGTTTGTTCTCCCTCTTTGATTTATCAGAGCTAATGGTGATTTACATGACATGTTGAAAGCATCCACCAGGTGCCTTGACTGTACTGCTGAGGAAAGAGGATCATGCGGGGGGTCATAAATGTTGGTTTATGTGACTGGGGAGGAGGCCAGCCCATGCAGCTGAGACTGGAGCCTGGTAAATGTTTTCCCTGAGTTTGTAGAGAGTACAGCCAAGATAGATTATTTAAATAATTTCAAAAAAATTTTTTTATTACTGGAAATGTCTTGCACATGGTATTTATGTTCTAAAAATCAATACAACAAATTGCATTCAATATGCTCCCTGGTTTGAAAAGATTGAATTTTTTTTGGGTCTCCGTATTCATGCTGGCAAAGAAGACATTCTGTGGCAGATGAAAATCTACCATAAGAATAATCTTAAAGTATTTTGGAATCTGTCTTCCTAAGCTAAAGAGGAACAGAAGGTACAGAAATGATTGGCTTTTGTTATTTAGTGAAACATTTTTACCCTTTGGCATGTAATTGGTTGTGAAAGCAGAAAAACTAATACAAACCATGTTGAAGATGTCCCCCTGCAGAGTTCTCTCTGCTCAGAAGAGACAAGAGACCAGCCATCATTTTCTAGTGAAGTACCTTTTTTTTTTTTTTTTTTTTTGGTCAGGGTATTGTCTTTGTAGGTTACTGGTTTAGCTGGTCTTGGGTATCATTGCTTCCATTACACCTTTGGGTATTTCTGTCTCTTTTATCTTCTTTTCCCCTGCTCAGCACCTCCTCCTTTCTGTATTTGGCCAAAGACTCACCTACCCAGGCTTAACCTCTTTCTAAAAGCATTCTGACCTCACAAAACACAACTTTCCCCCTTCCAATCTCAACTTATCATTGTTTCTTCAATTTTATTCATATCATGGTGTGGTAAAGAGAGCATTGGAATTAGATTAAGATTGAGCACCTCGATTTGAACCCCAGAGTGTCTAATTGCTGTCTCTTTGGCTATGGGCAAATTTCCTCTTTGGTCCTCAGTTTATTGACTTTGTACAGCCTTACCTCACTTAAATCCAATTAACGTGCAAGTTGTGACATCACCTTCCTGATGTCTTGGTCCTCTTCAAGAACAAAAGACAAACAATAAAGGAAGGATCCTTATCCGCATAATTAAGGGGTTGCACTATTTGATCTCAAAGGTCCTTTTCAACTCTAAATACTGTCATGTTATTATTCCTTTTCCGAAGCAAGTTCAACTACAATGAAAAGAAGATATTAAAAAAAAAAGAAATCCAGAGATGTTTTAAATTTTGTTGACTTTCTTAGAATCATAGAATGTCAGAGAATGAAGGGATCTTAATAGATTATCTAAATCTAATCCTCATTTATTGATGTTCTTTTATTTTAATCTCAGGGTCATTTCTAGAAATATTCTGTCTTCCTTTTCCTTTCACCTCCAGATCTCTCTTGTAACAAGAAAACTAATTAAAGCAAGACATTCAGTATAGTGACCTTGTCAGTGACAGGACCATTCTGCTGCAGGAGTCCCTCACCCCTATGCTGAGAAAGATAGGTTTCGTGATGTCTTCTCAGGGACCATTATTGCTTTTTGAGTTGCTCAGCTTGACTTCCTTTGATCTTTTCCTTTTTGTTGTTATTGTTACTGTGTGTGCATATATATATATATATGACATTATATTTGCCACCTTCTTATTTTACAGATGAGGAAGCTAAGGCCCAGAGAATGAGTTAGGAGCCAAACTGGGTTTAGATCCCAGGTTTCCTGACCCCTTTTTCAGTGCTCTTTCCACTATAGGCAGCTGACTTCTTTGTGAAGATGCATAGACACATTATTTCCCTTAATAAAAGTTGATCATTTCCCAGTTATTTTTCTTTATGGTCATTAGCTGGTAAATTCATTTCCTGAATTCTCAATCTCTGAAATGAAATTTTGGTGTGGGCAGCAAAAAGAAATGCCAGCTGTCTTGAATGTCTTGAAATGGGAGAAGTACAGACACCAGTGTTTTCTTGTAAACAAAAGGTTTTTTTTTTTAAGTGCATTTGCCTTCCAAGTAGAATAGTTATTGACAGCTGTCTAAGTTAATTTGCTATTATGGTGATCATTTTCAATTGATAAAAATTAATTGTGCTCATTTACAGTAAGCACAGTTTTAGAAGAATTGAAAAACTGGTTCTCCTACTCCCTGTTCATAAGAAGGGTTGGGTGGCAGCTGTGAATCCATCATATTAAGTTCCTCCTTCTTTCCATCTTTTTTTAAGGACTGGACCCCACTTCAGACAGGAATTTTATCTCCAGGGAATAATGCCATAATTGCATGGAGAAATTCAAGACTGTGGAAATCAAAAACCTCATCTCAGGGAATGAAAAATGGCAAAGAGGGGACTTGGTGAACTGGATTTGGAATCAGAAGACCAAGGTTTGAATCCTTGGTCAGCCTCTTAGCAGTTTTGTGGACCTTGGGCAAGTTACTCTCTTTTTCTGGTCTTAGTTTTCTCCTCAGTAAAAAAGAAGGGGTAGATGGTAGTGGACTAGCTTAAAAATCATATGATTAAATTCTTCCCTCCATAGATATAAATGTGGCATTTGCACAAAGTAGCCATGCCATGAGATGGCAATTTAAATTTAAATTTTTTTTCAATTTATACTGACATTTCCTGACAAATACAGAGAAGCAGGGTCTATTTGGAGAGGAGAAGAACTGTACACTATGGGATTTCCACCAGGTAACCTTCCTGAAGGTGATGTCAGCCTTTTGCAACAGATTTGACCTGTCAGTGAAGATACTCTTGATGGAGTTGGGATCTGGGCCCCAGAAAGGAAAAACCCTGGACTTTCCCACATGGCCAAATCTGGCGTTCCCCTGAGGCTATAATCCTATCAACTGGCCTTCATTGTGGACCTCCCTATGGCCCCAGGCCACTTCTCCATTCTCCCTTGGCCATGTGGTCCAGGTCCCTGGAATTCTATTACCTCACAGACTACTTGGCCACTCTTAGATCCCTCCCACAGTCTTTCTGTATATAAGGTCCATCTTGTCTCCATTAAGATGCTCTGATTCTTAGAATTGAGCCAAGAGCCCATAGATGCTCAGATTCCTTAAGAGTCTAGCTAATATGGCGAATCTTCAATAGACCTTGTTTTTGGCTGCAAGAAGGCTTGGGTAGAATTCTTTCGGGCAGGACCCGCACGTTGTGATTGTGGGATTCCAGGACCCCTAACCTCTAGACCGCATCACTCTGAGGGATCTAAAATTGCCTGTAGTTCATCAGTTCAGTTCCAAATAGGGCATCTTCAGAAAAAGTACTTCGCCCACTCAAGAGAATAGTGAGCTTCCATGGGTCTTGTTTCACAAATCCCAAGGAATAATCATATTAGAACAAGTTAAGCCTATGAGAGAGGCATAGCAGTGCCATGGAAATTCAGAGAAAAGAGAAAGCAGCTCTGGCTAGAGGCATCAAAGAAGCTCCTTGGAGGAAGCAACATTTTGGCCAGCCTTTGAAGGAAGTTGAGGATTTCAACAGCTAGAGAAGAGGATATTCCAGATCGCCCATCCACTACTTGGAGCAAGTCACTTAACTTTTCCGTTTTATTTTTTCATCTGCTAGATGAGGGTATTGGATTGGCAGGAGCAAAAGCATAGAGAAAGTGATGGTTATGTTCAGGAAATGGCGAGTTTGGCTGCCTGGATTAGCTTAGAGGTATGAATCATCTGAAATCCCTTCTGACTTTGAAAGCCTATGTTCTTAAGGGTTTCCAGCTGTGAGATTCTGTGTTCAATATTCCATGCACCTGAAGTGTAAATGAATGAGTCTCCAAAAGGAGGTTTTGATAGCAGAATGCCAGGAAAAACCAAGGGGCAGATGAGGTGTTTAAGGACCTGCCTCTGGCATTTGGGAAGAAGGGAACAGCCTAGAAGAGATAAAAGAGCAATGCTGAAGAAAGCCTTCACTGATTCTACAATTTCATCTCAAGTGGTTAACTAGGCCCCTCCATGGCCAATTTCATTTCTGCTAAGAGACTTTGTCATGGAATCAGAACAATTTAGACAATAATTCAATAACCAGCCACAAATCCAGAAAAATGATAAAGCATGCTTCCCACCTGAGAGATGATGGACTAAGGGTATAGAATGAAATATTCAGTTTTGGACTTGGTGAAAGAGGGGATTTTTTCTTTTAACTTTGCTATGTACATTTGTTATAATGGTTTTGTTGTTGTTATTGTTGTTTTTAATAGGGAGAGGGAATTACAAGAGAGAGAGAAAAGGAGATTTTTGTAAATTGAAAAAAAATTTAAATTTAAATTGCCATCTCATGGCATGGCTACTTTGTGCAAATGCCACATTTATATCTATGGAGGGAAGAATTTAATCATATGATTTTTAAGCTAGTCCACTACCATCTACCCCTTCTTTTTTACTGAGGAGAAAACTAAGACTAGAAAAAGAGAGTAACTTGCCCAAGGTCCACAAAACTGCTAAGAGGCTGACCAAGGATTCAAACCTTGGTCTTCTGATTCCAAATCCAGTTCACCAAGATTCTATTATATGCCTACTTATGTGTTAGCTGCTGTGAGGAATAGAGAAGTATGAGACATAGTTCCTGCCCTCAGGTAGTTTATAATTTTCTGTTCTGTTCTATTCCCTCGAATTTTACTGTTATTTTTTGAATTAAATTTTATTCTTATTTCTAAATTCTCTCCCTTCCCCTCTCACTCCCCTATCCATTAAACAAAGCCCATTACAGATATGCAAAACAAATTCCCACATTAGCCACATCTTCCCTTCCCCCCCCCCAAAAAAAAGGAAACAAAGGGAAAGAAAAGGAAGAAACAAAACATGTTTCAGTCTGTACTTTGAATCCATTAACTCTCCATCTGGAGGTAGATACTATGTTTCATCATGAATCCTTTGGAATTGTGATTGGTCATTGTGGGGGCCAGAATTCCTAAGTCCTTCAAAGTGGATTATCTTTACAACATTTTGTCACTGTAAATTGTTCTGCTGGTTTGTTCCATCAGTGCATTCTAGTCTACCAGGTTTTTCTAAAACTACATCTTTCATCATGTTTTTTCAGAACAGTTGTACTTTATCATATTCATATACCGTAACTTGTTTAGCCATTCCCCATTCCCTCAGTTTCCAATTAATGGTCATCCCCTCAGTTTCCAATTCTTTGCTATAAAAAAAAAGAGCTGCTATAAACATTTTTGTGTGTGTCTTTTTCCTCTTTCTTTGATCCTCTTTTTCTTCTTTCTTTTGACCAGTAATGGTATCACTGGGTCAAAGGGTGTGCACAGTTTAATAGCTTGTGGGGCATAGTTCCAAATTGCTCTGAAGAATGGTTGACCCAGGGGCAGCTTGGTGGCATAGTAGATAGAGTACCGGCCCTCAAGTCAGGAGGACCTGAGTTCAAATCCAGCCTCAGACACATAACACTCACTAGCTGTGTGACTCGGCAAGTCACTTATCCTCAATTGCCTCACTAAAAAAAAAAAAATAGTTGGCCCAGCCCATAGCTTCACCTACAGTATATTAAAGTACCTGTTTTCCCACAGTCCTTCCAGCATCTGTCATTTTCCTTTTTTTTTTGTCAATTTAGTCAATCTTACGGGTGTGAGGTGGTACCTCAGAGTTGTCTTAATTTATATTTCTATAATTATTAGTGATTTGAAGTATTTTAAAAAATGGTTATTGATAGCTTGAATTTCTTCCTCTGAAAAGTGCCTATTCACATTCTTTGATCATTTATCAATTGAAGAATGGCTTTTATTCTAATAAATTTGACTCAGTTCCCTACATATATTAGAAACGGAACTTTCATCAGAGAAACTTACTGGTACTGTTCACTTCTATTCCATTCTATTCTGTTCCATTCCATTGCATTCAACAAATATTCATTAAATATTTCCTGTGTATAAGGCACTTATCTTGTTTGGTAAACAAGACTGATCACATTTGAAAGTATGAGTGACTAATACAAGACATTCTAGAACCAGGTGTTAGTACTGTTAATGCACAGGACCAGTACTAACTCCAAGCCCAGAGATAAGAGGATCGTGAACCCGAGATTGAGAGCGTATTCACTTTTCTGTAATTCCCCTCCTCAGTCACAGCATGAAGAACTCTTCCTCTGATTTTATTCATGTAGTCTCCGTACCCATTAGGAAAGCTGGGGCCCAGAAGAATGCATTCTGGAACTCAACACTGCTTACTTCCGTAGATGTAGGTTAGGCTCCTGGCCTCCCTTGGTATGATAGGATTGTACAGATAGAGCTGGGAGGTCTGTCAAGGGTCCAACTCTGTCAGTTGATAAGCATTTATTAAGCACTTATTATGTGCTAGACTCTATACTAAGTGGTAAAGATAGATATAACAAAAAGTTACCCAAACTCCCAAATCTGTCCCTGCCCTCGAATGGAGGAAATCTTCTTATTTTACAGATGAGGAAACTGAGGTCCAAAGAATTTAAATGACTTGTCTACACAGTAGGTAGTAGAACTGATATTTGAACTCATGCCTTTTGATTCCAAATCTGGTTTTTTTTCCCATCTACCATGCTTCCTCCATCTTTGGTCGGTATACCATGTTCCAACACATCAGTCCATTCCAGTTTGACTCCATTTTGCTACCTGTCTGGAAACACACAACAGCTTCCCAGATGCCACGCTTGGTTACTGGTTCGGATGACTTTAGTATTGTCTTCTTTCTCTGTCTCCTAGACCCACAGTGAAAATATTCTATGTGCAAGAATGTAGTTCACAGGATTTCATTGCTGGAAACTTCAATGAAGGCTGTTCTTGAGGTATGGGTCCTCATATGAAATGTAGTTGCTTCCATCAGCTGGCACCTGATTACATTTTTATGATCCTGAGACCTCGCTAAGATAGCATAATTTGTTAATGACAATGGCCCAGCCTGGGTAAGATTCCAACTCTGACAATGGCATTAAGGAACATGAATGGGAACATGGTACATTTGATAGAGTATCCACTGGTGGTCAGGAATGCTTAGGTCCTAGCCCTGGCCCTGCTTTACCTTGGGATATTTACTTAATGTCTTTGGATCTCAGTTTCCTTTTCTGTAAAATGAAGTGGTTGGACTTAATGATCTCTGAGATTTGTTCTTTCTAAAGTTCTATGGCTCTATGCTGTGAGGGGGCCATGTTTACTTTCTTTGATGACAATCTAAGAGGTTAGTCACCTTCTTCCCAACATCCTAATTTCCTTTAAAGTCCACTATGGTGCTGCCATCATTGAGTTTATCTAAACCCATTTCTAAATGTTGCATCCTCAGCCAAGACCATTTCTTCAGGATAATAGGTTCCATATGTTTACTAGCAATAGTAGATGAGGCAGTATAGTGGGGAAAAAAATACCAGGGAGTTGAAACCCTTTTCTTTTACCTAACTACCTATGTGACCTTAGCAGATCACATTCTTTCTTGGGCCTTAGTTCTCTAATCTGTAGAATGAACAATTTGGACTCCATCTCTCACATTGCATCCAGCTCTAAATACCATATAAGTGATGTTCCTTTTATTTGTTCTAATCTTACCATGCTCAAATTTGAAGGTGGGGCCCCTCACAAAATTTTCCAAATTAAAAGGGCATGTTGTTCTCCCCACAGGGTTATGAAACGCTTTCAAGGGGGCGTAAAGCAATGGCCAAAATTATTGGGTATTTCCTAGTGCACCCCGTGCAGAAACATATTTTTTTTTCAACAAAAGCAAAGTTCAAATCAAAGTCAAAACAAGCAAGACTTAATGCAGTGAATTGACACCAACTGCAGTGAATTCAGTACAATGATAGTTTAATGTGCTGTGCTGGTAAGATTTGAATGATGTGTGAAATCTCAGAATGTGTATCTCTTGCCACTGTCACCATCATTTGAGGAAGGCTCATGATGCAGATGAGGTGTGTTGTCTTGCAATTTGTTTCATTTGAACGAGAAATGTATTTTTTTGTGGAAGCTTGATACAGTGGAAAGCAAACTAATGTTGGAGTCAGAGGACCCAGGTTCAAATACTTTTTCTGACTCTAATAGCTATGTGATCTTAGGTAAGTCATTTAATATCCCTGTGCCTCAGTTTCCTCGTCTGTAAAAATAAAGGAGTTGATCTAGATGGCTTCTGGTTGTTTTCAGGTCTAGATCTATGATTCTGTGATCTGCTGCACTTTTTGACATCTCTAATTTTTTTTTTGCAGAAGGATAAATACATAAGAGATTTGAAGAGAAACTACAGGAGCAGCTGAACCTGGTATAAGTGAAGACAACAGAGACACTTTAAATAGCAAAAAAAGCAGACATGAAAGTAAAAAGCCTTAAATCCAGAAAACTGGATCCACTTTATTTATCGTTGGGGTTCACAAGTACTGTTGTCGATGGAGAGAAAAGACTGCTGTGTCTGCTTCGTACCAGTGTTTAGCGGATGATAGCATGAAACCAAGTTAAATGACATCTAAAGTGTACATGCAAAATATGTTGGCAAGGAAAGATCATTTTCTAGAAAAAAGTTAGGAGCTTATAGTAGACAAAACACCCCCCACCCCAAAAAAAATCATGTCTATGATATCAAAAGGATTTTTTTTTTGATCATAGAAGACAGTGTGGTATAGTGGAAAGTACTGAATTTTGATTCAGAACCTTTGGGTTCAAATCATGAGCCCATCACATTAAAAAATGTGGAATCTTGGGTAAGTCACTTAAACTCTCTGGGTCTCATTTGCTCATCTTATCTGGGTAAAATTATAGGATTGGCTGGATGGCCTCTAAGGTTCCTCTTTGAGGATGAAGGACAAACAACAGCCCTGATCTCACAATCTATGATCTTCTGAATGTTGTTCACAGAATTAATGCAGAATTGCTAATACTGAAAGACTCAGTCCGCTAGACAGATGTTGCTGCTTGCAGCTGTTGTGAGGGTCAAAATGACACTAGGCAAAATCATATGCAAAGCAGCTTCCAAAGGTTCCCCTTGCAGATGGGAAGGCAAATTGCTCATGTGTCTCAAGACCTTTGCAACCAATTAGTTGAAAAACTGAAGTCTTCATATTTTGCATTTCAAGTGGATGAAGTGACAGATGTATTTAGGCATGCTTATTTGATGGCACATGAATAATGTGTTTTTGAAACTATCTTAGGGAAGATGGTTTACTTTGCAATGTCATATTAAAAGAAAACTTCAATATAATTGGTGGGTTTAAGAAATGAAAATAATATCATGTGGGAGAATTGTATTAAACTCAGCACTGCTGGAGTTCAGCTGGTATCAGGATGAAACCCAGATCTACAAGTAATAGTTAAAAATATGACTTTTTAGTACTTTGGGCACATTACATGCTTCACAGGCAATCACTTGATTGAAAAACGTTAGTAAGTAGCTACATATAGTGTTAAATTTTGTTACAAGGGCACTCAAATTTATAAAAAATAGTCCACTGAAAGGAAGGCTCTTTACTGAATTTTGTGATGACATGGACTAGAACACAGGGAGCTCTATATTATTACAAAACAATAGTTTTCCATTGTCAAAGTACTTTGAAGGATGTTTAAGCTAAATGAAGAAACTTCTGTTTTCTTAATGATAACAAAGATAAAGCAAGTTCATCTTATAAGAACAATATTCTCTAGAAACTTGTATTTGGTGAATCTTTCTAAAGAACTAAATACTCTTAAAAAATCAATGCATGATCCTCAAATTCTTGCTCTAATTCAGGAAATATTAAAGTATATTGCATTTATGAGAAACAGAGTTATGAATAATAAATTTGTAAAATAATATTTTGATACATTTCCCAATTTTAAAAAATGCCTGACTTGAAAATGAAGTAGAAGGGAATAAAGGCTTATTAACTTACTGGTTTAAAAAAAAGCAGTTCTCATTTTTATTTTAAGTAGCTAGCTATTTTGGAAATATTATTATATAAGGAACCCACTTTCTATGAACATATATGTTGCTTTTGATCTTATTCCACCTGAACAAGAATGGTTAATATACTTGTCTTATGATAGTACATTGAATGCACTTTTGAACCTGAAAATTTTATGTTTTGCCTGTGGGTGAATAAAGAGTTCTCTGGTTTATGAAACAAAGTGAAACACATTTTACTACTGCTCCTAAGATCTTATTTGTGTGAAACATTTTTTTCTGGTTGTTTTTTTCAATAGTTTTTGTCATTTTTTCTTGTATTTTGACTTTATAAGAAAGCCAAAATATTGATCTTGTTTAGTGGATGAAAAAGAATGACAGATACAGCATATTGAACAACTGGGTAGCAACTTTTCACACACCACTCAAGTGGTGGGAGAAATTTCCACATATAGCACAAGGTGAAGAGCCTTGTGTAGCCCATGTGGCACAGTCTCTTTCCTGCATCCTCTTTTTGGTGCCGTTCTCATCTAGGAATAATAGGGCTAGGGAGAATTCAAGTTCTGATTATAAATCACCATCTATGGTCATTATTCCCTTTTCTCTCAAGTTTGGACCAGATTAAAAAAGTGGTGTCTGAGGATGGAGTACTCAATTAGTTTTATGTATGGGTGGGTGGGAGCATCAAATCAGAATAGAAAGAGGAGAATAAACAGAACATCCAGTGTGGGGGGGAGAAATTGATCAACCACACCTGTACAATCCTGGTTCTCATAATCTTTCTGGATACAAAAGTCGAGCCATTACACATGTCTCTTTCTCAAGATAATTGAGAACAGGTTGTTTCCTCTTGAATTCAGTGTATTTTGATTGTCCTCCACCTTCCTCTTCCCAGAACTTTATATGAACTCATCCCAGTCACCTACACACATTAGCCTTCTAGAATTTCTCTCCAAAACAGAGATATTCACTGAATCTTGTAATACTATGAGGACTTTCCAAATTTTATGCCCTCCCCACCTTTTTACAAACAAATCATCTTTTTCCCTCCATACTTAAATTTTTAAAAAATTTTTTCTCATTTTGAACTCAATTTTTAATCATTTTAAACTCTTTTTTTTTACTCATTTTGAACTTAAATACAAAAAGACAAAAATATAAAAAGACAACAAAAGAACATTTCTCTGTGCCCAGCACAACTTAAAAAGAGGATTCAATATAAAACCATGAATTTCCATTTCACACTGTTTACTTTTTTAGAAAAACTGTATAATAAATACTACATATCATTTTCAAAGCTACCCTGTTTCTCTGTGCTTCCTTCTACAAACCTTAAAGTGATACTTAAATGCTATTTTTGAATACAACTTCATACAAGGGATAAAAAAAGTGGAGACAACATGCAACACAAATATGTTGTGAATCCTGGTACTGGTCCCAATTTGACTTCTCTGAAATGTACCCCAATGATATGGCGATAAGCTTGACTGTTTCAGAGTAGAGGGGCCAGTCTACACAACCACCAACGCTAGTGAAACTCTGGTGCCACCTTTTACCCACTACCATCAATTACCAACCTAAGAACCATAATGAAAGGCAGGTAATTACAGACCACTGGTACACATTTCTCTAGTTCTTGACTGCGAACATTCTTCATGGAGAATTCCTTTGTTTCTGTGAGGACTGTGATGGGGGGAGGGCAGAGGGGGAGGGAAGTATGTATGGCAAAAATAGGCTTTTCTACCAGGGGTGTTTTTGTTTTACCTTAATATTTGACATAATGAAAAACAGTTGGAGTGGGAATAGCAAAGAAGAGTCTGAAGGGGTCACGGGCATAGTTGTGAACCATTGGAAATACTTTCATGTTGATTATCTCACTTGAGCTACCTAGGAGCCCTTGGAGGGTAGGTGTGGTATAGAAGATATGGATAATCCAACCTTCCATTTGTTCAGGCGTCTTGCAAAGGTACAAGTCTGTTTGCTGTCCAGTTCTTCATCACTCAGACTGACCTGGTTTTGAGATTCAAAGGGATTTTTTTCTCTTTCTCACATTCTTGTCCAAACTCTCTGCCTAACAGTGTTAGTGTAGGGATGATAGGGGATTTAGATATATCCAGGCACATTCAGGTTTTAAAGATTTAGCATCCACTATTTAGAGGTATTGTCAGTAAGTGAGAAATACCATCCACGAGTAACATTTTGAGAAGAAGCTTTTGGGGTGAAGCATTATTTTCTTGATGTTATCCAAAGTTCAAAGTGGGAAGAAACATTAAGCAACTGACTTTAATTTTAGCTTTCATTTACTTGCTAGAGGGTTGATGTGGGTAAGGAGGAAGAAAATGACTTGTCCTTTGGGGGGCAATAAATACTGTCTTCTCTAGAGGAGACAGCTGGGAAGCATCAGTGCACTCTCTTGTTTCTCCTATTAAGGTTCAAATGGTCTTAGGATACACTTTGAATGTAAGGCAAACATTGTTTTTAATTGTAATTTGCTTCTTATTCAATATTCTGTTTCCTTAATGTGGTGAGGAACCACATTAAAATAGGGCGGTCATATTACACTTTCTTTATTTAGCTCTTTTCCTCCTCCTTGTATGGACCTGTGATTTCATTGGCATAAGGAATTTCCAGTGAGGAAACTTCCTTCCCCAGTATAGATAGGCACCTGCTGGGCAATTTATGGTTTTAGAAAGTTGCCTGTGACCTCTAAGAGGTTAAGTGAAATGCCCAGAGTCACAAAGCCAATAATGTATCAGAGGCAAGACTTTAACCTAGTTCTTCTGACTTTGACACCAGGTATCTTCTCTACCATGTGATGCTTCATATCTTTGTTTAGGTGTTTTGTTTCATTTTTTAAAATTATGTCAAGTTTTTTAAATGTCAAGGGAATTAGAGGAAGGGCCCCAATATGTTAGGTGGACCCCTTGGGATGTATTTATGGGAATAAAGGGACAAGAATCTCACAGGATGGGTCACAATCTGAGTCATTGTCAGGAGTTGGACATTGATAAAATCATAGATCCATCAAGCTATGTGAGTTAAATTGCTCCATCTTGGTCTGATGTCTGTGAGTACAAGAGGATAGAAACCAGATTCCTTATGGTAAAAAGATGAGGCTGATTTCTGTATCTGTTGAATCACAGAATAATGAAATTTCATAATTGAAAGGGATTTCAGAGATCATCTAGTCCAAATTTTTCCTGAGCAGGAATTCCCTCTACAACATAGCCATGTGGTTATTCAATCTCTACTTGAAGATTTCCAGTAATGGGAACTCTTTAACTGGTGGGCATCCCATTTCATCTTTGAATTTTTGACATACTCGAGGCCCATATTTCTAACTTCTTACTATACATTTTTGCTTTATTTGTAACTCAGCATAACTAAAACTAAAATCACCCTCTTTTCCCTCAAACCAATTCTCTATTTTGTTTTTCCTATTTCTGTTTATAGCATTATCCTTCTTCTAGGTACCCTGGCTCAAAATGTGGGAATTATCCTTGATTCCTCCTTCTCTTTCAACCACCCTCAACAGTATCCAGTCACTGGATCCTGTTGATTTTTTTCTTCACAATCCATTCGTTTCCATTATTACTATTACCTCTATAGTTCATTCAAACTCTTATTGCTCCAGTCCTGCACTGGCATTGGCCTCCTAACAAGTCTCTCCATCTCTAGGCCTTCTCTTTTCCAGTTGATCTTATATACTGCTATCATATTGTTCTTCCTAAAGCATTGTGTTAGGACTCATCCTATGACTCCATACTTAATAAAATGCCAGCTTCTTAGTTTGGCATTTAGGGCCCTGTACAATCTGGCCTTAACTTACCTTTCTAGTCGTAATTCATGCACTGCCCTATAAGACCCCTATGCTCCAGCCCAATTGTTCTACAGCCCAATGAATCTTATCTGCGTAGCATGGTCCTCCACTCACTAGCTGTGGAATTTGTGAATACCACTTAACCTCCTGTAGTCTAAGTTTTCCTATCAGTGTAAATTAGGGTAATGGCATTTTTTCTACTTAACTCACAGGGTTATTGGGAGGATCAAATGAGATAAAATTCTATATGTGAAAACATTTCATAAACCTTAATGCACCATATAAATCTCAGCTATTATTTATTCTTACCTTCACATCTATGTTCATTTTATTCCTTCTACCTAGAATATCTGGTACCTCCTCTCCATGAAGAGATATGCTGCTCTTTGATCAGCAATCTGTCTTTCTTATGAATAATATTATTTATTTTATAATGCTTTGTATTATAATGCAGACAAACCTTTTCTCTCCTACTAGATCATAAATGCCTTCTTACCATATCTTACAGATATTTGTAATCTCTACAAGCAACTAAGCACATTGCCGTATACACTGTAGGCACTTACCAAATATTTGCTAAATGAATGGATAAATGAGCTAGGGTGATGATGGTGGTTAGATTAGCCTGAAGGATGGAAATGTGTGGACAAATAGCCTTTAGTAGCTATAGAGTAGATTGGAGTAAATCTCTGAAATCAGGATGCATTCATCTTCCAAGGTCATTGGGCTTCTCTTTTATGAGCTAACATTAGACAGTATCAACTTCCTAGCTTGCCTGAGTAGTTTTTAGATGTGTATAGTTCTTTACAATTTACAGTTCCTTTACATATGTTAACAGTATGACCTCACCAATACCCCAGTGAGGTAGCAGGGTAGGCATTACCATTCCCTATTTTATAGATGAAGAAACTGAGGTTCAAGGATGAGTGACTTCCATATATCTAAGTCACTTGACATAAGGAAAACTTACCATTGTTCAAAGCTTTTAAAAAATGTAGTGGACCAATTTGCCTGCTGTGAACCAAGGGAATGGTTAGGGAGAGAGAATTTCCTGTTGTTGAGGGTGTTCAAGAACAGCCTAGGTGGCCACTTAGTAGGAATGTTTTAAAGGGGATTCCTAGTCAGCTATGAGTTGGACCAAATGTCCTCTGAGGTCCCTTACAACTTGGAGATTCTTTGAAGGAAAAACTCCCTAACAATTAAAGCCATCCAGGAATGCAATAGACTTCTCATGGTGGCTGTGATGGGGTGGTCCTTAGAAGTTTTCAAGTGTAGATTGGATGCCTGTATGTTGTAGGTATCATAGGCAGCCTTTGTGTCAGTTGGGGGTAGAAATAGAAGTCCTCTAAAGTAATTTCCAACTCTTCCCTTCTAGAATTATTCTGTGTCATGGAAATTATTCTGTATCATGGTATCATGGAAAACAGTGGTGTGAAACTCGAATGGAAATGGGACCACAAAACTGTGTATGAGGATCCCTGCTGCCTCATATTAACTACACAGTAACATTATTTGTATTTTATTGTATTTTTGTTTATTAAATATTTTCCAATTACATTTTAATCTGTTTTGGGAAGCATGAAGCTCGTGTTTGATGCATCTGATATAAAGAATGGTGGATTTGGGGCCCTTGGTTCAAACCTGGATCTGCTACTTCTACTTAACACTTGGGTGACCTTGGACAAGTAATTATACCTCCTCTGTGCCTCAGTTGTTATTTTACAAAATTAAAGAGTTGGACTATTTGACCTCTAAGTTCCCTTTTAGCTCTTTAAGTTTCCTTTGAGCTTTGGTATATATGGCTCTGCCTTGTTCAAGGATTCAAAGCTAGTAAGTGGCTGAGCTAGGCTCAAACCCAAATCTCATGACTCCTAGACAGGTGCCCTTTCCACCATGTTCATGGCCTTCTAGGGGGAAATATCTACAGTTAGTACTTTCATTTTCCTAACTGAACACAGAAGGAGAAATTATATTAAAATGCCCCCAATGCCAAGGAGATAAGACCTGAAAACTGGAAATGCCTTTATGGGGAAAGTGGTAGGTTAACCTTTCTTTCCCCCCTTAAAAGGTCATGAAATGCATAGAAATTGATATGCTCTGTTGGTCTTTGCCCTTCCAACATGATTTTTTTTGTTGGCAATTTTGTGTAGACCATGTGATATGAGGGTTGCCATGGTTAAGTGTGAATTTTGTATTGAATGACATAGTAAATACCAATCATGTAAAACACAGAAAACTGTGACTGATAAGTTACTGCAGCCCTGGGGCTTAGTTGACTCCCCGGGAGAATGATGGAAATCATCAAAGAGCTGAAAATGGCTGGAAAGACAAGTGCTTAGGAAGACAGGGGAAGAAAAGAGAAAGAGGGCAACAAAGGTTTTAGGGGAAAAAAGAGAAGGAAAAGACTGAAGACAATCAGGGATACATTTTTACCACTTGAAGAGACTAGGATAGGCATTCGCTGTTTTAAAAAAATGGCTCTAGGTCCATGTTCCTGAAATTGTCAACTGGGGTTCATTTCCTAACCCCATCTCCTTATTGTAATCATCAGCAGTCAACAACAGTTGGCCACCAGCTGGTTAAAACAACCACAGGAAAACTTCCAGGATTCTAGTAAAGATTTACAGGAAAATATAAAAGAAAATCAAACAGGATAAGGATGTTTTGAGGGGGTGTGGTGTGCCCCAGTGAAAGGAATACAACACTCTCACTGCTGAGATAATGAATTCATCCAAGTATGGAAATGGAACTGAGAAGCAGTGTGATATTTTCATAGCATTTAGAGTTGAAAAGGACCTGCAGACCTAGGAAGTGAGTACTGGAGATCTTGGAATACATAAATATGAGAGGTAGAGACTTTACAGCACAATAGATAGGATACTAGACCTGAAAGAGACAACAGAAATTATCCTTGTTGTCCACCCTTAAAAGTGCGTTGCCCAAAGTAACACGAATAGTAATTAGTGCAGCTAGAGCTGAAACTGCTTTCTTCTGATGTCAGATCCAGAGCTCTTCCCACAGTCTCCGAGTAGTACCAAGGACATTGAATTTGGGGTCAGAAGACTTGGGTTTGAGTGTTTTGGCTTTGCCAGCTCTCAGCTCTGTGACCTTTGATCACTTTCCCAATTGGAGTTTCAGTTTCCCTCTTTGTAAAAGGGAGGTCCCCATTAACATAGACTCTTCACTAAGCTATTATGATACAACTGTCTTATAAGCCTTAAATTACTATAGTAATGAAAGTTGCTGCAGTTGTTGCCAGGATCAAATGACATCATGTAAATAAAACACTATGAAAATATTAGTAATTTTTATTCCCAGCAGTTGACTAGGTACTATAGATATTATATATAAAGTACTTTTGAAACATTAAATTGCTATATAAATGTCAGCTATTGTTATTAGCTTAATATATTTTAGTAGGGATAATGAGAGAGTTAATATGCTGCATGCAGAAATATCTCTTATATACAGTATACATGTAAACTCATATGCAAAACTGCGGATACTATGCTATTTATGTAGAGAATAATTGAGTTAGTAATCTACTGAGGTGAATTCTAGTCCTAATTTCGCTTTATGCTGCTATGTGACCTCAGATGAGTCCCTTTCCTTCTCTGGGCCTCAGTTTGCTCATCCATATAAATGAGGTGTTTGGACGAGGTGATCTCTAAAAATCCTTCTAATTCTTAAATTCAAGAATTTCCCATGAGTCAGAGTTGGGGAAGGGGAAAATATATTAGTTTCATTGAGAAAGTACACTGTCAAATGATTTATTAATGACTTAAATGGTAGAGACAAGTGAGTGGGAAAGGAAAATCTCTGCCTTCATATGCAAGGCTATGAAGGGAGGATAGTATTTTCCCAAAATCAATGTTCTTTACTTACCAGTTTCATATTTAGAATCATAGAATTTCAGAGGGATATTAAAGGACATTCAATCCAACCCATAAATGAACTAGAGTCTTTTCTATAACCTCCCCCAAAGTGATTATTCAGTTTCTCATTGAAAACCTCCAGTGCTGGGGAGCTTACCACCTTAACAGGCGGCCCATTCCATTTTGGGATAACTCACTGTTGAGAGGCAGGGTGGCATAGTAGATATAGACTAAGCCTCAGAACCAGTAAGACCTGGGCTCTGTCTCATACTGGCTCCACCATGCTGGACAAGTCACTTAACCTCTCAGTGCTCCAGACAAACTCTCTAAGATTTTTAAATTGCAGAGAAGGTGCAGATCTGCAATGGTAGAGGAAGGTCCTCACTAGGAACTCCCATGAACACCAATAAAATTATTGGTCCAGTCTCTGTCTTTAGTTATTAACAAGCTCTTTAAGTGAGCTGAAATTTGCCTCCTTCTGACTCTCTTGTGATTTTTCCATTCATTTCCAAAGCACTCTTTTCCCAAGACCTGCTTTGGGCTGCAGATGATTAACTTAGAGAATGTGATGCAAATCATACTTTTGACCTTATTACTGGAGAAGGGAATTGTATTCAACTCTTGCGCATGATATTCTTTCACTTAGCTTTAATGCTCTGGAGCTCCATTGTATTCTGAAGATAAAAGTGGATATATTTTATAAATCAAATATTTAACAAATTAAGGGCAGCTGAGTTGGAGTCAGAAAGACCTGGGTTCGAATCCTATCTTAGACCCTTACTAACTGTGTGACCTTGGCCAAGTCACCTAATATTTCTTAGCCTTAGTTTCCTCTTTTGTAAATGGGGATAATTATAGCACCTGCAACCTTATAGGTTGTTATTAGGATCAAATGAGATGATATCTGTAAAGTACCTTGCAAACCTTAAAGCACTGTGTAAATGTTAGCTATTATGAACAGGCATACTCACCAGAACTAGATGAACTTCAGGAGTGAGAAGTCATTTAAAAAAAAAAAAAAAAGGAAAAAAGAAAAAGCCATTGTGAACCATTATGAATCAGGTTCTCCATAAAATCAATATCCCGTTCATAAGCGTTGATCTTTATTCTTGGCCCTACCCCAAAAGAAATGATGGTGCAACTTTGAAAGACCTTATTTCTGAAACATGAAGATGTGGATATTAAAATGATCATTTAACCTCTGGGTGTCTCTTGGTTTCAGAACACTGGATATGCCCAATTTTGAATTCCTAGAACTGCTTTGTTCTAAATGATTAGTCTTAATGCATCCTAAAGCTTATAACATCAAGAATTTGAAGTTGTTGGGTGACAGAGTCTGCTGATGAAGCACCTTATCACAATTTAGCTGAATCAGATGTCACTTTTATCCCATTAGAAGAATGCTGGGATTTAGAACTGAAAAGGGTCTTAGGAATAATTTAGTCTGAGCCTATAATTTTAAAGATGGAAAAACTGAAGCCCAGAGAGTTTAAATAATTTGTCCAAGGTCAAGCTAGTTGTTTATAGGAGCAGCTAGTGGTGCAGTGAGTAGAACACTGGACAGGAAGTCAGAAAGAACTGAGTTCAAATTTGGCCTCAGACATTTCCTAGTTGTGTGACCTTGGGCAAATCACTTAAGCACTATCTGCCTCAGTTTCTTATTTGTAAAACGGAGTTAATAGTAGTACCTATCTACCAGGTTTTTATGAAGATAAAATGAGATAATATTTGTAATGGGTTTTATAAACCTCAAAATGCTGTAACAACGACAACAACAACAACAGTAGTTATTATTATTAAGAATGGGATTTGAACACAGGTCTTTTGATTCCAAATTCATGGCATTCTACTCTACTGTGTGCTATGGGAGTAAAATCTGGGAACCGGGCTTATGAAATCAAGGAGCTCCCAGGCAGGGAAGAAATACCTGTGTTTTGGGGAAGAGCAGTGAGAAAGTAGGGTGTGGTACCCCTTGAAGAAGGGGAGAAACTCTGATTGGGAAAGTGTGGCCCTAAGACCAAAGCAAGGGTAGGTACCAAGTACTTGACCCATCCCCTGAATTTCATCTTCATGAATAATTTTCAATGATTAATTGAGGTGGGGGTTGGTAGCTTTGTTAGAATATGTCTATAATTTCACAAAGGCAAGGAGTCAATAGAATTCTTTAAAGCAGCACATACCAATTCTCAGGCTCCTTCCTGACATCCACAGGCAAAGCTAGATTAGTAGGTATATCTCTAAGGAATCTCTCCTTTTCCAGTAACACAAAACAGAAGGACATGATTAGACTCAAAGACTCAGAATGTTAAAGTTGGAGGAGACCATTAAAGCTCATCTAATCCAATCCCCTCATTTGAACACATGTGCATGCCATTCTCTGGAAGGAAGCCTCTGCAGTCATGTAGCCCCTTTAGGGAAACATGCAAATGGGGGATGGTGCTGAGGTAAAGCCACTTGGATCATAGATTTAGAACTAGAAAGCACTTTAGAGGTCAGAAGGATTTTAGAGGTCATTGAGTCCAACCCTCTCAATTTAGAAATAAATAAACTGAACCCCTGAGCAGTGGTGTGTTTAGCAGAGTACCTGGTGCATAGTGGGAGCTTAATAAATGCTTGTTGATTTGAAGAGACTTGCTCAAAGTTATACAGTAGTAAATGGTCGAGCCAGGAGTTGAACCCAGGTCCTCTGACTCTGAAAAGCAAATTAATTCCTTTTCCCTTTGGACCAGGCTTCCTCTAAAGAAAGCCATGTGTATCTGGACCCCATGTGAACTAGCAAAGCTGTGCCAGGAATCCGTGTTCAACTGGGAGCCATAAGCATTGAGGAACTTGACAAGGGATAATAGAAGTGTTCTTGGAATTAACGTTTTAGACCCATTGAAAAAGCTCTTGGACCACACTGAGTACCTAGACCATACTGGGGAGTTCCTGGATGAAGCAAAAGTCAGAACTGAAGAATGTTAAGATCTTGGGATCATGAACCTGGGGCTGAAAGGGACCTCAAAGGTCCCCTAGTCCAACCTTCTAATTTTTACAGATGAGGAAAGAGGAACAAAACTGTTGATTCATTTGCCCAAGAACACAGTAATTGGCAGCTCTGAGATTTGAACTCATGTTCTGTGATATCGAGTTGAGTTTAGTTCCTCCAAATTCAGTGTTTCTTACACCATCTTACACTCCCTCCCAGCAAGTGATAGCTCTATGATGCAGAGGAGCAAAATTGGATCTTATCCTTTTATGGATACTGTGAGTTAGATGGATTATGCTGTTCTGGGAGAAAGAGGGATTAACTTTCTATTGACTCCAAGTCCTTTCTCTTTTTGGAGAGATCTCATAGCCAGGGTTTTACCATAAGTTTGGAGGACTATATAGGTAGGGATCACTGGAAGTGTGAGTTGCTTGACTCTTTAGCCACACTGGGTGATTGGGATGATACTCATAGAAGATGATACTCATACTGAAAAGCATGAAAGACTTTATGGGTCCAGGGAAGAAGGCTCACTGAAAAGGAAAAGAGAGTTGTATTGATTTTTCATAGACTCAGGTTTGAGTCCTTTGTCTTTTGTTTCAGGTTAATAAAGATATTCTTATAGTTAATGTTCTTGTTAGCCTGAGTGCTTGCATAATCCTTTACCAAGAAAGGTCTGTATAGTCAAGCTATAGTTTTTCAAGTATGGCTGTGAAAGCTACACTGTAAGGAAAGCTGAGTGCCACAGAATCAGTGCTTTCAAATTGTAGTGCTGGAGAAGACTTCTGAGAGTCCCTTGGACAGCAAGGAGATCAAATCAATCAATACTTAAAGAAATCAATTCAGACTATTTATTGAAAGAACAAATACCGAAGCTTAAATACTTTGGCTACATATAGGAAGACAGGACTCATTGAAAAAGACCCTGATGTTGGGAATGATTGAAGACAAAAGAAGAAGGGGATGGCAAAGGGTGAGATGGATAGACACTGTCATGGGAACAATGAATATGAGCTTGAACAGACTTTGGGTGATAGTGGAGGATGGAAGGGCCTGATGCACTGTGGTCCAGGGGGTTGTGAAGAGTCAGACATGACTGGACAACTGAACAACAGCATCTTTTATTGGGAAGACTGAGACACAAACCAAATTCTAATATTCCAAGGAGAAAGTCAAAAGAGAATTGTGAAATCTACTCCTGAGACTGAACTGAGGTAGAGTAAATGCAGAGCTTTGGTGTGCCTATTGGGTCCCGATTTAATGCTTTCACATGCACAAAGAGGGAAAGAGGAAAATATGAGAAGTAATATTATCTCTGTTTTGTAGAGGGGGCTACTGATGTTCACTGAGGTGAAAGTATCACAGGATTTTAGAGCTGGGAGGAAGTTTAGAGGCCATCTGATTCAAGCCCTTCATTTTACAGAGCTGGGGACTGAAGCTCGGAAAGGGCAGCTGGTTTGCTCCAGGTCAGGAAAATAGTGGTTGAGTCTGAACACAAACTCAGATCTCCTAAATCTAAGCCTGGTGCGTTTTCTATTGCACTGCTTGCTGCATTGGCCAGAAGTTTTTCTAAATCATATGAGAGCTTCAGAAGAGGCACATTTTTTTTTCCTAGGGGGAAAAGGGAAAACTGAAATAGTATTCAGTGCTAATGCCAAATCAAATTGGTCATCTTTTCCAGACCCCCTGCCAATACAGTACTGTTCCTCATAGTCCAATCTTCAGTGCTATGAATAGCCTTTAATATGGGGAGGAAATTACTCAGGAGGTGTGCAGATGTATCACAGGATGTCAGAAAAAAGCTGATGGTGCTTTTGACTGGGTTATGACGACAGGAATCTGATTAAATGTAGACGAAAGCTTTAGGCTGGAAAACATTGCTCATGTTTTGGGGCTTTAGGGAGGTTGTATGCTGACTCTTCATTTAGAGTTTTTCATTTAGAGCAATGGCAGGTGGGGGTCATTCTACTTCCCCTTTTCAACTTTGTGTCCAGGGGAAAACAAGAGGAGTGAGTGTATGTGTGTGTGCACGCATGCATGAACCTACTAGCCAAGTTCATGTTTGCTCTTTTAATGCATGAAATATTTTCTTTATAATCTACCTCTAATTTTCCATGGCTAGAAATGGCCAAATTTTCCTCTTTAAAAAAATAATCAAACAATTATCTTCCAGTAACAAAATTTATTTTTTCTTACTTCCACCTTCCCTCCCTTCACATCAGAAAAACAAAACAAAACAAAACAAAATGACAAGACTCTTGTAACAAATGTGAACTTTGGATTGGGGATCAGGAAATCTGGGTAATATCCCCAGTTTTGACATGAACCTGTTTTTGTGATTTTGGGCAAATTATTTCTACATGAGGCTTTTCTCTGTTTTCCTATGTGCTGTTGCCTTCCTCTCTGAGATTGCCTTCCTTCTCCTCTGTCTATATCTTGTATGTACCTAGTTATTTTCATTCATTCACCTAGTTATTTTATTTCCCCCAGTGGAATGTAAGTTTCTTGAGGCCAGGGACTATATTAGCCTTTCTTTGTATACCCAGCACATAGCAGAGTACCTTAGCACCTGGTAATCACATAATAAATGCTTGTTGACTGACTCTTTTTTCTGAGCTTCACTTTTCTCTTTTGTAAAATGAAGAGGTTAAACTAGAAACTAGATATCTCCTTTTCTTCCTTTATTTTTTCTTTGGATGAGAGACTTTTTTTTTTTTAAACCATATTCCAGACTTTGGTCTCTTCATATCAAGTCTCAAGGGTACCAGTAGAGGGTAGGGGTGTATTGGAGTCAGCTGAAACTGGCTCGAGAAAGTTGGTGGGCCAACTGCCGCTGTACTTGCGGGACCTTAATGTCCTCGTTTGTAAATGACGGGTTTAGATTAGACGACTTCTATTGTCCGCCACAGATCGAGAGCCGTGATTCTGCGATCCTATAGTCTCCAAGGGCTCTTGCAACTCCAACTTGCTAATGGTTTTTTATTTTTTTCACTTGATTTGTTTATTTTTTAGAAAAATAGGATTAACTCTGACACTAAAGCCACAGTGGTGGTGGTGGGGAAATACTGAAGTGGGGGCTGGGAGAGCTCAGCTCTGATGGCGCCTTTGCTTCTTCCCCATTTGCCTCATATGTAAAAAGAAGGATGTGGACTAGATAATTGACTTTCAATGTGTGGTCCGGCGCTGGGGTGGGGGGTCCCTGAGACCCTTTCAGGGGGTCAGCAAGGTCAAAACTGTTTTCATAATGATACTGTTTTAGCTTTGAAGATGGCAAATATTGATAGCTATAACCTGCATAAACAAGAGATCTTTTGGGGTCCTCAATAATTTTTAAGAGTTTAAAAGGGGTCCTAAGACCAAAAAGTTTGACAACCACTAAACTTGATTGATAGCAAAGCTTCCTTCCAGCCATAAAATTTGATGATTCTACTCTGTTGTCCCCAGGCACTTAATCCGTCTACCATGACTGTTTCCCATCCCCACCCCCATGCTAAGAAAGGGCTCAGTTTAGCTTCATCCTTGCTCTAGCGGCTCATGTCTGTTTTCTGCATTGAAAGAAAAGAACGGTTGTCATTATGATTCGGAATCAGACACTTGGAACTCATAGTCAAGACAGGCCCACATATAACCTCTGAAAGCCACTGGCACAGGACCGCTCAGCATGCCCACTATCAGAGAAGGTGCACTATGAGCAAAGCAGAATTAAAGTAGTTCAAATGAAATTTGAGATGCGCAAATTTAGAGAATCCACCCCAAGTGTTCACATGGACTGTTTGTGCCTGACCTTTGGTAGAACGTTCCGAGCTCGTATTGGTCTCATCAGCCATGGTGGGACGCCCTGTAACTTGACTCTAGTGTAGTGATGTAATTTTGGACGTCTTTGAGAACGAAGGCCAACAACCAACCAGCCAATTTTCCTTCTGGTTTTGGCCCTAAAGTGAATCCAGTGATTGTATTAGATGTGGGCATCTTCTCATCTTCTTCCTTTAATCTGCTGTCAATCACCAGTGTGCCTCTTGTTAATTTATGTACAGTCTCAATTTATTCTTGTTTCATATGCTATAGAAGCATGAGATAATATTATTTTAACTTCCTGTCCTGTTTTCCTCCTTTTTAATTTATCCAGTTGTTTTTCCATTCCTTAAAATCTCCATTCAATATGTATTTTGCCTGCTTTCTTTTGTTGTGGGAATTTCCCAGCTTGAAGTTCCATGAACACCCAGGGAGCATCTTGCCTGCCCACAATGAGGTCTGCTAGACTGGAGGGCAAAAAATGAGAAGCCAAATTGAAAGGAAAAGAAATGTATTAGGGCACTAAGGAAGACTGCCAGGGCTGTTAACAGCTTCCACTTCTTAGGGCACAGATTAAGTTTCTATAGCTTTTTTGGCTCCCCTGGAGTATACAGCCAATCATTTGGCATTCCACAGCGGAAAGGAAATTGGGGAAAATGAGAAAGCCTGGAGCTACAGGAGCTGATAAAGATCAGGTGGGATCTTCCTGTGGGGAAACCATTTCAGGGTAGTTGTAATCTCTAGGATAGTGGAGGCCGCCTTCCTGTGGAATCAGTCTAACTCATTCTTGTTGTAAGAGTAAGGCTAGAATGAAGTGCAGCTTGAGGGTCTCTTATTGACACTGTCTCTTAGGTCTTTTCCTTTGGTCCCAGAGGTTACTTTATCTGGGGAGATGTTTTCCCCCAAACTCGCAGCGAGAGAAAGAGAGACAGAGACAGAGAGACACAGAGAGACATAGAAAGACAGAGACACAGAAAGAGACACACAGAGACAGAGACATAGAGAGACAGAGAGACATAGAAAGACCAAGAACACATTTATAAATGCTCTGTCATTACTATGTGACAGACACTAAGCCAAGAAGGGGGGATACAAAAAAAAAGTAAGCAAGACAGTCCCTGCTCTCAAGGAGCTGTTGTTCACATGGGAGAAGATAGCGCATAAAGAGGAGTTGAAAAGGGTGGGGACTTTCTGTAGTGTTTGGTGCTGTTGGATTGGAGATGGCTGGGAGGTCTAGCTGTAAGAAAGATAAAAAGAAAATTTACCTATCAAAGCCCTGTGTTGCTGTTCCTGGAGCAGAATTCAAGGTTCCTTTGGGGAGGAGGTGGGGATGATGGCCAGTGTGAAGGAAACATGTAGAGATGGCCAGGAAGTATACACTCTCTCAGAATGTGATACAATGGAAAAAGATCTGGATTATGAGTCAGGAGACCTGAGTTCTAGGTCTTCGTCTGCCCATTACTCTCTGTGGGGCCGTAGACGAGTCAATTCTACTGTCTGGTCTCAAGTTTTCCCCACCGTAAGATTAGGGGAATGGAGGGTTGGATCAGGCAATGTGCTATGGTCTCTTCCAATTTTAACTTTCTGTGAGTTACTTGACTCTTGTGATTCTCCTACCCCATAGGGAATCTGCCTGATGGCCTGTCTCCTTCACATGCCTCAACATGGAAGTGAGCCATGAACAGTTTAAAATAAGGCTGTTAAAGAAATCACTGACTAACCCTAATTAGAGTATTAGTTACCCTTATTACTATAAAACATTAAGGGGCTGATCCTACCCAAACTGGAGCAGTGCCCTAAGGAAAAGAGCAGTATAATGAGACTCCTTTATAGTTCTGTCCTTTGTACAATTTTGAAAATAAAAGCTCTCCTATCTCATCAAAGATCCTTAGCAAAGAAAAAGGGCCTTTGTGTTCTGATTGTGCTCTTGGACATTCATATTTGGTTCTTTGACGCGATGCAGCATGGACTTTTCTGCTCTTAAGGGCCTGGTAAGATGTTGGATCCTCAGAGAAGCTGCTGGAAACTGCTTGTGGATGGATGAGGAAGAGGTCTACTCTTCAAGGACCCACAGAGTCATCAGTCAAACCAGCTCAGAAGTTGTTTGACTTTTGTCAGAATAACGTGGGCGTTTGTTTTTCTAATGTTATATCACAACGTGCACACGCGGTGTAGGGCCCAAACACAAATCATTAGTGTGCTAAGAAAAGCCAGGCTGAAGCTTTGGATAACATAAACGTGTGATATAGCCCATTGGCCCAAACAGAAGATTACAGCAATATGCATTTAGAGCTGGAATAGACTTTCCAGGCCATTTAGACCAAACCTCTCATTTTACGGATGAGGAAATTGAGGCCCATAAATGTTAAGCAGTTTGCTCTGGTTCATACCCTTAGTGAAGGAAGCATAACTTGAACCCAAGACTTCTGATGCCAAAGTCAGAAGAGGCAATACTTTCCTCCCAAATCTGGCTGTTACAAAACTTTAAAGAGGCCTGTAATTGATTACTTTTCAGTGTATACCAGTAAATTATCTTCTTTTTGAAGAGATTTAATTTTGGTGATGTACCCTATTTATTTTGTCACGGAGGATTACCCACCAAATAGAAATGCCCTTCCTCTCAAAATGCCTTATCTTTAACCACTTTGTATATATTTGTATTGATTTACTTCATATTTATGGATATATTTTTATATGTACTTGTCAAATCTCATTAGCATGTAAGCTCTTTATCGGTAGGAATTGTTTCATACTTTATACGTCTATCCCTGGCCCCTAGCACAGTGCCTGGCATAGAGTAAACACTAAATATGTACTTGTTGATTGATTGGTTGAATCAACAAGCATTTATTAGGTGGTTACTATGTATGTACTAAGTTTTTTTACATACAAAGAAAGGCTAAACCAGTTCCTACCCTTACAGAGCTTATGTTCTGATGGAAGACAAAATGTAAGTAACATTCAGTATAGCAAAAAAGGCTCTCTCTCTCTCTCTGTGCTTATGATTATATTTATTTATTATTGGCTATAATGAGTGAGCAGTGGGAGGTTGGGAAGGGAAAGGATAGGCATTTTATATAGCACTTGGTGCCAAGCACAGTGCTAAGTACTTTACAAATATCTCATTTGAAGACATCAGCCCCTCAAAGAGAGATAGCCCTACAAATTCAAGGGCAAGACTAGAAAACATCCATCTTTGTGACTGAAGCCAATAAGAGTTCACACAGCACGGGAGGATGTCCTCTGAAGAACCTTTCCAGATGGTCATTAGCAAAAATAGGTCATCTTGGGTGGCATTAGGAAAGGCACTGAATGTAAAGCAAGAGAAGTAGTTGTTCTGCTGTCCTTTGCTCTGGTCAGACCCCATTCTTCTCACTTTTCAGCTTTGGGTGCCATATTCACGAAAGACATTAACAGACATGTGCAGAGGAGCATGAGTAGAATGACTGACTGAATGAGAAAATATTTAAGTACCAGGCACTGGGAATACAAATATAACAGTTAAGACAGTCTGTGCCATCAGGGAAAAAAATATGTATGTGGTGGTCAGGGAGGAGTATTTTGATTTGGGGCATTAATTACGGCAATGGTGAGTGGAATCATAGGGTAATTGATTGACATCTTCCCAGGAATATTAGTATTAACTTGATGATTGTTTTCAGAGTAAGAGGTGGAAAGTGGGATGGGAAGCCAGGGTAGAGTATAGCAGCATGGCACAAAGAAGAAGGAGTGTATCGTGGTGTCCAGACATAATGAACACTCATCAGGAGTGCAGAATCCCAGGGTGGGAGCTGGAGTTGCTAAGGGTAGAAAGACAAGAAGATGGCTAGAGTATGGATGGTAAAGGGACTGGAGACTATACCACATGAGGACCAGTGGAAGGAACTGGGGACATTTAGGTTGGAGAAGACAAGATTTGGGGGAGTGTAATAGAACAGTTGTTTCAAATCTTGAAGGGACAAGGAATTAGATTTGTCCTATTTAGCTCCCAAGGGCAGAACCGTGACCAGTGAGTGACAGCAGTGGCAGAGAGGCAGATTTAAATTCATCATTAAGAAAACTTCCTAAACATGAGAACGGTCCCAAAATAGAACAATCTGCTTCAGAGGTAGTGGATTCCCCATCTTGAGGGGTCTTTAAGTCAACATTGAAGGACCATTCATCGGGAATATTGTAGACAGGATTTCTGACCTGATTGGAATTGGAGAAGGTGACTTCTGAAGCCTTTTCCAATTTAAGGTTGTATAGGTGGGGCTCTCTGATGGCAGGTAACAAGAATCTCCACACACCCGGTGAACAACATAGACAAATGTAAATGATTGACTGTATGCAGAGCAGCCTACAAGGCTCTGGGGGAGATTCAAATATCAAAAAGATACAGGTCCTGTCTTCCTGGAGCTCTAGTAGGGACACCATGAATGAAATTACCCATCTTGAGGGACCTTCTTCAAAGTAACTACATACTAAAGTGTGATTTAAAGATCAATACTGTTAAGATTACATTACCTCCTTATGTCAGCAGGAAGTAGCTTCCTAAAGCATAACTAAAGTAGGATAAACAATATTTTGGGAAATTATGTCATAAGGAGTTGTATGTGTAGTTTATGCATTATATTGTATTATACTCCTCTGTGCATGTGTTCTCTATTCCTTCTAGACTGTAAGCAGGATCCATGTCTCATGCATCTTTTGTAACTCCTCAGTTCCTAGAACAGTGCTTTGCACATAGTGACTGCTTAGTAAATATTTTCTGGGTGCATTTTGCAATAAATATAAACAGAAGAATTCATAATCTTTGTGAAGTCTGAAAAAAAAAGAGGAGTGAGAAAGCATTTGTCAGTGTGTCTTCTACACTGCTGAGGGAAGAGGATATTCTGATCCTTAGTGATCCATCTTAGTTATTTAGACAGGAATACCATTAGAATGGAGAAGGACAGTTTATCAGATAACACACTGCTATACTTTAAGGATGAATGAATGAATGAATGAAAAAGCATTTAGTAAGCATTTACTATGTGTCAAGCATGACAAATCCATTAGTTCATCTGTATCAGTGTTGCTTCTAATGAAGCCTCTCCCTGTCTTGGTGGATAGATAACCCTCCATGTCCTCCATCCACCCCAGAATGGATCCTGTATTTTGGTTGTCTTTATTTCCATTTATGTAGTTGTTATTGTGCATGTTGTTTTCCTAGCTCCTTATTTTATTTTCCATCAGTTCATGTGAATTATTTCATACTTATTTGAAGTTATCATGCTCATTGTTTCTTTTTTTTTTTTTTTTGGCATTTGGGGTTAAGTGACTTGCCCAGGGTCACACAGCTAGTCAGTGACAAGTGTTTGGTCTGAGGCCGGATTTGAACTCAGGTCTTCCTGACTTCAGGGCTGGTGCTCTCTCCACTGTGCCACCGAGCTGCCCTCTCATTGTTTCTTAAAGAACAATAATAATCCATGACCCTTTTTAGGTTAACCTTGCCTGGGGTTTTGATTTCCCTGCCACTGAAAACAGAACAAACCAGGACCCCTCACCAAATGGTGTTCAGTCATTTTATGGCATGACGCTTACCTATATCTTCCCCGTGCTTCAATGCTCAACCCAGGAGATGTGATCACTGCCATGGAGCCTTTCTTTCCTTCCCCAGTCCACATGGATCTCTTCTTTCTTGCAAGTGCCAAAGCGGTTATCATTGTTCATGGACTCCTTTAGAACTTTCCCTACTCTGTCTTACGTTGGGATTTAATGTTATCTACTCTGTCTTGTCTACTGGGAAAAAAAGCTCTTTAAGAGAAGGGCCAAGGTCTCATGTTTTTCAGTGTCAACCCAATTTAGTGCCCTAGATCTAGGAAGCATTTAATAAAGTTTATTGTTGTTTCTGTTTTTGCGGGTAATGTGATGACTTCTCAGTAGTAGGATTGTGGAATGAGAAGACCATGAAGTCATATAATACTAGCAAACAGAAAGGGACTCAGAGATCATTTAGCCCACAAGTTCTTAACCTGGATCCATGAATTTATTTTTTATTTTGGTAATGACATGATGATATAATTGGTTTCTTTTGTAAACCTATTAATTTTATTTTGTATATTTAACACCATTATTCTGAGAAGGGGTCCATAGACTTCACCAAGCTGCTAAAGTGGTCCATGATACAAAAAGAGGTTACCTGGCCTAGTTCAAACTCTTGTTTGATGATGAAATTGAGGCCCAAATCAATAAGTGCTGTGTGCATGCTGTATGAAAGGTTTAGGGGGAGATAAAGATGAAAGAATAGATAATACCTTTCACCATGGATCTTACATCTAATGGAAGGGATATGACATGTACACAAATAAGTTACCGTGGCATGTAATAGAGACAGAGGAGAAATACAGAAGAATACACAAGAAGTGCTCAAGGAAAATTGAGGATGGAGGGAGGGAGGGAGAGAGAGAGAGAAAGAGAGAGACAGAGAAACAGAGAAGAGACGGAGGGAGAGAGAGAGAGGGGGGGGGAGAGAGAGAGAGAGAGAGAGAGAGAGAGAGAGAGAGAGAGAGAGGGAGAGAGAGAGAGAGAGAGAAAGAGAGAGAGAGAGAGTTTCAAAAGGGAGGAATCAGACAAAACTTCATGGAGGAGATGCCACGTGAACTGGACCTTTAAGGAAAAGAGATGTTTCAACAGGCAGAGATCAGGAGGGATCTCTTGGAATGGGGGTTGACCTACATGAGTGCATCCAGGTACTAGAAGGATGGACAAGATTTGTGACCATCTAGTCCAGCTCGGCTGGAATAAAGAGTGTATGAAATGGAATAATATGGAAAGACGGTTTGGGGCCAGACTGCTGAGGGCTCTAAACGCCAAGCTAAGGAGTTTATATTTTATCCTATAGGTAATAGGGAGCCATAGTAGGTTTTTACAGTAGGGGAATAGCATGGTCAGACAGAATTTTTTTTTTTTGGCAGCTATAGGAAGGGTGGATTATAAAACATTTAGGAGCCCATCAAAATAGGATAGGCAAAAGAAAATAATTTTCTCAAAGTCAATTAGGTAGTCAGCACCTCTGGGATTAGAACCCTTGTCTCTCTACCATTTTAACTCTTGTTTCACTATGCTGTGCTATCCTGAAGGCAGGAGAGTAGATCAGATGGTTTCTTGTCATCCTTTCTAGCTGTAAGATGTACACAGATTGACATTCTTGTGGTTTAAATAGCAGACTCTTTAGCTTGCAATATAGTTTTAATGCCATAGATATGTGCTCCTTAGCAATACAGACGAGTGGGTGGTGGGCTGATTTTCAACCACTAAAAGGCTTTCAAGCTTATGAAAGGAAACTATTCCATTTTAATGCCTGTGACTCTGATTCTGAGATGTGGCATGTGCTGTACTCAGACACCAAAGCAGAAAAGTACAGGAAGGGGACAGGAATTACTTAAAGTCATTCATCTTAGAGTCAGACAGGACCCCAAGGGATCATCTGCTCTAGTCGTCCACCTTCAGGTAGGTAAGGTATCACTCCCATTTTATAGATGAGAACCTGGCACTTTGGGACTCTAGGAAACTTAGAAGCATAGGATTTTATAACTGGAAGATATGTACATAGATAAATGAATGAATAGATAGATGATAGATAAATAGCTAGATAGCTGGATTGGTAGGTAGATTGATAGAATGTACTAAATGAATGCTCTGTATACCAGATACTGTGCTAAGCAATAGTGATACCAAGACAAGCAAGCAAGATAGTTCCTGCCCTCAAATTCCTTACATTTTAATGGAGAAGATAACAAACAAAGAGGTCTTAGAAAACTGTGGTGTAGGGCAACTGTACCTACTGGGTTAAGGCATGGTGAGGAGACTGTGGGAAGTTAAATGGAGGTCTGGGCTCCTGCAAGATAAGGAAGAGACCTTAGAGAGCACTAAAGTCAAATAAGTCTCACAAAGATCTTTTCTGAAAAGAGCATGATGCGTGAGAAATTTCATAGACTCTCAGAGTTGCAAGGTCTCTTAGAAATCACCTAGTTAAAATGGTACCTGAGGGAGGAATTCCTCTGTAGAATCTCTGTCAAATGCTCCTTCAGGCTCTGTTTGGAGACCTCCCATAAAGGAGAACCCACCACCTCCACCACATAACCTCTTCCACTTTCGGACAGTGCCAATTGTTAGGAAAAGATATTAGCCCAGGAAAATGTTAAAAATAGTTTTAACTTCAGAAATGTTCACTTTACATCCACTGGAGCTTTTATTGGAAATAGTTTTGAAAAAATGTATTTATATTAAATAGCATATTTAATTCATTGAGCCAAATACCACTCTGTGACCAAGTATTTTTCTACAGCTCAGCTTAATTGTCATTTTAGTAATGCAGCCGGCTTGATTTCTGAGGATTCAGTCCTTAACTGTGAGTTCTGGGATGCCTTCCAGGCAAATTTATTATTTGGATTCCACTTGTAATTGGCAGTAACAGGACCTGGCATTCGCCTTTATGCATCCTGTTTTCTCGCCTCCTCCCCTGGTTTTCAGTGGCTTTCCTGTCTGGTTGTAGTGTTTTTCTTTGCCATGAGTTTAGGATTTTGCAGTGAACTTGATTGTCCAGTGTGGCAGGGCTGTGGGATTGGCAGTCAGTTCACGCTGGAGTCATGGGATCACAAGATCCTAAGGGTTGGAGCGGGAAGGGACCATAGAGAACCCCCTCCTTCACAGAAGAGGAACCCCAGGTCCAGAGGTGTTAAGTGTCCTAGCTGGCCAAATGAAAACCAGGTTTGCTAAGAGCTATTCCTCTTGCAAGTCAGTTCTGAAGGGCTTGGGGCTTTATAAAAGTCTCACTCAAAGGGTTCAATTCCCTGGTCACCAAAAAAATGCACCCTGGGAGGAAACCTGGCAAAACAGGTGTTATTTTGCAACATTCATAGTATAGTATTGGGTGGATGTGAGAGTGAGTTTGTGTGAAAGAGAAATGTTGTCTGGCTTGTGGGCAGATTGCTTTTTGAGTCTTTAAATTTTTTTTTAAATAGGGTGTCTCATCCTTGTGGATTCATCTGTGTGACTTGCATGCCAAAGAGAATACATTCCCTCCTTCTTAGTCTCTAACCATCCGGTTGTCACCTGTATTCCAGGGCAGAGGATCTGGGCTTTGGTCCTTTTGGAGGCTAAGATCACCCCTCCTGAGTTAATCTAGAGGTTTCCTGAGCAGCTATTCAAAATGGCATTGCCCTATCAAGGTCATAGCCACGATCTAAGGTTTTGTTGGTTTGTTTTGTTATTCCCTGGAAGTGGAGATGCCAAAAATAGTGACATTTGGACTCAGAAACTCATAGAAAGTCAGAGCTGAAAGGAACCCGAGTATATAAAATGTTACAGCTGGAAGGGACCTGGAAAAAAAAAGAACATTTTTGTCCTGAGGAGCCTTGGAACATAGAATATTAGATCAGGGATGGATATTAAAGCATGAAATGTTACAGCTAGAAGGGATGTGATAATGTAGAAAAAAGTGTGTTAGAACTAGAAGGGATGTAAGGGATCATCTAGTTGTACCCCCTCATTTTACAGATGAAGAAACTGATGCCCAAGGAGAGGATGGGACTTGTTCTAATTTGCTTGGGGAGAACCTGGCAGAACTAAAATCAGAACTTGTTTCCTGACTCCTTATCTGTGAGTTTGGTTTCTTTTCCTATCCTATTTAGCAAAGCACTTACTGAAAAAGCAATTTTTTTTCCTTTCTTTCTCCCTTTTTATCCTTCCCTCATGGAGTCAGCATTTCAAAGCAGTTTGAGTTTTCTGGAGCCAAATCAAGTGTATTTACAGGCAAAATTCAGTAAAAGTTTGGGCCTAATTCTCCCAGCTAAAATGTGATGTGTCCTTGTCAAGTCTCTTTGCTTCTCTGGGCCTCAGTAATTATAGAATGAAGGGGTTGGATGAAGGGCTACTTAAACTCTAAAATCCCATTATCCTAAGTCATAACCTTCCTGAGCTTATTTCCTCATTTATAAAAAGGCGTTAATAAGCTACTAGCTACCTCGTGAAGCTGTTAGGTGCTGCAGTGACTTTGTAAACCTTCAAGTGCTCTAGAAGTATTATTATTAAAGGCAAGAGCCAGCCTTAGGGTAGGGAGATCTTGGTTTGAATTCTGTCTGACACATATTAGTTTTGTGACCTTGAGTAAGTCACTTACTATCTTAGTGCCTTAGGCAACTCTTTAAGACTATGTTATAGTCAGCTGAGTAGTGAAGGGATATTGGACCTGGAGTCAAGAAGACTTGAGTTCGAATCCAGCCTTAGACACTTGCAAGCTGTGTGATCCTTGGGCAAATCACTTAACCACAATCCACCTTAGTTTCCTTATCTGTAAAATGGGGATAATAATCATGCCTACTTCCCAGGGCTGTTGTGAGCATCAAATGAGATATTTGTAAAGTATTTTGTAAACCTTAAAGTGCTACATGAATACTAGCTATTATTATGGCTGATCCCCATAGATGGGTGGAGAGAATTTCCATTCTGATAAAAATCACAAGTACACATTACAAAGAAAGTCATAAAGGAATAGCAGTCCTCTGGAAGGAAAAGTAGCAAGTATGGGAAGAAGCATTTTTTGGACCAAATGTATGGGTCAGGACCACTGTCGCCTTTAACTAGCCTTAAGAGGTGTAGCTGAGATTATCCCTATTATATAATTTGTGCACTGATATGAAAAGAGAACTTTTAAAACCACTCTTTAGCACTGAACCCATGGGGTGGGGGTGGGGAAGAGACTTTGCCTAACCTAGCCTGCCCAGCTTTGAAAGGAAAGCTGCCCGGGGTGAGAATAGTCAGCTCTGGAGAGATGGGCAAGTTTGTGAAGTGGTACCAGGCCTGTCTTGTGAGCCCTCTGTGAAGACAGCTGCTCTGAGAATTCCTATGAACAGTTCAAAGTGCGCCAAGACCAGAAGCTTTAGAGTTGCAAGAAAACTTAGCAGTTATCTTAGTTAGTTTTTCACTGTACAGAGGAGATATAGAAACCTGTATAGATAAAGAAATTTGCCTAAGATCACATAGCAGAAGAGCTAGAATTGGAACCCAGGAACCCCAGGCAACCTAGGTCGCTGGGGAGGGGGAAGGTTTGTGTGTCACTGAACTATACATAAGGATCCCTATGGTTGCATATTGACTGAGAAAACCACATATTAACATCACCTACATTCTATTCTATTTTTATTTATTGTTAAATATCTGTTAAATTGTTAATGATTGGGGCAGCTAGGTGGTGCAGTGGATAGAGCACTGGCCCTGAAGTCAGGAGGACCTGAGTTCAAATCCGGCCTCAGACCAAACACTTGACATTTACTGTGTGACCTTGGGCAAGTCACTTAACCCTGATTGCCTAACTAAAAAAAAATTGTTAATGATTGTTTATTGTTAACTACTGTTAAATGTATTGTTAAATATTTCCCAATTACATTTTTATCTGGTTCCTGTGGCACTCAACTGTTGCAGGGTCTAGTGCTGCTGGCAGGCCCCATGTTTTTTTTTTGCCCCTCTTAAAAAATTTTTTTTTATTCCATACCTTTTCTTTTTTTTTGCTTTTTTTTTTTTTTTTTGGCCAGTCAATGGGGTTAAGTGTCTTGCCCAGGGTCATTTAGCTAGTAAATGTTATGTGTCTGAGGCCGGATTTGAACTCAAGTTCTCCTGAACCCAGGGCCAGTGCGCCACCTAGCTACCCCTATTACATACCTTTTAAAAATTCATTAAAATTTTTTTTTTGTTTTAAATTCTCTCCCTCCCTCCAGCCCCTCCCCACCCATTGAGAAGGCAAGCTACATGGTACCCATTATAGATATGAAGTCATGTAAAACATATTTCCATATCAGGCATTTTGCAAAAAAAAAAAGTAAAGAAAAATAAAGAAAGTGGAAAAACAACATGCTTCAATCTGTACTCTCTTTGGAGGTAGATAGCATTTTTCATTATGAGTCATTTGGAATTGCTGTAGATCTTTATATTTATCAGAATAGCTAAGTCTTTCACAGTTGTTCATTGTTATAATATTTTTACTGTGTATGATGTTTTCCTGGTTCTGTTCACTTCACTTTGTATCAATTCATATAAATCTTCCCATATTTTTCTGAAATCATCCTCCTTATCATTTCTTATAGCACAATAGTGTTCCCTCACCATTATATACTGTAAATTGTTCAACCATTCCCCAATTGATGGGCATTCCCTCAGTTTCCAATACTTTGCCCCCACAAAAAGAGTCGCTATAAATATTTTTGTACATACAGATTCTTTTCCTTTTTCTTTGATCTCTTTGATATAGGCCTTGTAGTGCTATTGCTGGGTCAAAGGGTATGTTTAGTTTTATAGCTCTTTGGGCATAGTTCCACCAACAATGCATTCGTGTCCCATTTTTCCATATCCTCTCTATCATTTGTCATTTTCCTTTTCTGTCATGTTAGCCAATCTGATGAGTATGAGGTGGTACCTAAGAGTTTTAATTTGTATTTCTCTAATCATTAGTGATTTGTAGTATTTTTCATGTGACTATAGATAGCTTTGATTTCTTCTTCTGAAAACTACCTGTTCATATCTTTTGACCATTTATCAATTGGAGAATGGCTTTTATTTTTATAAATTTGGCTCAGTTTCCTATATATTTGAGAAATGGGGCTTTTATCAAAGAAACTGGCTATAAATTTCTCTAAATTTCTTCTATATATTTTCTCTTGGCTCCATTTATGTTGTTTGTATCAAACCTTTTTAATTCATGTAATCAAAATTATGGGCATCTTGGTGGCACAATGGTTAGAGGCCTGGGCCTGGAGTCAGGAAAATTTATCTTCCTGAGTTCAAATCTGGCCTCAGACACTTACTAGCTGTGTGGGCAAGTCACTTAACCCTGTTTGCCTCAGTTTCCTCATCTACCATGTTAATGCTGGAGGGCATCCTCTGATTTCTTAACTGTTCTGGAAGTGGGTACAAGTGCAGCAATCAGACCATCCAGCTGTTTTCCCTCATTCTCACTCATTTTCTGTCCCATCTCCTTTTCTGCCCATATATATCTTTGATGATGGGAGAGGGAGGGTAGTATAGGGGAAAGAATATTAGATTTGGAGGCAGAGCTCCTGGGTTCAAATCCTGGCTTGGTTACTTTCCATTTGACCATGGGCAAGTCACTTAACCTTTCTAGACTTTAATCTCCTCATCTGAGAAATGAGACATTTAAGGTCCCCTCTAGCTAGGTGGTATAGTGGCTAGAATGCTGGACCTGGAGTTAGGAAGACCAAAGTTTATATCCAGCCTTAGATGCTTCCTTAGCTGTGTGACCCTGGGCAAGTCACTTAACCTCTGTCTGCTTTAGTTTCCTCATCTGTAAAATGGGGGTGATAATAATAACACCTATCTCCAGGGATGTGGTGATCAAATGAGATATTTGTGAAGTGCTTTGCAAACCTTGATGTGCTTTATAAATGCTAGGTGCAGTATTACATTTAGCATCTTATGACCTGATGATTCATAGTTTAAAACCCTATGATTAAAGCAGTGATAGTTTGCACTTATATAGCATTGTTCAGCTACAAAATGTTCTACAAGAATTCTTGACCCCATTTGATTTTCCTTCATCTCTGTGAGGTAGGCAGAGCAAGTCAGGGCAGTATTATCATCTCTGTTTTGCAGATGAGGAAAATTAGACATCAAGAAATAAAGTGATGGCCCAGGGTGCCAAAGCTAGGAATCAGTGGAATCCAAGGTCAAGTTCAGATCTTCTAGTACACTCTGAATCAGAATGCCAACGAATGTTAGAAGTGAACTTGGGTAAGTCCACTGGGAATGAGGCAGGCTCTGTCCTTTCCTGGGAAGGGTTGACCTGAGAGTGGAGACTCAGGTTTAAAAAGCTGGAGCTGGAGATATTGGTCTATCAGTCAGCACACATTTATTTAATTGAAGACTATGTGTCAGGCACAGTGCTAGGTGTTGGGGATACAAAGAAAGACAAAAACATAATCCCTGCCTTCAAGGAGCTGACATTCTAATGGGTAGATAGAGGTGGTCCTCAAGGAGGGGGTATGGCTGGCAGAACAAGGGCTTCTGAAAACAGAAAGTCAGTGGTTGCCAGAAAACCTAAAATAGTAATTATTATCAAGTACAATGTTTCACTGATTTTTCATCTCAATGTAAGGGAGCAACATGATAGCAGAAACACTTGCATTGGGGTCAAATTGGTGCCAGTAACAAACTTGCTTTCCTTTCTACCTGTATTTTTCCTCATTCCCATCCCCTTTTCTCCAGCAGATTGCCCCCTCTATTATCCCTATTCTCTCACTTCAATTGCTGCCTGTCTACGGGCAGCTTCTCTACTGCTTACAAATAAGCCCGTGCCTTCCCGATCCTCAACGCCTCCCCCCCCACCTGATCCATCATCCATCATTCCACATCTCTCTTCCTTTTTGTGGCTAAGCTTATTGGCTACTAGGTGAAGCAGTCGATAGATTGCTGGGCCTGGAGTCAAGAAGATTTTTAGCTCAAATTCAGTCTGTTTGCCTCAGTTTTCTCAAATGTAAAATGGGAATAATAGCACCTACCTTGGAGGGTTGTTGTAAGGATCAAATGAAATATTTCTAAAGTGCTTTGCAAACTGGGCATTATATAAATGCTCGTTATTATTATTATAGTGAAAGGATTTTACATTATGTGATGAACATTTAGGAGAACCTCAGGTAATGACCAAGGTATGCAGGAAGGAAAATAATACAGTAATTACACTATGTGAGCTTTCTGAAATTATTGGGCATTCCCAGATTTTTCCCAAAGAGATAACTATTGAGGAAATGATATTTTACACTGTCTATCATCTTCAGAGTATAATTATTTTTTTTGTAAATAATATTTTCTTTTTTTCGATTACATGTAAAGATAGTTTTCAACATTCATTTTTATAAGATTTTGACTTCCAAATTTTTTCTTTCTTTTCTTTCTTTCTTTTTTTTTTTTTGGCGAGGCAGTGGAGTTAAGTGACTTGCTCAGGGTCACACAGCTAGTAAGTGTCAAGTGTCTGGTCTGAGACCGGATTTGAACTCAGGTCCTCCTGACTCCAGGGCTGGTGCTCTATCCATGGCACCACCTACCTGCCCCTCCAAATTTTTTCTTACTCCCTCCCTAAAATGGGAAGCAATCTGACATAGGTTATACATGTGCAATCATGGAGACATTTCCACATTAGTCATGTTGTGAAAGAAGGAACAGAACAAAAGGGAAAAGCTACAAACAAAACAAAACAAAACAAAGAAAAAGTGAAAATAATATGCTCTGATCTGCATTGAGTCCGTAGTTCTTTCTCTGGTTGTGGATAGCATTTTCCATCATGAGTCTTTTGGAATTGTCTCAGATCATTGTATTGCTGAAAGGAGTTCAATCAATCGTAGTTGATCGTTGCACAATGTGGCTGTTACTGTGTACAATGTTCTCCCGGTTCTGCTCATTTCACTCAGCATCAGTCCATATAAGTCCTTCCAGGTTTTTCTGAAGTCTGCCTGCTCATCATTTTTTATAGCACAATAGTATTCCATTACATTCATTTACCACAATTTGTTCAGCCATTCCCCAGCTGATGGACATCTTCCCAATTTCCAATTCTTTGCCACCATAGAAAGAGCTGCTATAAATATTTTTGTACATATATGTCCTTTCCCCTTTTATATGATCTCTTTGAGGTATAAACCTAGTAGTGGTATTGCTGGATCAAAGATATACACAGTTTGATTGCAGGACATAATTCTTAAAGATCCAGGTGACATTCATATTTTTTACTAGTTGCTAGAGGCCATTAGACAGTATACTTTGAGTTGAATGTGATACATATGACATTTACGGGGCTTATCCAGAAGAAGGGATATTTAAAGATAATGAGGTTTGGGGTTAAACTAAGGACAATCTGCACTCACACTTAGGTGAATTTTTTTTGAAGGTCTAGATTGTAATTTGGCCCCATTTTTTTCTGGTGCAAACAGTACTGCTCAGGAACCTTGAAGAGTCAGTGTTTAATTGTGTTAAAGTGATATTGCATACTTAGTCCTTGCCCCTATGGAGATATGCATTCAGAAGCATGGTCACACATATGGCACTCATAGAATGCAAGGATTTAGTATCTGAATGTGTAATCACCTGGGATTCCTCTTCCTCCGTACTTTCTCTCCCTTAACTCAACCATGGACAGTGGATAGAGTGCTGGTCTGGAATCAGAAAGACATGAGCTCAAATCTGGCCTTGGACACTTTCTAGCTGTGTGACTGTGGGCAAGTCACTTAACCCCATTTGCCTCAGTTCCTCATCTATAAAATGAGCTGGAGAAGGAAATGGCAAACCATTCCAGTGTCTTTGCCAAGAAAACCCCAAGTGGGGTCACTAAGAGTCGGACTTGGCCAAAATGACTGAACAACAACAAAAATTCAACTATGAGGTCAGCCACAACTCTGCTATACTCCTGATCTGCTCCTGATAACTAAGGCCAAATGTTTTAGAACAGTTCAAACTGAGAATGATTTGGTGGCTTGATTTCAGGTTCAGAATTGCAATAAAATGAGATATTCAGAAGCCATATAACATTAAGTAAAAGGCAGCTCGCTTAACAATACGGTGGGAACAAGGTTCAGCAAGGATACAGACTCGTTCCAGGTGCTCTGTGTTTCCCTGTCTCCACATTTGTCATGGTGGCTTCCCTAGTCAGAAGCAAAACTTGAGCTTTTGTAGTGAGGCAACCAGAAAACCTTAAGCTGTGAGTCTTAGTCCCCTGGGTCAAACATGTCTGGAGAATGGCTTCTTTGATTTTGAGGAGAAAAACAGTAAGCAAACCATTCATATCTATGTGGCAAGGGACATCAGTAGATGCTGTTCCTGTCCTAGGTGGCATCTGAAAATTAGTTATCAAGCCACCCACTGATGAACAGGGACTGGCGGAGGAGGTTAAAGTTCACAAAATTAATGAGTGATTGAGTAAAGATTTTAACTGAGAATGATTCTGTCGCTTGATTATTCCTTGTTATTTCCCTTGCTGTTTTGTTTGAATTTGTTACTGTGTTGGTCAGTTTGTTTACTTCACATTTAGATCTGGATGGACTGAGGATGATGGGAAAGGCCTTCTGAGGGGAGTGACATCCTCATCAATACCAGTAGTACTAACCACTTCCTCAGGAGCTAGGAACTCAGTGGCAAAGGTGATGGTGGTCTCAGGGGTAGGCTATCAGTCCGTGTACTGGGGACCAATATGGAAAGTTGTGGTATCTTAAAACCCCATACACACACACACGTACACTTATACAAAGGGATGTACTTCAGAGATGTGGCACTAACAAAGTTAAAAAAAATTTCCCCCCACCTCCTCCCCTCCTATTTTTGTCCCTAGGGAGAGTAGGCTTAAATTGATCTCAGTTCTCTGCAGCATTGGTCTCTCACTTGGGACTGTCAGAAGGGTAGTCAAACAAAGAGTAGGCAGTCTAAGAGAAAGATAGCCAAGATTCTGGTTGCTAGTTCTTCTTGAATGTCTTCACAGTTTGTCAAAGTGCTTCCCATTCACCACATTGTTAGTTGACTAAAACCAGTCACATAACGTCTATACATGCTCCAATGTCTCTCCAAGTCATTTCTATTACATCTTATCCCAATACTCCTAGAAGAAGGCTCTCCAGGCTCCTCCACGTTGGAAAATATAGTCAGAGGTACCAGGTGCATATATCATCCAAAGGAGGTCTGGACAAACTTTTCTTAGTGTCCATTTCTACACAAAGCACAGAACAATTTCTTTCAAGGTCCCTGTACTATAAGCAATCTCCTTAGATATCCAGGCAAATTTCCTCAGGGTTCTTATTCCAAAACCACCCAAAATAAAATTCCCCTAATGGATCCCTGAAGTTACAAGAGCAATCCTGCCAGAATTCCAAACTCACTCAATAACTCAACATATTGACTTTGAGACAATGGAAAACAACATCAAACCATGACAAATGATCCCTGAAGACAGGTGAGGCTCCCAAGAAAATCATTAAATACATAGAGTTGATTGAGGGTTGCCAGGCACACAAGCAAACTACCCTATGGATTCATAGGAATAAGAATCTCATAGTAAGGCAAGCAGTCTAGGTCAGTTTAAATGTAAGAAAAAAAGAAAGGAATAAAGAAAGAAATAGAAAAAAGAAAGAAAAAAATGAATATTTTTCAATTAGTGATGCAAACTTCATGCTTACTATCAGTATTTGCATAGGATTCAGCAACACAGGTGGTATTAATATTTGTAATTCAACAAATCAAGAAATGCAAAAATTTTAAAATGACATCTCAAATAGAATTGACTTATAAGGGAAACACATACGCTATATAACTGTGCATATCTATATTTATATATTCTGTACAATTATAACCTAAAGCAAAGTGAAATCCGACAAACTAGGGTATCAGAAAATGAGAGTCCTAGGTAGAGAATCTTTCTAGTTGTCTCTACAAATTTGAAGGGCATGGCTTTATCTCAGATAAGGCCCTACATATAGTGATTAAGCACTAGGCTTACTATCCCAGAGCCAGGTTGCTAGAGGCAGTGACTATTACCCTTATTCCATGTAACCGCTTAATAACAATTAGTTTTTATAAAGGGATATTTACTTTGAACATATAGCAATGCATATTTCTCTCCAATACCACAGAGGCACACTATCCTCTAACCCACTTTGGTCTCTGGGGACAGTGAATTCAAACTTAACTCAATTCTGATATGGCATTGGTCCTACCTAAGTTTATGTCCAGGTATGCATGGCTGCTGGATGAGTGCTTGTCTCTCATTAGATTCCACCAGTGAAAGAATCAAACCCAAATTAAGCAGCCAAAGGAAAAAAAATCTATAATATTTCTCAAGGGAGCATCTCTGTACACCAGGAGAGGAACCCTTCAAGTGGTGACCTGGGCATGCCGTGGAGGTAATGCAGGACTGGCAGGAGACTCAGGCTAAGAAACCTAGACATTCAGGAAAATAATAAAGAGTTTTAGAGTACCTCATATTTTTCCTGAAACTGCAATAACCCAGGGTCATAGTACTCAAATATTTGCAAAAGCTGGGCAACTAATTTGGTGGCACTCAGAGGGCACATGGCAGCTATGAGAAGTTCCTTGGTACCCTTCAACAGGAAGGAGAAGAGGCTTTTGACGTGCTGTTAAAGTTGGAGGGCCTGTTTTAGAGAGCAGTAACTAAGGGCAGTGCCTTTGGAACACGTAGGTTTCACAAGACGTCTCACAAAAGCCTATTCATCCTGGACAACTCTTGCCCACCCAACATTTTAATGTCACATGGTTAACAGTGGAATATATTGACTATCAGTGATTCCTTGCTCTTGATACATGATCAGCCTATCTTTTTTAAAATTTAATTTTTTATCTGAATTTAATAAATACAAGAAAACATTTCTATATAAAAAGTAGAATAAAAAAAGAAGATTATATGTAAAAGCACAAATCTTTATTATATACAGGTTGGTTTAAAAAACTATATATACTAAATTCAATGTTACTTTCAAAGCTGTCCTGCTTGTCTGTATTTCCATCAGAATTGCCTTCTGTTCTTTCCCAGGCATCTTTAAAAATGCTCCAGTGGTCTTCTTTTGTTCCTTTTCTTTTCTTTTTTCAACACTATCACTAGTTCTTCCTTCCCATTTCTCCCCTATGAATTAAAAAAAAAAAAGAAAAAGAAACACAACCCTTACGACAAAGCAAAACATATTGCCACATTGGCCATCTCCAAAAACATATGCCTCACTCTGCACCGTGAATCTATCACCCTTCTGCAAGAAGGTGGGTAGCATGCTTCACCATTGGTCCTCTAGAATAGTGTTTGGTCATTGCAGCAATCAGAGGTCTTAAGTCTTTTCAAAGTTGTTTTTATTTACACTGGTGTTACTGTATAAATTATTCTTCTGGTACTAATTACTTCACTATGTTCCAGTTCATACATATCTTCACTGGTTTCTCTGAAACATGTCGTTCTTCATTTCTTACAACCCAATAACATTCCATTCCATTCATATGTTACAATTTATTTAATAATTCCACAATTGGTGGGCTATCTTCCAAAAACTGCTGCTATAAATATTTTTGTGCATGTGAATCTTTACCTTTTCGTTTGATCTCTTTAGGAGTTTAGTGACTTTTTTGGGCATAGTTCCAAACTGTTTTCCAGAATGGCTAGATCAAACAATAGAAGTGTATATATGTGCCTGTCTTCCTGCAGCACCTCCAGCATTTGTGATTTTAAAGTTGTCATCTTTGCTAGTTTTATCTCCGGTGAAACCTCAGAGTTGCTTTAGTCTGAATTTCTTTAATTATTCATAATTTGGAGTATTTTTTCACATGGCTGTTGATTGCTTAGGTTTTTTTTTTTTCCTTTGAGAAATGCCTGTTCCTACCCTTTGAGGATTTATTTATTGGGAAATGACTTCCTATAAACTTGAATGAATTTTTTACATATCTTGGATGAGATCCTTATCAGATAACCCTTATGTGAAGTTTTTTTTCCCCATTTAAATGTTTCCCTTTTATCTTTAGTGGCATCAGGTTTATTTGCACAAAATATTTTCAATTTTATATAATCACAAATTGCCCATTTTATCTTCTGTCTTCCTTTCTATCCTTTATCTGTCATGAACTCTTCCCCTATCTGGAGCTGTGAAAGAAGTATTTTTCTCTTGCTCCTCTAATTTGTTTATGATGTAATCTTTTCAATCTGGTCAAATATTCATTTGGAGCTTATTATGTTATATGGTGAGAGGAGTTGGTGTAAACCTAATTTCTGCCAGACTGCTTCCAATTTTCCCAGCAGCTTTTGTGAAATAGTGAATCCTTACCCTAGTAGTTGAATTTATCAGATATTATCTTACTATGTTCATTTACTTCTCTTTGTTGTGTGTTTCATCTGTTCCATCGATCAACTTTTCTACTTTTTGGTCAGCACTAAATAGTTTTGATAATTATTACTTTGTGGTGTAGTTTGAGATCTGGTACTGCTAAAAGCCTTCCTTTTCACTTTTTTCTCCATTATTTCCCTTGAGAATCCTGACCTTTTCTTCCTCTAGATGAATTTTATTATTTTTTTCTAGCTTTCTAAAGTCATACTTTAATAATTTTATTGGCACAGGTGAAGATTGGCCTGTTTCTTGGCTCTAGCTGACAGAAGTGACTCCATGATTGATGATGGATTCAGTTGCTTATATATTGGAAAGTTTCTGTGTACCCAAGAACTGGTTTGGTCAGCTACATTTAAGGTTGGGAATGCAAGGTTAGGAAAATGTCAGCTGAGAAAACTTTATCTAATCCAAGTTAGCAAGTTTAGCAAACTTAACTAATCACAACGTTCTTGTGCTTTAAAAGGGAAGAGTCACAATCTAGACCAGTCACTGATTGATTATCTCCAAGGTCTCCCTTCCACTCAATCACTGTGAATCTGCTCAGCAACAACAATCACATGCAAGGGCACAGAATTAGGAGAAGTGGGCTCTCAATTAGGATGCATGTCCCACTTGTGCCTGTCGGACTGTAGGGCGAGGTAGCTGCTTTCATGCCTGATGGTAATAAACAACTGGACTCATGACCGTTTGAGTGCTTGTGTTCCTTCTTGGGACCTTCTCACCCATGATCCCCTCCCAGCATGACATTGAATAACTAAATTAACTTACATATTATTGTCATTTTTATTTTTGAATAACCCAACCATGCATAATAAACATTTCTCCTTTTATTTAGGTCTGTATTTCTAAAAAGAGTGTTTTGTATTTGTATTCATATAGTTCATGTGTGTCCTTGTAGGTGGATGTCTAGATATTTTATGCATTCCGTAGTTTTGAATGGAATTTCTCTTCCTTCTGGGTTTTGTTGGCAATATATACAAAAATGTTAATGATTTGTGTGTGTTTATTTTATATCCTGAAACTTTGCTGAAGTTATTGTTTCAATTAATTTTTTACTTGACACTTTAGGCTTCTTGATGCCATCTTTTTTTTCCCTCTTTTACCCCCTTTTCTCATATGACAGCCTTTATCTTTATGCTTCTCTGTGGAATTCTTCATTTGTAATTTGATTGAAATTTGTTCATGTCCATTATATGCCTCATGTTGCCCTTTGTACCATCCTTAACTTCATTTCTTTCGAGTCTGCAGTACCATATTACTCACTACCATATTGATATTTGGCAGTTATATTAGTATGTCACAGGCAGCTCTGGATTGTTATATTGCAGGAAGAATAATAATGTTTAAAAGATGGGCTTTTGTTTTAGGGAGAAGATTAGGGGTCATTGAGAGAAATATACATTTTCCTGAATGGAGTCCAGTCTACTCACCTCTTCCCACTTAGTCTAGGCTCAGTTCGTTGTCCATTTTCAGTGACTATCCAAGATATATGCATTGTTGTACGAGCTCTATAGGATTTTCTATTGAACTTCTTTTCGTGACCTGGACAATAATTGTTCTTCATCCACTTGGTCTATCCTAGGTGGATAGTTAGACCAAACTTCACACCACTATCATGTTAATCTTCCTAAATTACTTCTCTGTTCAGAAACCATTAATGCCTAACTGCTTCTGCTACTTATTACCTGTGTGACCTTGGACAAGTCTGTTTCCTTCTTGGAGTCTCAGTTTCCTCATCTGTCAAATGGGAATAATAACATTTGCATTGCCTATCTTGTAGGGTTGTTTTGTGGGTAACGTTTTGTAGACCCTAATATACTGTAGAAATAGTGGCTTAGTAAGTCCAGATGGATGTGTCCCTGGCATAAATATAAATAAAATAAAGATCAGGAAAGCAAGAAATGGGATGAGTTAGAATCTCCTGCTGTTGCCACTAGATGACACTCTCTGAACTAGGAATGTAGGATAGTCAGATTGTTTTATATACAGTGGATCTATTATGATTCCAGAAGAATTATTTACTGGTAATTCTTCATGATTCATTGACCATGACGACTGTATTTGCCTAGAGAACACAAAAAGCATGAGAGAAAGCAAAGCATCCAGATTTTGGGGAGACTATCATGCTGCATGTAATTATAAAAAAGCAGGAGGAAATGAAAATGCTCTTGTGTGTGGGATATTATGTGGTGGGCATGGACTTCATATAAGGCTGAGTGGAGAAGGTTTGGGGTGAGGGAGGAAGGCAACGTAACCGAGGTGGCTCATGCCTTCATTCAGATGCCTAGGACTCTGATCCCTGGCTCCCTCATTCTTACCTCTACAAGAGGGGTGGCATCTTGTCACCTTGGGGCTAGACTGTAGCATCTCTCACACAGACCCCAACTCACACATCCAGCTGGCCTAGCCTATTGCTAGAGCCCCGCTGGTTAAGAAGAAATATCTGTGGGGTCAGCCACTGTCTCCAGCAGAGGCTGCCAGAACTCCACAGGGTCATTGGAAATCTCTTCTGGCAAATGGAGCTTCTCCTCAGATGGAGCTTTTTGGCAAATGCCACTGTAATTAAAACTGGGAGGATGAAAAAAAAAGAGGCTCATAAAGTTGGAAGCCTGCTTTCCAACCGAGTGTGTTGATTTAAAACATGGAAGACTGCAGGGCTGCATCTTGGAGGAAGCAGAGTGTGAGATATTTAAAAAGTGAAACAAAACGCAATAAAAAATGCTTTCCTCTGGTATCAACCTTCAGTGCGAACAGCTTCTCCTTGAAAGTGGTCCATATCCAGTGGCTGCAGCTGTTGCCTAAATACTTGGTGATTTGGAGAGACTATTGAATGGCCCCATGTTTCTCTCTGGACAGCTGGTATCTGCTGGCTGGCTGATTGACTAGGAACCATCACTCGGCAGCTGCTGGCACTGCTGCTGTTGCTTTGAAGTTTACGGTGTTAGAATTATAGGATTTAGAGTTTCAAGGCTCGCCCCTTCATTTTACCAAGGAGACACTTAAGTTCAAAGAAGTCAAGGGACTTGTCCAAGGTCACATAGGGTCCAAGTTGCAGGGGCTGGGATTCAAACCCAGGTCCTCTGACTCCAAGTCTAGCACTCTTTTTGCTACACCATACAAAAAGAAGCATGGTTAGAATAACATTCCCAACAATGAAGAATTCAGTCAAAGTAATGTCAAAGACATCATGAAGGGTGTAGGTGAGGCAGAATGGAATAATGCAAAGAATTCTGGATTTGGAATCAGAGAACCTGAGTTTGAATCCTGGCTCTACCACCTGCCTAACCTTGGGCAAGTCACAATCCTTCTGGGACTCAGTTTCCTCATCTGTAAGATGAAGGAGTTAGAGTAGGTGAGGCGTTTTAAAACTTTTTTGTGTCACCCACCCCTTTTTGGCAGTGTGATGAATCCACGGACCCTTTCTTAAAAGGTTTTCAATTGTGCAAAATAAAATACATGTGGATTATGTAGACTAGGTAATCTCCAAGACTCCTTCTAGTTCTAAATCTTATGATCTTAATCATATTTAGACCAGAATAGGATTAGGGCTGGCCATGTATTGAGAATGAGAGACCCCAAAGAGATAGAAGGTAAGATAGAGGTGCACAAAAGTGTAGCATAAGGAAGCTTCACATGAACTGAGGCTGGCAAAACATCTATGGACAACAAGAAGGCTAAAATCTAAATTGGGCAAAGAAGAGGATCCAAAAAGGTTAGGCCTGCTGCTTGGGGAAGATAGGATGGTGACAATGGATTATGGACAGAAGGAAAAGCTGTGTACCTCATCTTGCTCATCTTTTCTCTGCTTTGCAGGAAGAATCTTTGGATTGGAAAAGACACAATGAAATGGACAATAGGAAGTAGACACTCAAGGTACGTGGGCAATAGTAAGAGAGGGCCTAGCAGCTCTTGATGAGTCCAAGTCAGCAGACCCAGATGAACCACATGACATGGTACTGAAAGAATTGGTGGATGTGAGTCATCAGCTACAGTGTAAGCAATTTGAACTATCTTGGAGCAAGAGAGAGAGAGAGAGAGAGACAGAGAGAGAGAGAGAGACAGAGAGAGAGAGAGAGAGAGAGAGAGGAGGAGGAGGAGGAGGAGGAGGAGGGAGGAGGGAGAGAAAGGTCCTGCAAGATGGGAGAAGGGGATATTTATTGCCTTGATTGTGAAAAAAGAGAAAACAATAGAATCTGCATATTGTAGGTCAGTGAACTTGACTGGGTTCTGGCAAAATTCTAGGGTATATTGTTAAAGGGGTGGTTAGTGACCATCTAGAAAAGGAAGAAGTGATCACAAAGAACCAAGATGGCTTCAAGAGCAGGTCATGACTGACAACCTCATTTCCTTTTTTTGGACAGGATTACTGTGCTGATATATCAGGGGAATGCTCCAGATACAATTTACCATGATTTTAGGAAATCATCTACCAAAGTCTCTCATGCTATTCTTGTGGACAAGATGGAGAGATGTCAGCTAGATAACAGTGCAGTTAGGAGGATTTGAAACTGATTGAGTGTTGGGACCGAAAGAATAGTCATTGATCATTTGTTGGCACATTTGGAAGGAACATTTTAGTGGAGTGCCCTAGAGAGCTTTATGCTGGTTAACATTTTTAGCAATGACTTGGATAAAGGTTTAGAGGACCTGCTTATCAAATTTGCGAATAATACCAAGTTTAAGGTTGAGCTAACATATTTGATGATAGAGTTAGAAGACAAAATAGATCTTGATAGGTTAGATTTTGGGATTTAGTCTGCAGCTTAATAGATACAACTCAAAAGCTAAATATTTGGGTTCAAAAATTAATTCTGTAAATACAAAATGGGAAAGCATGGCCAGAAAGAAGAGAATCTGAAAGAAATGTGTGTGTATGGGAGTGAGAAAGAGAGAGAGAGAGAGAGAGAGAGAGAGAGAGAGAGAGAGAGAGAGAAGGGGGAGAGAGAGAGGAGAGAGAGAGAATTCATAGTCTATGCTACATTAATAATTCTAATAAACTCTAGGGAAGCAGATTTTGGCTCTTTATAAAGAAGACTTTCCAAATGATTACAACTGTCAAGCAGTGGAATTGGATGAGTCATGAAGTAGTGAGTTTCTTGACAGTGGAAGTCTTCAAGCTGAATTGGGATGACTGCTTCTTGTTGTCAACACTTCCTTTGTCCTTGTACTAAGAGAAAGGAGAGGCTGTCTGGTGTAGCTTAAAGCACACTGGTATTGGAGTCAGAGGACTGAAAGCTCCATCACAGCTCTGCTGTTTACAAGTTGAGTGCCTTGGGTCAAATTTCTTCTCAGTGAGTTTTAGTTCTTTCAGCTGTAAAATGGGATTAGCGTCACAATCATTTCCTACTTATTTTACAGGGGTGTGGTAGGGGGAAAGGATTGTAAATCTTGGAGTGCTTTGGGATGTATGTGAGCTCTTTTTAGCATCCTTGGGTCCTTGAGGGCCCTAGACCAATTTCTGAGGGGTGTCAGGCCCTTGGTGGTGCAGAACCTCCCAAGGTCAAAGAGCCATGTGTGGCCAGTGAATACCATCAAACCTTGTTTCAGCGAGAGCTAGCAGGACTAAGGCCTGTGTCTGGATTTCGTTACTTGTCTGGGAACCTTAAATTATAGCAAGTAGTTCTAGGGCATTGTTTGGCAGTCCTTGCCATCTCCTGTCAGTTGATTTGTATAAACTTATGTGTTCTTTATCAGCATAAATAATTTGCTTTATGCTTACTTTATGCATATGCATGCCCTTTAAGACCTTGGAAATCTGAAAAACTATGTTTGACAGGTATTAGATTACATCATTTTGGAGCTGGAAAAGACCTTAGAGTAGGAGTTCCTCACCTTTTGGGTTATGGTACTGTTGGGGTTTAGGGGTGCTCCAAAATAACAACGCAGGTCCTGCCTCAAAAGAATTCAACTCAAGCCTTCTTTTAGCCAAAGACCAAGGTTTATTGGAACACGGTTCAAGGTGGACATGATTCTAAAAATCTGCATTATCGGCCAGACTCTTCAGGAATCTGAGCAATTTAATGAGGGGCAAGATGGATCTTAAATACAGAAAAACTGTGGGAAGGATCTAGGAGTGGACAAGTAGTCTGGGGTGACTGGGAGGCAACAGAAAAGGATCTGGAAAGGCTGGGGTCCTCCAGGTGAACACAGAAGGGGTCTAGATGGAGGTAAGGGTAGGAAGTGGGGTGCCCTCCCCTGTGATCCAGAGCTAACAGACAATGACAGTGGGCAACAATGAAAGGCAAGTTCAGAGGATTACTGGGATGGGTAAATGCCTCAGGCAAACACCAGAGACTTGACCATGTGGGAAAAGTCCAGGGCTTTTCCTTTCTGGGGTTCAGATCCCAAAGACATGGTCTTTTCCTTTTAGGGGTTCAGATCCCATCCCCATCAGTACCCTTTAGCAGTCTAGTGAAGCCTATGAACCTCTTTATAGAAGAATGCTTTTAGATACATAGAATAAAAGACATAGAATTACAAAGGAAACCAGTTATACTGAAATGCTGTTATCAGAATATTTTTAAAACAACCCCAAGTTCACAGACCTCAGAGTAAAAACTCTTGAGTTAGAACACAGAATTTAAGCGCTAGAGCTCTAAACATGGAATTTTAGAGATCAAAGAGATCTTAGAACTTAGAACTGATGGAAACCTTGGGGAAAAGGGACAACAATCTATAAAGTGCCAGACACTGGCACTTTAAAAATGTTATTTGATTTGATCTCCATAACAGCCCTGTGAGATCCGTGCTATTATTATCTCTATTTCTTTTTTGCACTTTAGGAAACTTAAGACAGACAGAGATTAAGTGACTTTTCCAGGGTCACTCAGCTAATAAGTATCTGTGATGGGATTGAACTCAGGTTTTCCTAACTCCAGGCCCAATGTTCTATCCTGTACACTGCATAGCTCTCTAAGAACATAAGGAGGTTAGAGCTGGAAGAATTTACACTAATTACTCATAGTCTTATAACATTTTATGCCACTGGTTCTCAAAGGGTAAGCTGAGGTACACAGAACATTTCTTTGAGATATGCTGTACAATCCCTAGCCTTTGTCCCCAGTTATAGTCTGCCGTCTGTTCTTCTTGGCTTGGCATTGGGAAAGTCCCAGAAAACCATTCTATCTATGCTAGGAGTTCTGGAGAAGTCAAAAAATAATTGGTGAGGCTAAGAGAAGAGAAACGAGAGGCCGACGCCTCCCAAGGCCTGGAGAATGGCTCTGGAGGCCTGACTGCCTGGAGCCCTTCTTTGGGGACACTTTGAATTTTTAGTGTGTTGTGATCCTCATGACAAAGAATATAAAAGTTGTGAGCAGAAAAAGCTTAAGAATGACTTTATGGTCTTCAGAACACTTCCTTCATAGCTACCCTCTGCAGTGCAAATATGATCTCCGCTTTATGAAGGAGGTACAGAGAGGGGAAAATCTTGTCCAAGATCCCCCTGCGAGGACGTGTCTGAACCCAGGTCTCCCATCTCTTCTTCTTCCCTGTCTGACTATGTCACATTATCTTTTGGGGCATTGAGGCCAGAGTTTGCTATGACAGAGTAAATTCAGGGAAATTTTCCTGTTTGTTCAGCGTTCTACACTCTTCAGGATTCAACAAAAATCTGAACAGATAGAATCATATGAGATGCAACAGAAAGAACACAAGACTGGTTCTGCTACAAATTATCTGGGTTATATTGGACAAGTCAGTTACTTCTCTGGCCTTCAATATCCTTATCTATCTATCTCTCTATTAGATGTATACATTATATAACATAGATGAATAGAATATATGATATAGGAATAGAATATATGTATATATCAAATAACATAGGAATATAATATATTTGAATAGAATATTACATATATACATATGATATAGGAATAGAATATGTGTATATATTATATAATGTATGGGAATGTAATATATGAATAGAATATTATATATGATATAGGAATAGAATATATATTACATAACCTATAGGAATAGAATATATAATATATATAGAACATATAATATATGAATAGAACATGCAGAATATATTTTATATAATATATTCCATATGTAACATATAGAATATGTAAGTATATAGAACATATACAAATAGAATGGATATATTAAGTAACATGAGGGAGTTGGGCTAGATGATTGCTAAAATTCCTTTCATACATAATATTATATTATGAGCCTAGTTAGAAGGAATTTAGTCATGGTATCATGGAACTGAAAGGGACTCTCAGGTCACTGGACTTTAAAGAAGTAAGGGAATTTTGAATTCATCTAGTCCAGCCTCTCATTTTATAGGTGAAGAAACTATGGCTCAGATGGAGAAAGTGGTTTACTCAATTACTTGGCTAGTTAGTTGGAGGGGCAGGACTAGAACCTGAATCTCCTAGTTGTTTCAGTTGTGTCTGATTCTCCACAACCCCATTTGAGGTTTTCTCGACAAAGATACTGGAGTGGTTTGCCATTTCCTTCTCTAGCTCATTTTACAGATGAGGAAACTGAGGCAAACAAGGTTAAGAGTCATAAGGCTAGTAAGTAAGTGTCTGAGGCCAGATTTGACCTCAGGAAGATGAGTCTTCCTGACTCCAGGCCCAGTGCTCTATTTACTGTACCACCTAGCTGCCCAAGTTCAGAAGAAGGAGTAAATTTTAGCAGATTTCAAACACTGAGTTCCAGGACTTCTGGGTAGGCAGTCCAGCTTCCTCTTACCGCCTGGTGCTGAGTGTGGTATTTCACCTTTGGGAAAGGACTTCCTGTCATTTGGATTATGCTTCATTTCACTGCCTCACTTTTTTTTGCATTCCCCTCTGACCACCCTGATTTCTCTCCCTCTTGAGACAACTTGGAAGTTACCCTGATTCATTATGCATGTGGTCCTTTGTGGAAGTTTATAAGAAACAGGCCGGAGAAAAAGAAACTCAAGTACAGCGAATGAACTCAACTCAGATGAGGTCACTGCATTTGGAATCATCTATGAGTCACCCTTATTTCAGAAACCACAGTCATGGAGGTGAAAAACTCTGGGCTTTTTCTCCCTAGTGAAATGTGCTGGCCCTGGTCCAATGGATGGAATTCATCACTCGTGTTCAAACTAGTTCTCTCCCTCCAAATGCTAGAAAGCACCCATCTAAGCGAGCAACGAGAAGGCTATCTGAAGCTCATCATTTAAACTTTAGCATTTTTCAATGATAAATATGGATTCAGGTAGATAAATGCGAGGCAGTGTGCTGTAATGGGTAAAGAACTGACCCAGGAGTCAGAAGGACCTAGGGTCCAGTGCTGCCTCTGTCACATGCTGGCAAATGATTGAACTTCTCTGTGCTCCAGGCAACTCTCTAACACATTTAAGTTGCAAGAAGACTCATCACCTACATTGGTAATAATCCATGAGTTCTCTGTATCAGTGAATCCAAAGGTCCAGTCCCTAACACTGTCCTACAGTAGATAGAGATATATCCAGAGGTTCAATTTAATTCAGCAAACATTTCTTGAGTTCCTACTATGTGCTGGCACTGCACTAGAGATATAAAAACAAAGATGAGATAGTCCTCTGCCCTCAGTAATAGAAAGCATTTGTGTGACGCTTTAAGATTTACAAAGAGCTTTTCAAACATTATCTCGTATTCTCCTAACAACAAGCCTTTCAGGTATGTGCTATTATTATCCCCATTTTGTAGATAAAGAAACAGTCACAAAGAAGTTAGGTGTTTTGCCCAGGGTCAGCAGGTAAGTGTCTGACACTGAATTTGAACTCAGTACTTAAGTCTGAGTCCAACACTCTATCCACTATACCACCTAGTTGCCTCAAGCAATTTATATTCAACAGTGGTTAGCATGTGTGTCTATGGATTGCTTTCTTTATGTGACTATCTATCTATGTAGCTATCTAGTGGTTAGGTGGCGCAGTGGATAGAGGGGTTCAAACGTGGCCTCAGACAGTTACTACCTGAGTGAACCTGGGCAAGACACTTAACCCTATTTGCCTTAGTTTCTTCATCTATAAAATGAGTTGCAGAAGGGAATGGCAAACTACTCCAGTATCATTGCCAAGAAAACCCCAAATAGGGTCACAGAGAGCTGTACACAACTGAAAAATGCCTGAACAACAACAATCTATAACCTCTCTCTCTCTCTCTATCTACATACATGCATACATACATACATACTTATATACACATATAGGTCTGCTTCTCATTTTATCTACCTATATCTATAGGTATCATTTTATCCATCTAGATCTATATTTATTATTTTAAAAAGCTAAAATTTATAATGTGAACTTTGAGTAGCCTCCTTGCTCATATAGATAAGTCCTTTCTAGTATACATACATACATGTGGGAAGAGAGAGAGTGAGAAAGGAGACAGAAAAGAGAAGAGAGAGGGAGGGGGTCATTGTATTTTGTCATGGAGAGAGAGCTGGATTTGGAGTTAGTAAGACCTGGGTTCCTATCCTAACATAGACACTAGCAGTGGGACCCTGAGCAAGTCACTTAATTTTGCTGGGCCTCATTCTCCTCATCTGTAAAATGAGGGAGATTGATTTGATAGCCTTTAAGGTCCCTTTCAGCTCTAACTCTATGAAACCTATGTATGTTATTCCCAAAGCCCATTGGTATGGGACTCTCTTTATTGGTGGAGAAGAATTCTCTGCCCTGTGTGAGGAGTTGGATGGAACTGGTAAGAATGAGAGAGAGGGATGCTCTCTGGGCTTTGAATTTTCTTCAACCTTTAGGTGCTTTTGGCTTCTAGCTTTGAGAGGGGAGATGGAAGAGCCCAATCCCACTTCATGTTACTAAAGGAAAAGACTCTGGGAAGAAGACAACATGAGAGGACCTGGAGGTCTCCCTCATGTCTCCATCCCCAGCTGGCAACACTAGAGACTTCAGGGAACTTCGTCTTGGGTGAGATCTAGCACTTTCTTTCTTGATTGTGAGGAGTTTCCTTACTCTCAGTGGGAAAACTCCTTTACTCCATATTGTAGGGTATATATTCCCATATATATATTTTTTATATATTTATGTATGCACACATACACACATACACACACACACACATATACACACACACCTCATATGTATACAGGCAGCTAGGTGGTGCAGTGAATAGAGTGCTGGGCCAGAAAGACTCATCTTCCTGAGTTAAAATCTGGCTTCGGACACTTGCTAGCTGTGTGACCCTGGACAAGTCACTCAACCCTGTTTGCCTCAGTTTCCTCATCTGTAAAATGAGCTGGAGAAGGAAATGGCAAACCACTCTAGTATCTTTGCCAAGAAAACCCCAGATGGGGTCACAAAGAGTTAGACATGACTGAAATGACCAGACGACAAGAATAATTCTTTCTAATTTTATGTTTTGCTACTGATGTGGATAAATGCATTTCTTGGCTAAGTACTGTGTGTGTTCATTATAGAACTTGTATTTGCGGGGAAGTGAGGCAAGCTTTGGATGTAAAAGTTGAAGTCCTCCTTCCCTCCTCTCCATAATGAAATAGTGATCAGAAGGTAAATTGATCCTGTTCATATCACCCTGGACTAATACTATTGAAGGCAGCAGATAGATGTAATTCTAGCCTGGTACCCCCTCTCTCTTAAGAGAGCAGAGTGATCTTTGACTTCAACTTCCTGCTTCCCCTCCTGGACTCCCTTGGAGAAAGGTGGGGGAGAAAAGGCTAGAGATGTCTACTCTGCCTCTCCTGGACACCCCCATGCCATGTGTGGAGGACAGCCCTTGCTTTCTGTGGGCTCTTAACCACAGTTACAATATTCCAGAGTTGCTTGATTTCATGGGTTTGAGGACTCACTTGCCTGGGGCAAATTTTTGTCCTTCCGCACTCTGCTTAGTAGAAGGACTTCGTACATGGCTGTAGTCAAAAGCGCCCCCTCTCACCAGATGATGGTGCGCCTGCCTCTCTGCTGATCGTGGGTGGAAAGATGCACAGCCTCTGGTGGCTGAGCTCACACTCAAACCTTCCCAGCTTGGTAGGACATGTGAGAGCTGGTGCACTCCCAACATAGCCTCAGAAAAGCCTCAAGTCCCTGCCACGCCTTGGTGAGGGTTCAGAGGAGAGGGCAGGACTTTGAGTAACAGGGATAGTTTACTTTTACAGAACACTTGAAGGGGCGAAGGTTGCTCTCCATATAGGATCTCCTTGGATTTTCACAAGTCTGTGGGGTAGGTGCTAGTAGTATTATACAGGGGGAAAGAGCCTGGTCTCTGGAGTCAGAGGCCTCTGGGGTCTGGTTCCAATGTCACCTCTCATGATTACTACTTTTGTGAACTCTTTATCTGTAAAATGAAGGCGTTTGGCCTCATGGCCTCTTCCAACTCTTTGTAAGCCCTCCTCTGTAACAAAGAAGCAGTTCAGCAAGAACAGTCAGTTCAGTGCACAATGTGACAATGTATGCAGCATTATGGTTCTGTTTGTTCTCCTCTGTTTCTCTGAATATCTTCTAATTGTAAGATCAAAGGATTCCAAATTTAGCTTTGGAAGGAAACTTAGTGGTCATTTAGTTCAAGCACCTCATTTAGAGACGCAGAAATTAAGGCCCAGAGAGGCTAAGTAAGTTGTCCAGGTCACACAGGTATAAATAGCAGAGTAAAGATATAAAACTAGGTATTCTTTGAATTTTTTTCTTTTTTTTTAAAAATAAATTTTTATTGATGTATTTTGCTTTTTTTATGAGTTTCCTCTTATTATCGCCTTCCCTCCTAAAGAATCATCTCACATAAAAATAATATTTTTAAAGAAAAAAATGAGAAAGAAAAAGAAGAGGAAAAATTAGCATAATTGTATAATAGATCTAAAAAGTCTGAGAATATGTGCACTGTACAGCTCTTGTAGACCTCCTGACTCTGTAAAGGGGTAGTGTGGGGGAATGTCTTCTCATATTTCTTCTTTGGAGCCATGATTGTTCTTTCTAATTTTGCAACATTCACTTTTGAAGTTTTTTTGTGGCTGTTCTTCCCATTTTCATTGTTGTAATCACTGTGCATATTAAAATCAGGTACTCTTACTCCAAATCCAGATATTTTTCCACAGTGCCTGGCATCATTTTTATTCATAATTTCTCACTGCATAATCATATTCCACTGTTGTTATTGATCAGTCATTTCAGTCACATCTGACTCTTTGTGACCCCATTTGATACTGGAGTGGTTTGTCATTTCCTTCTCCAGCTCATTTTGCAGATGAAGAAACTGAGGCAAACAGGGTTAAATGACTTGCCCAAAGTCACAGTGCTAGTAAGTATCTGAAGCTGGATTTGAACTCAGTGAGATGAGTTTTCTTGACTCCAGGCCCAGGGCTCTATCCACTGTGCCACCTAGCTGTATTCATCTTTGAAAAAAATCTTTCAGTTAACAAGCATTTATTTCTCTTATATATATAAAAACAAAATGAAGTTCTCACATTGACCATGTCCAAAAACATGTCTTGTTTTTCATTCTGAGGCCTTCATTTCTCTGTCAGAAGGTGGGTAATGTTCTTCATCACTAGTCCTTTAGAATCATGGTTGGTCATTGTATTGATTAGAATTATTCAGTGTTTTAAAGTAGTCTATTTTTATAATGTTGTTATTGTCTAAATTATGCTCCTCATTTTGCTCACGTCACGGTTCATATAAGTCTTCCCAGCTTTCTCTAAAACCATTGCTTTCATAATTTCTTATTGATCAGCCATATTCTATTACTTTCATATACCACAGTTTGTTCAATCTTTCTTCAGTTTTTCTTCAACTGTATTTCTAGCTTTTTGCTTCTACAAAGAGTGCTGCTATTGATATCTTGGTATATATTGGGTTTTTCTGTTCTTTCCCTCCTTGATCCACGCGGCCAGTAGTATATCTACGCAGTATGGAAAGAGCCAGAGGAAGACTTCTAGTGCATTGAGTAGATCTTCCAAGGTATATTCAAGGAAAGACAGTTTGCACAGAGTGAGAAAGTGTGCCATGCTTGTGATGTGCACCTGTGGAGAGAGTGCTCGCATCACTGAAATTGTGGATCCTTTGAAGAACAAAGCATTATTATGATTACTTCTGGTCTGTTAGTCAAAATTACAGACATACGCTATGATTTACCTAATACTCTGGACAAAGTTTGACATTTCATTTTGATTGACCCAACTGAGCTCTAAGATTTGCTAATATTAATTCATCCCACATAGATAATTATCATTGTCTCTCAAGTAATTTTTATTCATGTAGTGTAAGGAGATAAAATGTCACTTATTAGCTCCAACAGCTTTCGGATGAGGTGGCTTTCAAGCTAATGATATGGTCACTGGGTTTTGAGTATTTCAGTAACATTTTGTTTAATTGACTGATATAGAATTTTCCTTGTAAGGCAGCAAATCAGATCAGTTTTTAAAATATTTTTTTTTACCAGCTGTGCTTTCTTCTGCTTCATGTGCCTGGGAGTTTCCCTCCCTGAGGGAAACTGTGAGTAAGGTAGTGCAGAGATTCTCAAGGGCAGGAGAAGTTGAGGCAAGAATTATGGGTGAGTGATAGCTTTTTATTTGGTGTGTATGTATGTGTGTGTGTGTTTGTGTGTTTGTGTGTGTGTGTGTGTGTGTGACTTCTGGGGCTGCCACTTCTATCTGCGTCCCTGCCCTATAAATTTTGTGGAAATTAATGAAGAGAAGGTGTCAGGATTGGGACTGGGACTTTGACTGAAACTATTCCTGGTGCAGGTTCATCAAAGCGTAGTCCACCGGTGGGTACAGTCATGATGGGGAGAGCATGACCCTTGTATCATCCTGTAGGGGTGCTGGCTCTCAATGCTCTAAGATAACAATGAGATAAAATATAGAGATACTGGTCAGCACAAGGCTGGTAGGAGGAAACATATTTCCTGAGGAACATGTGCACTTGTGTGCTTCATAAGATAATATATACCCTGGGACAAAGCCTTATTCACCTGATGTTAGTTACGGTTCTAGACAGAGGTAGCCTGTCCAATAGCTTCCATGGAGGGTCATGAAGGTAGTAACTACCTGAAGATTTTATCAACTATTGGGAGATTCAGAGAGTTGGAAGAAAGGGCATAGCCAGCACACACACAAGATGGGTATATATATACATATAAAATCTTATATAATATATAATACTATATCATAAGATATAAATTGAATCCAAATCCTTTGTCTAGCTCAGCCCATTGTCCCTCTCCCAGACCCAATTTTCATAGCTTGAAACCTTGTCTCCTGCCTGTAGTTATTTCCAACTCATTGTCCCATTGGCTTAGTTCCCAATATTGTCTTATTTACCATTGCTCCCAACCTTTGTTTGCAGTGGATCTCTCCTGTTACCTCCCTTTCTTTGTCCAGAGAAAGGAAGAGCTCATTGAGCACCAGGGGTCCTACCTATCTTGATGCAAGTGAAGACTGGATGAGCCCTTGTCTTAGGGATGTCATAGAAGTGAGTAGGGAGAGCATTCTAACCTGCTTAGGAGCCAGTCAGTGCAAAGGCGTGGAGATGAGACATAGGTTGTCATGTGAGAAGAATAGCAAGGAGGCCAGTATAGCCAGATCATAGAGTGTGTGGAGGAGAATAAGATGTAAAAAGATGAGGAAGGGAGGTTATGAAGAGCTTTAAAAATGCCAAACAGAAGTTGTCTTAGAGGTAATAGGGAGCCACTGGAGTTCATTGAAAGGCAGAGGGATGGGGAGGATGACATGGTCAGAATGTGCTTTAGCAAGATCACTTTGGCAGTCGAATGGAAAATGGATTAGAGTGGGGAAGAGAGTTGAGTAAAGGAGACCAAAGTTGGAAGGCTATTGCAATAGGCTAGGTAAGAAGAGAACGACCTGAACTTTGGATGGTGGCTCTGTGAATGGGGAGAAGGGAGCAAGTATGAAAGATGTTGTGGATGTAGAAATGACAAGATTTGATATGAGGGATGAGTGTGATTGAGGAGTGTAGGATGATGCTAAGATTATAAGATTGGATGCCTGGGAGGATAGTGATGCCTTTGATACCAAGCTTGCTAAGGAAGTTTGGGAAAGGGCAAGGTAGTGGGGAGAGAAGATAATGTGTCCTTTTTTTTTAGACATTTTGAGTTTGCGATAACTATGGAACATCCATGTGGTTGTTGATGTTGGAATGGAGCTAAGGGAGAGATTAGGGCTGGCTATATAGAGATGCAATCAAGCCCATTCATGCTAATGAGATCACTCAATAAAATGGTATAGAGGGAAAAAAGAAGAGGACCTAGTACACATGTGTATGGATTCTAGGATAGAGAGGTGAAGGAGTAAATTTCAGACTCAAGTTGAGCAAAACACTTGCTTCTCCATTCTGGGCCTCAATTTCCTCATTTGTAAAATGAGAAAGTTGGACCTTGTGGTCTCTGAGGTTTCTTCTAGCTATAAATCCTGTGATTCTAAGAACCATCAACTCACCTATAACAAACTTGGCTTATGCTATGTTTTGCCCAGGGCTTTCCATGAACAAGAGCGATGATAATTATTATGTCAGACCTTTTCTTGGGTAAGCACTTCTAGTTATGACAAGCTTTGGCATCTTGTCCAAATACTGTAGAAGTAAGTGTCTCTCTAGTCCTACAACCAGATTCTGACTCATTCATTTCTCACCAATCCCCTTCCTATAGGGATTCCTGTATAACATTTCCTTTATTATTACAACCTATTAATGATTCTTCCTCCACTTCCCCCAAAGACCTGTCACATTTTATAGATTCAAGAGATCTCCTTCCTTAGAATGCTTATACCACTTTCTTTGTATGGGGCTTCCATTAAAAAAAAAAAAGACATTTCTTAAGGGCCCACTACATGTAAGTCTCTGTGCTAGGTTTAAGGGTTGAGAAGAGCTCAAGGCTTTAATTTTTAGTTTGGGTGGGGATGCTACATTACACAACATTGGCTTTCTCAAGGTCATCCAGGTTGCAGAATGGGAATTCTCTTTACCACACCACAACTTTTTTGTGTACCTGACTCATTTCTCCTAATAAACCACGATATCCCTCAGGTTAGGGGATGACATCTTCTTTACATCCTTAACAGTGTTTCCCAGCACCAGGACTTGCATGAAATGGATAATTAGTAAATGGTTATGAACTGAATTTTAAGGGTTCAATCATCTAGCTGTTAACAAACATGTATAAAACAAAGGCAGAGGAATGCTGATGATCTTAAGTCCCAGCATTAATATTCTTTGTTGTTCATGAAGTGGAAAGAAAAATAGATTGGGAATCAAGAGACATGCATTCTCTTTTGTGTGCTGTAGAAGAAAGCACATTAAATTTAGAGCCAAAAGATCTGAATTCAAGTGCTGGCTCTGCTGCTACTTAGTTGTGATTAAGTTGCCCTAAGTTTTCTTTGGGTCTCAATTTCCTCAACAGAAAAATGGAGGAGTTGGATTCTATCAAGAGTTTTTAAACTTTTTTGTATTATGGAACCCTTTGGCATGCTGGTGAAAACCTATGGACCCTTTCTCAGAATGATGTTCTTAAATACACAAAATAAAATATAAAGTGTTACAAAAGAAAACAATTATATTGAAAGAGTCATCAAAATATTTAAAATAATGGCTAGCATTTATATTGTACCTTCTATGCATTAGATATTGTATTAGGTGCTTTACAAATATCTCATTTGATCCTCACAACAACCTTGGGAGGTAGGTATTATTATTATTATTATTCCCATTTTGCAATTGAGGAAACTGAGGCAAATGGAGGTTAAGTGACTTTACCAAGGTCACATAGCTTAGTAAGGCTAAATTTGAACTCAGGTCTTCCTGTCTCCAGGTCTAGCACTCTACTCACTGCACCACAAAACAAACCAGGGTAAGATTTACCCTTGGCTAAAGTCTTTTCCAACTCTAAATTCTGTTATTTAAAGTAGGAGAATTACTACTTTATAGCTGTATGGTCCTTCAGTAGAGGGAGTTTTCCACTTTTGTCTTTATTTCCCCAGTACCCAGCAAACTGACTTGCACATAGTGCTTAATCATTGTTTGCTTAATGGGCATGCTGGCTTTTCATTGGAGAGCCATTGTAGCCAATCCATCAATGAGCATTTAATGGGTAAGTCCTATGCGTCAGGTACTGTGTTTGGTGAGAAAATACAAGTGAAATTGAAGTCACGGTTCCCTTGCCCTCAAGAAGCTTATAGGCAAATTATTGGTATAAAACATCATGAAGTAAATGAACATAAAAAGTCACTAAACTAATCAAAAAACCTAGTGGGTTAGCCTGATGGATTAGCTGATCAATGGGGAAGTTTGAATTATATGGTGCTAGAAATGAGTACCAAAATAATTACTAGATTAAGGGAGTTCTCTTTTAATTTAGTTACTAATTAGTAAGATAGTTACCAACAGATCACTATAGTAACCACTTATGCTTATCTGACTAGAGATATTTATCAAAGGGCACACAAGATTGATTAGGTGGAAATCAGTAGCATTGTGGTCTATTCCCACTAAAAGTGGCAGCCCCATCAGCACAGCCAACACCAAGCTATCTTCCTGTGCCCTGGGCATATGGAGTAGGATGTGCTAATCAAAGGTATATGGCAACAGGCAGGACACAGCTGGAAAAGCAGAATGCTGTTTTCTCAAAGTATTATAGACCAGAGAGGATTTTATACCTTTCAAGAATTAGATAGAAAAGTATGGACATAGCCACTTTCCCCCATAGTATTACATTTTAATATCCTCCCAGGATGGCCTTATAAGGATAGGCTTAGGAGAATCAGGGATTCATGGAAATGAATTCCTGAGAAACAGAAACAAAAAGGAATGAAGGGACTAGAATATCTTGAGAGAGATAGAAGCACAGAATGAGGGGTATATAGATCTTTCATTACTGGAAATTATGGAAGCTGGCCTCTGTACCTGGGCCATATCTCCTCACCATTGACCTAGGATTGTGACCTTAGACAAATTATTCCATCTTTCTGGGCCTGATTTTCCTCAAGATTTTCTCACATGAGCTTTGGGACCATGGACTAACTTCTATCTGCCTCAGTTTCCTCATCTGTAAAATGGGGATAATCCTAAATGCTATCCATAATCAATCAAGAGAATTTGAGCTATCCACACAAGAAAAATTAAGTGGATGAAGAGAGCCTGTTGTTCAAACTATGCTGTGCAGTTGGATGAATAACCAATTTATCCATCAGTGCACGTATCTTAGTTATGTTTTTTATTATTTGAAACATAACTTGTATTTATATAATACTGTATAATAATAGCTAGCATTCCTATTATACTTTAAGGTTTACAAAGTACTTTACAAATATTTTCTCATTTATCCTTACAACTCTGAGAAGTAGGTGCTATTATTATCATCCCCATTTTACAGATGGGGTAACTGAGGCAGATAGAGGTTAAGTGATTTGACCAGAGTCACACAGCTACTGAGTGTCAGAGGCTGGATTTGAACTCAGGTTTTCTTGACTCCAGGTCCAGTTCTCTATCCACTGAGCCACTTAGATGCCTCCTGGCATATAGCAAATGCTATATAAATACTAGCTGTTGTTGTTGTTGTTTTTATTATTAATTAATCAAAGCTGAGGCATCCACAGGGCAAGGGACATGTCTTATTTCATTTATTCAACAAGTATTAATTGAATTCCTACTGTGAATTTACAGGAGTGTTTATAGTAGTCTGAGCTTCTTAGAGTGTGACTTTTTAGTGGTGAAGACTTTTGTTTCTTTCTTTTAGGACTTCCTGCTAAGAACTAAAATGGGGAAATGTGATATTATGCATTTAATAGCTATACAATATTTTAAAAAATGGATAATCCTTCCTGTACATTACTACCAAGCTAATCATCCTAAATAACTAATTTCAACATGTTACCCTCCACCCTCCTCAATTAGAAACCTCCAATGGCCCTTCTTCCTTTACTTGGTCAATAAAAATCAAAACTCTTTAGCCTGGCATTCAAGGCTCTCTGTAATCTGGTCCCTCACTATCTAACTAGCTGTATGACCTTGGGATTGATTTCTCTGGTCCTTAGTCTATTTATCTCAACCCTCATCGCAGCCAGGCCATTCTCATTCTCATTCCCTGTGTGTGCCATACTTATTCCTCACCCGATGATTTTATTCATTTTAAATTCTCTCTCAATTACAATCTAACAACTGACTTATCCCTCTACCCCCTTTCCTGTCCCCTTATCTATTTTTCTCGCCTTGATGTCTTTGACTACTCCAGTCCACATCTTTTGCCATTTTCTAATTTTACTAATTGTTTGTATCACCAATTGGACAATTCATCATTTGCTTTGAAATCATAGGATCCTAGATGTGGGAAGAAACTCAGAGATCCAGACCAACCAATACATGAATAAAACAGGAACCCCCTACAAATATATCCAACAAGTGATCTCCTAGTGTCTGTTTGATGACATTTAGTGATGGGGAACTCAACTACTTACTGAAGTACCCCATTCCACTTTGAAACAGTTCTAATAGATAGGAAGTTTTTCCTTATATCAAGAAATCTGTCTCTTTGTGACTTCCACCACCAACTTTAGTCTGGCCTTCTTGCGACCAAGCAGAATAAGCATTGACCCTCTTCCTAATGACAGCCCTTCAAATTTTATGAATTTCCTTGATCCTTCATTTAGTTCGAGGATAACATGGTCTATAGTCCCCTAAATCATTTTGGTTGCCATCCTCTAGATGGCCCAGAGTTCCTCAAAGTCCTTCTTAAAATGTGAAGCTAAGAAATGAACATAATGCTCCAGGTGTGTGCTCTGAGCAGAGCAAAAGATACTTAGATTAATGCCCCTCTTTTCCCCCCAGTTCTGGACACTGGTTAGATAACTTTGGTGTATTTGTGGTTTCATAGATGTGAATATTCTTTCTCATAGTGTAGACCACAACATACCCACACCTTCTCATCCTGTATGAGTTTTGTCCATGTTCACCAACCTTTCTACCAAAGCAGGTCCACCCAGTAAGCTGGAAGCCTTCTTCTTGATCTCCAGAATGTAAACCAGAGCTGGTTCATCAGCTATCTCAATACATGACTGTCCCACTTCCCTTTTCAATCAAACATCCTCTTGAAGATAGCCTTTACAATTCAATTCAATATACATTTGAACACCTACCTCTTATGTGTCAGTTACTGTTCTAAGAACACAAAGAGAGAGGTGAAAGAGTTCCTGCCTTCTAGGAGCTTATTGGGGAATGTGGGACAAGCATTTATTAAATGTCTACTATGTGCCAGACACTGTGCTAAATGCTTTACAAATATCTCATTTGATCCTCACAACAACCCTGGGAGGTAGGGGCTATTGTTGTCCTGATTTTTCAGTTGAGGAAACTGAGGAAGACTGGTTAAGTGTCTTACCTATGGTCACACAGTTGTGAGTGTCTAAGGCTGGGTTTGAATTCGTCATTCTATCCAGGTTGCTACCTAAAACTTCTAGTGGACATTATCTCACTAGAACCTTCCAGTAGTCCTGTAACTCAGCCTGTGCAAAGTGTTATTGTCCTCATGTAAAAGCTGAAGAAACTAAGACTCAGAGATGAGGGACCTGGCAAAGTGAAAGGCATATAGGATTTGCAATCTGAAGACCTGGGTTCGAATCTTGCTTTTGTCATTCATCACAGATGTGATATTGGGCAAGTCTCTCTAGGACTTTCACTGTAAAATAATGGGTTGGGACTAGATAGTAACAAAAGTCCCATCTGAACCTACGATATACCCCACAGCTAATAAGGATCTGGGTTTAGACTTGAACCCAGATCTCTGTGACCCCAAGTTCAAGGTGCTTTCCATTACACTGTATCTATATTCTCAACTCAATGAGAGTTCTTCTCTGTTCAAGATTCATATCACCTGGCTGCTCAAGATGGAAGACAATACTGATTGATTGATAGACTTTAAATGACAGGCAGTGGGAAACCTGAATAAACTTAGTCATTAATTTGAAATGCAAATTCTGATTAAATAGAAAATTAATATGAATTTCCTGTTTTGTTATTTTAATCGACACAGATGTCTTGCCAGCGCCTGGGAGCATTGTTAGTTGTTTCTGCATAAATACACTAAGATCCATATATATTTATATACATGCAATATATATGAATATATGTATATTCCCCTTAGGTTGAAGCTCAATGGTGAAAAGAATTATTTGCTCTTTGTGTATTTCATGCACAAATAAACAAATTAAACTACGAATATAATTGAAACTGATTTTCCCCAGTGAGTGGTACAAGTGGTTCAGAAAATTGAAATTTTATGAGTTAAGTCTTTTACAAGGTAAATTTTACAATATTTGTTTGCAGTTCACATCACTCAGATAGGTTCGGGTGCAGACATATTGCTCCAGAAAGTGTGTGCCATTTTTCTTGCAGAAATCTAGGCTAGATAAAATGTGTTTCATTCACTAGCATGAAATCTGAGAGATAGTCTTTCTCAAACAGGAGTAATTTTTAATGACAGGCAGAGAGGGGTAGTGGAAATTGTGCTGTACTGGGTTGGAGCTCTGGCTCTGTCAAGACATCATTTTCTTTCCACTTACAGCTCATGCTGTGGCCATCCTGGTGCAAATCCTTATCACCTGAAGTCTGGACCAGTGCAATAACCTGCTGGTTGGACTCCTGCTGCTTAATCCTAGTGCTTTTCCTCTGAGATTACACACAATTTATCCTGTCTACAGCTTGTTTGTGGAGGCAACTAAGTGGCTCGGTGGATAGAGTACTGGGGCTGGAGTCAGGAAGACCTAAATTCAAATCTGGTCTCTGATACCACTGAACAACTACAGCAACATAGCTTGTTTGTACATAGGTGCTTGCATCGTGTCTCCCACTTTAGATTGTGAGTTCCTTGAGAACAGGGACTGTCTTTTGTCTTTCTTTGTATTTCCAGCATTCCGCAAAGTGTCTGCTACATAGTAGGTGCCTAACAAATGTTTATTGATTGACAGGGTCGTGAGGAAAGTGGTTCATTAAACTTAAAGTGCTATAGAAATGTGACTAATTATAAAAAGCCTCTTTTACCCTGTATTGTCCTCAGGACTTGTTCCTTTCAGTAATGCACAAATGTGAATCTGTACTAAATTTCCAACCCAGTGAGGTTAGTAACTGTCGTGCAGTGGTATCAAACTCAAATAGAAGGGAATCCCTATGAGCCACATAATGACTTAGAAAATCACAAATCAACACTACCTATGTTGTGTTGTATTTTTCTTTATTTAGTTAAACAATTGCCAATTACATTTCGTCTAGCTTGCAAGCATTCAGTTATTCACCCTTGGAGAGTCTGATATCTTTGGTATATTGTATGTTTGTTTTATTTTATTTTTTGCACAGCAATACAAAGTAATTTCTTTTAAAAATTAATTTGATTTATAGAATAAAACAAACATTTCCATTAGTACAATAAAAAAGATGATTGTACAAGAAACCACAAATCTATTATGTACAACTTGCTATTCCTTTGAAATACACAACAAAGTTCTCATGTAAATTTCCTCCCTCCCTCCCCAGAGATGGCTACCAAAGTTGTTTGGTTTTACATTTAACCTATTTGCATTAGCCTGTTATTTTATAGTTAACTTCTACAATCTGTAAAGTAACATTTTCTTTCTTATCAAATAAGTTAATGTATGCAAAGTGCTTTGCAAACTTTAAAGTTATAAATGTTAGGTACTATTTTCCTTAACGACTAAAGTGATTTAGAATAAATTATTTCAAAAACTTGGAAACTGTTGACTTTTTTCGTTAGCATGCCATTTTTTTTTAAGGAGTAAAGGGGGCTGTGTGTGTACATGTATGCGTGTGTATATTACATCCACAAGTTGGTTAGTGGGAAATAGGAAGCTACAGAAGGTTTTTAATTAGAAAGAGATGTAATCAGAACAATGAATTAAGGAAAATTACTAAAGTTATCAGTGAATATAATATGCAGAAATAGGAAGAGACTGGAGGTTCAGAGGCCAGTTAGGAATTCAATTTAAATCAACAAGCATTCATTAAGCACTAACAATGTGTCAGACACTGTGCTAATTGGTAAGGATACAACGACAAAAACAAAACAACAATAAAAACCAGAATCTCTTCCCTCTCAGAGCTTACTTTCTACTGGATTTGCTCCATTATAACTGTCATGATGAGAGATGATGAAGGGCTCAGCTAGAGTATGGGCTGTGAAAGCAGAAATTGTAATGAATGAAAAACCCCAAGAAATAGAGTTTCTGAGTAATTAATCAATTTATTAATTAGGCTAGCCAGCAATCAATAAATTGATGGTTAGTGGTTTTTCTGGATAACCAAGATAAACCCATGGAGAGCTTGAAAGCTTTAAATATTGAAAGGGAATGCCCTGACAAGTGAAAATCAACCCTGATTGGTGGACATTTAATGAGGACGTGAGCTAGAAGGCTGGCACTCAGCCACCTCTAACAGTTTGGATAGGGAGAATCCATCTCTATCCAGACCACTCTGGTTGGTTTTCTCCTTCTTGATCTGGGTCATCCTAAACTCTAAGGACAGGGCTCCTTTTCCTAGGGTAAGAATTCACTCAGACTCGATTCTGTTTACAATTATCCCTTCCACATAGCAGGGGTGTGTGGTATCCTTGTGATTTGGAAAATCCACATAAAGTTTTTTGGCCCTCCCTTTGCACCAGAGAAGTCTGAATTTCTTCTTTTTCTTTTATGGGGTGTTTACAGTACCTTATTGTAAAATGTGGGTCAAGTATTTGGTCATAGGTTCTGCATCGTCTGCTGGCCTTTGCAAGTTTTCTGCAGCTTCCACAAAACTCCTGAAAAATTCCCATTTAATTTCTTATGTTGACCTTATATATCTCATATATCTAAACTGTGATGGGGAAAGTCAAGATGTGGAAGGGATAACTGTATATTCTAAACAAAGGTAAAGTATCTTGGTTGGGTAGGGTCCTGCCCAAGATTGAACAGCATGTTGCCTGAGCACTAGGGGCAATCTCATCAATCAGTCATGCCCTTCATAGAATGACTTTTTACTGGAACTGGATCTTAATGAGGAAATAAAGGAGAAAAGCTTGGATCCCAATTTAATAATTGGTTGTTAATATAATAGTAAAATAATAATTTATCTCAAAATGAAGAAACAGAGTGACAATGGAGGTAGATCTAACAGCTAGGGGCATGAGGGATGGTTAAGATCTGAAGAAAATTCTGAGGCTTCAAACCTGGGAGAATCAAGAGAAATCAAGAAGTCAGGAAGAATAATGAATGAGTCTTTCTCCACTTAGCTGGTCTGGCCCTCAGGTGACAGGCAGGCAGTCTGTATCTGAGCCTGTATCCAGCACTTTTCCGTCTGAGAAGGAGCTGTAAGAGTTTGTATCCCACTGGCATGGCCTTGGAGGACCTTGACTTGTTTCCATGCTAAGATGAGACATCAGAAAAAGAATATAGTGAAGGATAGTCAAGGTATCCCAAGAGTTAAAACTACACTAAAACTTTTAGAACACTTGATGTATGCAACCATGCATGTATCCATACCTGTTATATAAGCCAGCCTCAGTGTTCAGAAGACCTGGATTCAGGTACCACCTTGATGACGTTGGCAAGTCACTTAGACTCTCAGTGGCCCAGGTAACTCTCTAAAGAGTATAAGTTGGCAGCTAGGTGGTACAGTGGATAGAGTGCTGGGCCTGGAGTCAGGAAGACCCGAGTGCAAATATCTTCTCAAATACTTTTTAGCTGTGTGATCTTGGGCAAGTCACTTAACATCTGTCTCAGTTTCCTCATCTGTAAAATGGGGATAATAGCAGCATCTACCTTGTAGGGTTGTTGCAAAAGTCTCAAAAGAGATAGTATTTTTAAGGTGCTCAGCATGGTGCTGGCATATAATAGGTGCTTAATAAGTGTTTCCCAGCAGGTACAAGTCTCCATTTGTGGTGGTGGTGGTGGTGTTCTTCCTATGGAGTTCTCTGTACCATAGTCTATCTTTGTTGGTTTAAGTTGTGTGACTCTGGGCAAGTCACATAACACTCTTTGCTTTAGTTTCCTTATCTGTAAAATGAGCTGGAGAAGGAAATGGCAAATAATTCCAGTATCTTTGCCAAGAAAATCCCAAAAGGGGTCAGAAAGAGTCAGACTCAACTGAAAAACTATAAAAAAAAATACAAGAGCATTAAATTCTGATTTAGATCCCTGACTGAATTTTTTGAGTCATAGATCACAGTTACTCCTGGTTTTAGCATCACTTGTACCTGCCTGGGAATGTAAGATGGCCTCGCTCTTCCTGTGTCTGCTGGTCTGGAATGGAATTGATGTCCAGCTGTTCATCTTTTGATCGAGTTCACTTCCCTGAAACTAACACCTCTGCTCTCTCTAGTGCTGATTTATCACCAAATCCTTAGGTTTGCTCTCGGTATGGATTCAGCTCAATTTATCTGCCACCTTGGGCATGATCTGCCATAGTCTCGTCTCTCTCTTGCCTCCCTGGTAGGAATGTGCAGTACCTGATTAGACATTTCCTATTCCCAGCATACTCTTTTCCCAGTTTTATAGGTAGGAGACTTAAGAGAAGGGGAAATTAAAAAGAGAAGGGAGAATTTCAGATAGTACTCTTGTATTCTTCCCCCTCTTCCCTTTTAATAAGATCATTCTTAACATTTTGGAGCTTCAAGGGTTCTTAAAACATCAACCATAGAATGTCAGGAGGCTCTGGAAGGGAGCTCAGACCATTGAAAGTTAGAGCTGGAAGAGTCTGGAGGATGGAATCTGAGTGAAGTAGAAGAAAGAGCACTGGGTTTGGGGTCAAGTCAATCGACACAGTGCTAGGCACTGGGGACAGAGAAGTACAAAGAATGAAACAATCCTTGTCCTCAATTCTTGGCTCCTGTACTCTGTAGATGCTTAACCTTGGGAAAATCTCTTCTCCTTTCTGTACCTCAGTTTCCTTTCCTTAGAAAGAAAAGGAAGGATATAAGCACTTACTAAGCACCTACTGTATTCCAGGTGATATGCTAAGTGCTTTACAAATATTATCTCACTTGATAGGGATAATTATACTAGTCTACTCACCTTCCAGGGTTGTTTGGATGACTAAATAAGATCCTCTATGTAAACTTTAAAATGTAATATAAATCTGTTGTTTAGTAGTTTTTCAGTCATGTCTGACTCTTTGTGACCTCTTTTGGGATTTTCTTGGCAAAGATACTGGAATCATTTGCCATTTCCTTTTCCAGCTCATTTTATAGATGAGAAAACTGAGGTAAAGAGGTTTATGTGACTTTCCCAGGGTTACATAGTTAATAAGTATCTGAAGCTGGATTTGAACTCAGGAAGAGGAGTCTTCCTGACTCTAGGCCCAGCCCTCTATCCACTGTGCCACCAACCTGTCTGACATAGATCTAAATTGCTATTACCACTATCAATATCTAACATCGATCGATTATGAGAATCAGATAACATCATGCATGTGCCAAATTTGGAAAAAGCTTTCATGTGGGCCTGACCATAGACTGCATGTCAGTATGCTTGATAAATAATACTCTCTTATGAATATCAAGCTCCTTTTCTTTGAAGCTCCTCATTGATTATATGTTTCTACCATTTCACACCTGCCATGCACCCCTCAGTTGCTCTCTCTCTGTGGTATTCAGTTTTCTGGAGACAGTTGTATTCCCTGTCTCATTGCTGCCATACAGCAATATCAGTATAATGTTGGCATTAGTTAATAGTCAATAAATATTTATTAAGTGCCCACTATGTGCCAGGCACTGTATTGAGTGTTAGGGATACAGATGTGAAAAAGAAAGCTGGTCCTTGCCCTCAAGGAGCTTACAATTTAACGAAGGAAGACAATACATAAAAGGAAACTGGAAAACAGAGGAAGCGGGGAAGGTACCTAGTTGCGGGGCAGGTAGGGGGGCAGGGGAGAAGTCAAAGAAATCCAAAATGAGCGCAGCCAGAGAAGCCAAAGCAGTGAATGCAGCTGGGTGGGAAATGAGAAGGGCCTTTGTTCTGGGGGGATGTTTGGGGGGCAGAAAAGGAACTTGACAATTTCCTAAAGGCAATTTATCCCATTCTTCTCCTTCTGTTCAACTCTGGCCCAAACTTGTTGTCTACCAGTACTGTCTATCCCACATGGGCCTTCTGATGGACAACTCTGTTGATTATAAATATGTTATCACCTACACAACAGACATTCTTCATCTATTGGGTTTTCTTTTGAAAGGTTGCAGATCTTTTCCAGAGGCTAAGGGATGTGCCCAGCATCAATACAGACAATATATCTGAGGGGGAACTTGAACCCAAGTCTTCCTGATTTGGATGCCAGTTTTCTATCCATTATACCATGATGCTTATTAGAGAGATAACTCCCTCAGACTGTAAATTGTAGAGTATTAGGAGCTGCCTACACAAATGAAATCATGTTGAATAAATAATAATAACAATGATAACAATAATAATGATAGCTAACATTTATGCAGTGCTTTGAGGTTTGCAAAGTTCTTTATAAGTATTTCATTTTATCCTCACAATAAATAAATATATATCTATATATATGTACACATAGGATATATATGTATCATATATATGAAAGATATCACATATACTTGTATATAGATAGATGTAACTATAAATCTCTATCTATATAGGACATATACAAAGATAAGTAGATATAAAGGATATCTATCTCTATATTTGCAGCTAGGTGGTATAATGGGTAGAGTTCTGAGCCTGGGTTCAGGAGGACCTGAGTTCAAATCCAATCTCAGATACTTACTGACTGTGATCCTGGTAAGTTCAAGTGCTTAGTCTGGCAACTGGTAAGTACTATATGAATGTTAGTTATCATTGTTATTATTATCTACATCCACTACTGCCTGGTTTCTGCCCTTCCCAGGATAAGCTCATAACTTTTAATCTCATCACCACTGGAGCCTTGGATACCACCTCCTGCAGCCTCCTCTTTCCTCTGATTGGACAGACTAGGGGGTAGAGTACCAAAACTCCTTCCAGAGTCTTTCTTTATAGAGCGCAGAAATAGAACCCTCCGCTCACTCCACTTTGCATCTGCAGCTCTGCCTGGTTTCACTTCTAGGGAACAAGATACCCCAGGGCCTGGTACCCTTTGGTGTCTCCCCCTTTCCTCCCCCCCCCTTTTCTGGTCTTCTTTTGTGTATTGACTTCTATTAGATTGTAAGCTCTTTGAGGGCAGAGGCTTTCTTTTCTTATTTGTATCTCCCATTGATTAGCACAGTGCCTAGCATATAGTAGGTTCTTAACAAATGTTTATTGAATTAAAGAGATCTCAAGCCTACATCTGTATCCGTAGTTGTTATTTGTCCTTTGTTTTGAAGAGGACCGATGACATCATGGGGTGATGTCTTAACTTGCTTATGAATTGGATTTAAGTGAGGCAGAGTTGCACAAAATCGTCAGCCTCACTCTGTCTTCCAGAGTCATCAAAGTCCAGTGGGAAGACAAAAGTCAGGATGACTGGCGATAGGTTGGGATGCAGTGGACCATCTTGGAGTCTATGATGCAGAACCGACCTCTAATCACTTCACAGCATCTGCTTCAGCTGCCTTCTTGGCCATTGGAAGAAATTGTTCTCATCTGCCCATTCCACGGGGGGGGGGGGAAGTCTTCATATGCTTGGGGTAAACACCCCCTAACTCACCAGCGGGTTTAATGCCTGTTGGTTACCCTCAACCTGGTTTAGCCCAATTGCCAAGATGGTTTTACCAGGTGGCTGCTGTGCATGCTACAGCTTTTTGGATCCACAGATGAAAGCTGGTTGAAGGCAGACACCAAAGTTAGATAAGCAGCCCTGAAAAAGGTTTGGTAAGCCCTCACACCAGAAGTGTTACTTGTTCCTGAACATCTCATACACCTCATATCTATAGTTAAACTACATAGATATATAGGTGTATCTGTATAGAGAAATCTTCAAAGAGATGATAGTTAAACCCATAGGAGCTGATGAGAGTACCAAGAAAGAGAGAGTATAGAGGGAAAAGAGAGCAGGGCTTATAACAAAACTTTGGGGAAACATTCACAGATACCTATAGTCCCTTTATTTTCTGAAATTCCATGATTCTATGTGATAATAACTCACATTCTACAAGGCTTTAAGATTTACAAAGTGCTTTTCTCTCAGTGACCCCATTGTAGTTAATTCTGTAATATCAACAATGCTATGCAATATAATATATCATACATTTATTGACCATCTACTGTGTGTGGGCACTCTGTTAGGATCTGGGAAAGATACACATAGATGAGACAATATCTGCTTTCTTGCAGTCTTATAGAGAGAGGGATAGGGCACACAATATAATACAACAACAGTTAATATATTCTAAGTGCATCAGTTACCTATAAAACAAAAGACTTTGTGAAATGTGAGCAGGAAGATCAAATTTTCTTGGGAAATCGGGGAAGGCTTCCTGAAGGAGGTGACAAGTGAATTGGGCTTTAAAAGGTGAGTAAGAATTAAACATTCTTTCTCAAAGTCCCATAGCTGTCAGAGGGTAGGGCATATTTTTAATAGGATAATAGAATCTTAGATCTAGGAATGGAGGGGACCACAGAGGCTGTCTATCTAACCCTCTCATTTTTACAGATGAGTCCTTCAAATGTCCTTTGCATCAAATCAGCCTGTTGATTAAAGGATTAAGCATGAAGGCACTGTTATATTGTCACCAAGATAATTTCATCCTGCTGATGGGACCATGGCTTGAGAGCATAGCATGATGAATGATAAAGCATTTATTTATAAAGCTTACTATGAGCCAGCTTATCCTTGAACTTTCCTCCTTGGTTTTTTATTTTTCAAAAATTCAGCAGCCCTGCCTAAGACAGCTTTGTGGGGAGCATGGAAGCATATGGAGGCTAATAAGGGAAAGAAAGTATAGGAATAATATGAGTACTTAAGAATGGTTTTTAAATGGTTCAGTGCTATAAGACTTGGCACCACAATCTAAATTCTATCAAGCAAGGTAATGGAGGGTAGAGAAGCCGTGGTAACCAGAGTGACTGCAGAGCTAAATGATGCTGTAACCCCATGGTACAAAAGAGTCACCAAGACAGTCTAATGAGACCATGGCTACAAATGCTTTTGTCACATCTCTGGGTGTGACACTCAGCTGCTGAGCCAGAAGCAGATTCTTCTTACTCTGTTCCCAGCATAAAGACTTCATACATCTGACTGCTGCTAAGAGCATTTGTTCATTTATTTGTTCATTCATTTGCTCATTCATTCTTCATCATGTAGTTATTGAGTCCCTATGATACATAGCTTCTTGTGCTGAATCCTGTAAGACCTTGTTCAAGACTTACCTACTCCATGAAATCTTTCCAGGTGTCTCCAGCTGCTTTAAATTCTTCATTCCCTGAACTCATAGACTCAGAATTTTAGAAGAGGCTATAGATATCATCAAATCTTTCTCTTTCATCTTACACTTGAGAAAACTGAGGTCTCAAGAAGGGCTTCATTTCCTAGCTATTTAGAATATAATATTAGAATATAATGTTCCCAGCACTTAGAATATAATATTAGCTCATAGAATTTTAGAAGAGGCCATAGATACCATCTAATTTTTCTCTATTATCTTACACGTGAGAAAGCCAAGGTCCTAAGAAGGGCTTCCCAGCTATTTCAAACCCCATCCTCTCCTATTCTAGCTCCCCCTTTGTGTGTTGTTTCTCTGATCAGAAGGATGTAAGCTCCTTGAGGTCAGGGACTCTCTTGCTTGTCTTTATATCCTGAGCACTTACTATGGAGCCTGGCACATAGTAAGTACTTAGTAAGTGCTTTCTCATTCCTGATGTTTTCTTCTCAAACCTCCTCCTCTTTACTGAGCTAAACTTTTTTTTTGTGAGAAATAAACACAAGGGGCAGCTAGGTGATGCAGTGGATAGAGCACCAGCCCTGAAGTCAGGAGGACCTGAGTTCAAATCCGGCCTCAGACCAAACACTTGACACTTACTAGTTGTGTGACCCTGGGCAAGTAGCTTAACCCCAATTGCCTTTTAAAAAAAAAAAAGAGAAATAAACACAAGATTTATTTAATTATATTTCCTAATACTTCAACACCTCTTTTTCACCATCATGACACTGTCGTGTTCAAAGGGATCTATTCCTACTTGTCCCTGAACCAATTTTCCCTTAACTCTGGCATTATTAATATCATTAATAGTTTTTTTCTTTCTTTTTAATTAACTAATTTATTTTTAGTTTTCAACATTCACTTCCACAAGCTTTTCAAGCTTTTGAGTTTTAAATTTTTCTCCCCCTTCCTCTCCACCTCCCTCCCCAAGATGGCATGCAATCTGATAGAGGCTATACATATACATTCCTATTAAACATATTTTCACATTAGTCATGATGTAAGGAAGAATTAGAACCAATAGGAGGAACTACAAGAAAGGAGAAGTAAAACAAAACAGAAGAAAAAAAGGGCAATAGCATGCTTTGATCTGCATTCACATTCCATAGTTCTTTGTCTGGATATGGATTGAGTTAAACATCTTAAAAGAACTGTTTCCATTTGGTGCCTCTCCTTCCTAACCACTTCCTTTTCAACTCCCAGTTATCTAGCTTCCATTCCTAGCACTCTACTGAAACAATCTCTGAGGTATGCAGTGACTTCTTAAATGATCAAATCCAGTGTTTTCTTTTATATCCTCATTTTCCTTGACCCCTCAGTAGCTTTTAGCACTTTCCAGCCCCACATTTTTTTGATGTTATGTTCTCTATTGGCCATTTGCTGTAAGAGTTCAGGGGAGGGATCCTGGGGAGATATGAATAGTCAGAGAAGTATTTCTAGAGGTAGGTAGCGAGTCTGGCCTTGGATCTTTAAGGATCTCTAGGATTCAGAGGGGGCAGCTAGGTGGTACAGTGGGTAGAGTGGACAGAATGCTGGGCCTAGAGTCAAGACTCACCTTCCTGAGTTCAAATCAGGCCCCAGACATTAGCTGTATGACCCTGGATAAAACACTTAACCCTGTTTGCCTCAGTTTCCTCATCTGTAGAATAAGCTGGAGAAAGAAATGGCAAACCACTTCAGTATCTTTGCCAAGAAAACCCCAAATGAGGTCATGAAGAATTGGATATGACTGAACAGTAATGACAAGGATTCAGAGGGTCAAAATAAGAGAAGAGACAAATGCAAAATGATCCTCGTGTCATGTTATTTTAAAATCATTGGTTTTGGGATCCTTGGAAACGAGACTATACTACCAGCTCTAATTATCTATCTATCTGTCTATCCATCCATCCATCCATCTATCTATCTATCTATCTATCTATCTATCTATCTATCTATCTATCTATCTATCTATCTATCCATCTGTCCATCTATCTATCGCCTTATGTCCACGCATGAATATGTTTATATGCATTCACACCTGTGTATGTATATATAAAGGGATGTGCTGGTCAGTGTTTAATGACTGGCACTCCAAAATGCATGACCCACTTTTAAGTTTAGTCTGCATTATTAATATTTTCTTCATTACTTTCTTCAGTCTAGACAGTCAACAAAACAATAATCAAGTTTTGATTTATAGCATTTGCCAATTTTTAAGGTATAAATGCTTGCACTGAAAATTTAATAATTGGCTCACAGGAGCAAAAACCTTAAAAAAATGCATACTGTCCTGACATGAATTTAGTTAGACAGTCTATAGAGCTCTTTCATCAAAAATAATAATAATAATAATAACAATAGCAGCTAACATGTATATAGTGTTTACTATGTGCCGTGCATTGGGCTAAGCACTTTACCATTATCATCTCATTTGATCTTCACAACGACTTTGGGATATAGGAGCTATTATTATTTCCATTTTACAGATGGGGAAACTGAGTCAAACAGGTTTTTAAGTGACTTGCCCAGGGTCACACAGCTAATAAATCTCTGAGGCCACATTTGAACTCAGTTCTTCCTGACTTTAGGCCCAGTGTGTTATTAGCATATTAACATTTTCTTCATTTAGAAATTTAAGTTTAGATAATCAAAACAATAAATCAAGTCCTAAGTTTTAGTGTTTGCTGGTTTTTAAGTCCAGCAAAAAAAAAAAAACCACACACACAAACACAAATATGCACAAAAATAAAAACACAAACACACAAAAGTTAAGTATAAAAGTTCTCATTGAAAATTTAACAATTGGATTTTGGGGGGGGTGGAGCCAAGATGGCAGAGGGAAAGCAGTGACTGTCTTGGGCTCTCTCCCAAAGCCCTCGAAATACCTAAAAAAATGGATCTAAACAAATTCTAAAGCAGCAGAACTTACAAAAAGACAGAGTGAAACAAATTTCCAGCCAAAGACAGCCTGGATGGTTGATCAGAAAGTTATATTGTGCTGGGCAAGGAGAGGAGCGCAGTTCAGGCGCTGGGTGCGCAGGCCGCAGCGACCCTGGAGCAGGCCTCAGAGGACTGAATCGGGGGCAGCTATGGCAGTTTCCAGACTTCTCAACCCCTGAACTCCAAAGACAACTTAGGTCAGTGGGAAAAGTCTGTGACTGTGGTGAGAGAGGAAATAGGTCTCAGCCACAAGTCTTGAGCGCGGCCCGGGGCCACAGCTTTTTCCTGAGCTTCTGGCCCACAGACTGAGAGGGAATCAAGTGGCTGATCAGAGGGGGATTGCAGGGATCTCTTTGCCAGTGCTGAGGCAGGATTCTCTTGCTCTGCCCGTGCTTGGATCTGAGTCACAGTTCTGAGGGGCGTTCCTGGGGTGAGGAGGAGTGCTGGTGAGGTGGAGCTTGTTGTGGTGGTGGAGAAGAAACACCTCGCACCTTATCATAGCACCTTGAAAGAACTGAAAATTTACAGGTCCCTAGAAGTATCTCTGAAAACAGCTGTACAAACCCCCAAAGCTTGGGACAGTACACTCTTCACATTGAAAGCAGACTCTTACCTTAACAAAGAGCTTAAAACTCAAGTAATTGGCCAGGATCATGAATAAGCAGTGCAAAAAGAGTCAGACTATATTATCTTACTTTGGTGACAAAGAAGATCAAAACATACAACCAGAAGAAGACAACGAAGCCAAAGCTCCTACATCCAAAGCCTCCAAGAAAAATATGAGTCAGTCCCAGTCCTTGGAAGAGCTCAAAAGGGATTTTGAGAAGCAAATAAGAAAAGTAGAGGAAAAACTGAGAGTGATGCCAGAAAATCATGAAAAACAAGTCAACAGCTTGCTAAAAGAGACCCCAAAAAATACTGAAGAAAATAACACCTTAAAAAATAGCCTAACTCAAATGGCAAAAGAGGTCCAAAAAGCCAATGAGGAGAAGAATGCCCTCAAAAGCAAAATTGGCCAAATGGAAAAGGAAGTCCAAAAGCTTACTAAAGAAAATACTTCCTTAAAAATTAGAATAGAGCAATTGGAAGCTAGTGACTTTATGAGAAATCAGACACTGTAAAACAAATCCAAAAGAATGAAAAAATTGGAAAACAATGTGAAATATCTCATTGGAAAAACAACTGACCTGGAAAATAGATGCAGGAGAGAGAATTTAAAAATTATTGGACTATCTGAAAACCATGATCAAAAAAAGAACCTAGACATCATCTTTCAAGAAATGATCAAGGAAAACTGTCCTGATATTTTAGAACCAGAGGGCAAAATAGAAATTGAAAGAATCCACCGATCTCCTCCTGAAAGAGATCCTCAAAGGAAAACTCCTAGGAGTATTGTAGCCAAATTCCAGAGTTCCCAGGTCAAGGAGAAAATATTACAAGCAGCCAGAAAGAAACAATTCAAGTATTGTGGAAACACAATCAGGATAACACAAGATTTAGCTGCTTCTACATTAAGGGACTGCAGGGCATGGAATATAATATTCTGGAGAGCAAAGGAGATAGGATTACAACCAAGAATGGCCTACCCAGCAAAACTGAGTATAATCCTTCAGGGGAAAAAATGGTCATTCAGTGAAATAGAGGACTTTCAAGCATTCTTGATGAAAAGACCAGAGTTGAATAGAAAATTTGATTTTCAGATACAAGACTCAAGTGGAACATGAAGAGGTAAACAGGAAAGAGAAAATCATAAGGGACTTATTAAGGTTGAACTGTTTACTTCCGTGCATGGAAAGATGATATTTGTAACTCATGAGACCTTTGTCAGTATTAGGGTAGTTGGAGAGGGAAAAATTATATGTACGTATATATAGATATACATAGATAGAGGGCACAGGGTGAATTGAAAATGAAGGGGTCGTATCTGGAGAATAAAATTAAGGGGTGAGAGAAGAATATACTAGGAGAAGGAGAAAGGGAGAGGTAGAACGGGGTAAATTATCTCCAAAAAACCCCCCAAAACCAAAAAAACACTGAAACTCATTTGGCTTCTCTAACATCATCCTCTGCTGGCTCCTCTACCTCTTATACCATTTTTCTATTTCCTTTGATGGCTACTCATTTCTCTGGATAGTTACGCTGGGTATTCTTCAAACGAATTTGGAAGTACTCTTTTCTCTCTACCTTCTTTTCCTTGGAAAGCTTATCTATTGTCTTTGTTTCAACTATCATCTGAAAACTGATAATCACTCCTCCAATCTATTATCTCAAATCCCTACCCATAAGAGTTCCTTCCTTCCTTCCTTCCTTCCTTCCTTCCTTCCTTCCTTCCTTCCTTCCTTCCTTCCTTCCT